>NC_082382.1:11886416-11908916 GCF_031168955.1 Gadus macrocephalus
TCTTGGTATTTCAAATAAGGTTGTCGACATAGCTCACCAACTGGTCGAAGCCATTGCGGTGTCTATGTGTATCCATGGCGGCTCTCACAGTTTTCCACCCAAGCCGGCATTGTTTTGGATCCCAGACAGATGTATGCTGGGATTGTGTGTCATTGACTATGAGTGCTCTGTCCACAAACGTGTCTCGTAGCACCCAGCTCCAGTGGCTCAAACGCACCAGCGCAGACCTGTGCCCGGCAGAGTGTCAGGTTACATATAGGATGTTTGGGGTATTTCGGGTCCTCTGTTATTGGACAGGGATAATGGGAGGCGCTGAGTGGCACTCTGAGGATTTGCCACCGTGTTAAAGGTTTTCCATCGTTTGGACGCAGGGTGCTAATCGCCGGCGCCGGTGTGAACACTTACCCGGGGCTCTGCTGAAAAGGCTGCGTTGTGCGTGTCAGGCAACTCAGCTCTTCAGCCATTCGATACCTGTCACCACGTAATGATTCTTTTAACATCGGAACACAATGGACAAAGAATTATGTCATCACAGGGAAAGTGAGTAGACGCTGGTGTTGGCCTACAGGAATTGAAGCCGGTGCCATGTTTTTGTTTTGGACGTAGCTGCAAGACACACCGCGTCCGAGCTGGGGGAGCACTATGCAGGGGTTATTATGGGACTTTCTGCTCAAGACATATACACACACACACACACACACACACACACACACACACACACACACACACACACACACACACACACACACACACACACACACACACCGTACACAGACAGGCACATTACCACACACACACACACACACACACACACACACACACACACACACACACACACACACACACACAAACACACACACACACACACACACACACACACACACACCGTACACGCACAGGCACATTACCACACACACACACACACACACACACACACACATACACACACACACACACACACACAGAATAAGAGACACACACACACACACACACACACACACACACACACACACACACACACACACACACACACACACACACACACCCACACACACACACACACACACACACACACACACACACACACACACACACACATACATGCAAGAGCAAACACATACACACACAAGAGCAAACACACGCATGCACGAATGCACACGCACCCACACACACACAAAAGCACACACACACACGCTCACACGTGCGCACACACACTCACAGACGCAAGCACACACACACACACACGCACACATGCACACACACACGCGCACAAACACACAAACACACACACACACACACACACACACACACACACACACACACACACACACACACGTAAAAAGATCAAGATCTGAAAAACAATACCCAGAATAAACAGTCATGACCCTGCTTGGATGAACCGCTGATGGGCCCGTGACCGTGGTATGCCGCAGAGCAGGCAATCGGTTGAACGCAGAGCACACTTCCTCTTCCACCGCTAACTGATCCACCCATAAAGTATAACATCATTAACGCTGATGGAGTTTAAACTATTTCCTTATCGGGGAGAAGGACACATCCACAGCAGCTGGCGGGGGATTAGTGTTCCAATGGAAAAGGGAGGAAACTGTGTTGGCAGTGGAGTGAAATGTGATAGTGGTGAGACAGAAGGCCGTCTGTCCACGCACCTATTAGGCTTTGTGGCGGTTTTACAAACTTACACCCACAGATTTCCTGCTTAACCAAAATAAGCGATGAAATCTGTTGGCGACCGTGCCGAAAAACAAACACAGATTCTGATCATGTTATTAATTAATTTAATTCATATTCATTTAGTCTATGTGTCGTAAAAACGTTGCCAACTTAATTGCAGCAGATGGTGAGTGTGGTGTGTGTGAAGCACACGGGCGGAGTCGAGGCACGGCTGGCGGAGGCGCGGCTGGCGGAGGCGCGGCTGGCGGAGGAGAGGCTGGCGGAGGAGAGGCTGGCGGAGGCGCGGCTGGCGGAGGAGAGGCTGGCGGAGGCGCAGCGAGGTCTGGCTCTCCCCCGCGCTCAACGATGAGAGAGGAGAGCGGAGGCACAATAACAACAAGGCGTGGGGTGAGGCTGGTTTAAAAAGAGTGGACCAAGTGGACCGATAGACACGGCTTCGGACAAGAGCGTCTGCTGAAATAACTCAAATATGAATAGCAATCGTAAACGCATAAAATGTTCAGTCACTATTTGTATAATAGTATGCATATGCTTCTTCTTATACTTTAACTATACTATATTATTATTTATAGGTTGAGTATAGCATAAAGGCACATTACAACAAGCGATATTGTCCCAATTGCTAGCACTGATGGTAGCCGCTATCGTGCTACCATCAGCGGTAGCAGAAGCCTCTTATCAATCAACCGTGCTTTAACCCTCCAGGAGGCCGGCTATCAATACGTTCTCACACTAAGCCCTACGACAAGCAGGGGGCTGGGAGAGAGGGAGAGAGAGAGAGGGAGAGAGAGAGAGAGAGAGAGAGAGAGAGAGATTTCATGCACTGTTAAGGCTATTGAGTGGCCGGTGGATTAGCCCACGCTCCACATTAACCCGGCAACCGCTCGTCAACGGCCCACTTAACGTGGGGAGAAAGCAGCCCTGCAACCCTTACCACGCGGGTCCACTCGGCGCTGATCGTATCAATGGTAATGGAGACACTTTAGAGGCAACAAACAGAGCCCTTTACAAAACACACATATGTCTCCATGCAAGGTGATCCAAGTCCCGTACGAGCGCATATGTGTTTTTGGATTCCCCGTGTCAGCCAGCCAGCAGCACGGACGAGGTTACGGTAAGGTTCAGACACAAGAGCGCTTTTAATGAGTCGTTTTGGAAACATGCTGATGGGAACCATTTCCTCTTTGCTCCAAATCCATTCGCTGAGATGGTTGTGTTCGATTACGTTTAACACTGCGATTATACTTCTCCTATTTTTAGCTTTTACGCTGTTACGGTTTGTAAATGTTTTGACTCATCTTCTAAGCATCTGAGGACCCACCGAGAGACGGTAGGTTTCAATTTTTCACAGTCTGGTGAAGGAAGGATACTTTGGCTTAGAGTCCATTGGGTGAGCAGGTATAGATCCTCTTCATTGGATTGGTCTCAACCAATCATTCAAACACATCAGTTAGCTCCAACTCATCTATCTGTTTCATCTGGTGGACGGCTCACCGTTCCAGGGAGAGAGAGAGAGAGAGAGAGAGAGAGAGAGAGAGAGAGAGAGAGAGAGAGAGAGAGAGAGAGAGAGAGAGAGAGCGAGAGAGAGAGAGAGAGAGAGAGAGAGAAGAGCATCCACGAGACTGGATGAGGTTGACATTAGAAGGAGGATGTCTCTGTTGTACTGCAATATGTCTCCTAACGATATAAATTCAAGGTAAGCAGTCTGACAGCAACCCAAAACGTTGAAGCAACCCAAACGTTTGTTTCATGCCTTGGTCTGTTTTCAATGCTACTCATGATGTGTCAGAACTAAGCACCAATCAGGAGTGTCCGTGTAATTTGTGTCCTTTGTCTGTTGAAAGCGGCTGTGGGCTGGGAGCAGTTGTTTTGATGCAGTCTCATGTTCCACACAAAGCAGAGGAAAGAGATGTGGCTGAAGAGAGGAGCAACAACCTGAAACATGTCAGCATGTGAACGTCGCCTGATTTCCGTTCTGTCTCTCAATGATCTCCACGAATACAATTAGAGTGTGCAAAGTGAATCGATGAATACGAAGGGCAGCATAAGGCCTACACATGTTTGTAAAATGACCCACATTAAAAAAGATTGAATACAGTAGTAGCCTATTTATTCACTCCACATCCTGCTCCTGATATAAGAGAAAATATTACCATTTTTATAATTATCCTTGTTCAACTTTTAAATTCAGAGGGTGTGAATCAAGAGTCGTACATTTTCAATCAATATCATATCAGAAGGATGCGTTTGAAGTGTTAAAAAAGCACAGGTGAACGTATGCATATTGAGGACTAATGAGTATTTTGCATATTCATTAATAAGCTACTCCACTGTGCTAATGCTGATTAACGAGGCTAACCTCCCACCACAGACACATTATACCTGAAACCGGAACCAAAACGAAAAGTCAATGTGACACATCTACATCCATGCATCTGCATTACCAGGGCATTGTTGCGATGGTGTGAACGTAGCTGTCTGCAATTTGCGACTTCTTTTTTAACACGGTGGATTTAGACGGATCACCGCGGTGGAAACAATGCGATAGTCCCAATTAAAACTCCTGATAATTGGGTTAGAGATTGCACTGTTGGTTCCCGTTGTGTTTTCCACTTGCGGCTCGGCATTCTTCTCCCGTCATTGTTGCAGCCCGCCCGGGGCGTCCCGTTGTCTAAACAGTCTGAGTAATTAACTTGGGAAACGAATGCGGTCCTCCCTCTCAAACGCCAGGCTCACAGAGCAAAACTCACAGTGTGCAGGCATGTTGTCGTTGGCACCGCTTATGAACACATCGTTGTACGAGTGTGTTTATGCATGCCTACAACAGGATTAAAAGAGAAAAACATGTGATTTGCAGAACCCAGGAATCTACTCACATTTCCCATTATGTTTGTGTAATCTGACTTGCTTTAGGGAATGGAGGCTGAGAAACAGAAAACCAGACGCACACACACACACACACACACACACACACACACACACACACACACACACACACACACACACAATTATGTACACACACAAACGCACACACACACACACACACACACACACACACACACACAAGCACACACACTCACACACATGCGCACACAGGCAGTTCCACACAAATAAACAGAAACACACAGACACACACACACACATACACACACCGACAAACACACATGGGCGCACTCATCACGCATGCAGTCCCAAACAAATACATGGACACACACAGACACACACAGACCAATGTATGGATGCAATCAAGACCGTTGGTTAGATCTCTAACACACTTTGGTGTACTGTGAGGAGAGACACCAGAAAAAAGTCAATTTCAGGTATTCAAATGAGTCTGAATGACACCACATTTGATTTAGGCCTTATCTAGTCTTGCGTGACGTGCTTGCAACACTAGTACACATTTGGTTCAATAAAACACAAAGCATCCCAAACACAAAAGCACAGTGGAACATAAGTGGGCAGCCAGTTTTAGTTTTTGTCCGTGTCTATTCCCCCTTACAGCGTGACACGCTTTTTTTCTATCAAGGCTTTATGTTCCTTTTTGTACCAATACAATCAATCTTCCTTTGATACAATACTTGCTTTCACAGGCCTATCATTCGTGGAAGCAGCAAATCTCTTGGCCCGCCTCCCTCTATGCAACTGGCAACCACCATAAACATTCTTTATTGTTAGTAATATTTAGGATATTACACGTTAATAAGTAAGCGCTCGCTGTTAGCGAGGGACTCTGGGGGGGTTCATACTTTATTGGTTTTCCTTTTATACTCACGGCAGCGATGCTTATACTGTGTGTGTGTGTGTGTGTGTGTGTGTGTGTGTGTGGGTGTGTGTGTGTTGGGGGGGGGGGGGGGTCTGTCTGACTGTCTGTCTGTCTGTGTGTGTGTGTGTGCCTGTTTTATGACCAATGATTTGCCACTAATGGGGAACTTTCTATTGGTGCCAATCACCTGAACATGATCAGTAATTAGGCCAAACAGGGGGTAAGGCTACGTTTACATGATGACGGTCTGAACAGAAGACGCAAAAGTCTTCAACATGTTTGTTTATTACCCTGTACTGGCGCATGTATGCGCCGTAAACTCGTACGCGACGTGAGCAGATCTGAGCAGTGTTTTGCGTCTTGGCAGTGTAGATGGAAACGCTACGGTGGAGCGTATTCAAGTTTTCCACTCTGGAGGGTGGTTTCAGATTTTTGCATTTTTAAGCCCCAAAAACGCAGTCACCGTCTAAACTAAAGGCACTTCCGATAAAATATTTTGTCGTTTTTACTAGGGGTGTAACGGTACACAACAGTCACGGTTCGGTACGTACCTCGGTTTTGAAGTCACGGTACGGTACAGGACGGTTCGGTTCATAGTTATGGTGAAAAAACGGATTGCTTGACAGAACGAACATAAGTTTAATTAGTAACGAATTAAACACAACAGTTTTAGCTGTCAGTATGAAACATACAAATAAAATGATGCAATTCTCCAATAACCTTAACATAAAATTAATGAAAAATCCAGTTTTAATGCTCAGTCTAGGCTCTTTAAGCTGGTATGTAAACAAAGAGTTTGTAACATATTCCTGCAGCTCTCTAAAGCTCTGAAGTTCTCATAAATATAATCAATCATTAAATAAAAGTGCAACTGCAGCCTTAACTTAAATTACAGCTTATGTATTTTATAATCTATTGGTGTTTTCATTGCCTCTCGTAGGTCAGAGGCAATGAAAACACCAATAGACCTGGTGATGGCATTTGCCCGTTCTGAATTCCCAGACAGGTGTAGGGGTTGATTAAATAGTGTAGGGAGCTGGGTTTGAACGATTTGAACAACTTTTTTTCATTTTGCAGCGGTGACAGTAACACCTGGATGGTGCCGTCACGTTAAAATTGTACCGGGGGCGAAAATTTGTGCAAGTTCGATGTGTTCCCATTTGCCTAGACGATCGCTGTTGAACAATGTCTGCACACAGCTTTCGACTTGTCCACTCGTCTTTCCCCATTGTGATAATTAACCTGGAATCCAAAGTTCTCCCACACTTGGGATTTAAATGACAGGGGGGCATCTTCAAGCTCCGGTTTTCTGTTGTCGCTCGCCATGCAGTTCGCTCTCAGTTCGCTAGTAGACATCAATCCACACACAGTCGCGATCGCGCTCTGCTACTGCTACTACGAGTTCGCGCACGTGCGAGCCGAGCCTAATAAGGCTAAACGGTCCGGGGGGAACTCCGACTTCAAGTTTTAAGTTCCGCACCGCAAAACAAGCCTTTACATTCGCCATATTAACGCTATGTACGCCACATTTACGGACCGCGGTACACCTCTGTAACCGCACCGAAGTGCCTGTACCGTGACGGTTCGGTTCAAATACGTGTACCGTTACACCCCTAGTTTTTACCCGCAAGCGTCCCTGTGTAAACAGGGCCTAAGTGTGCCCTTTCTGCCCTCTCTGCCCTCTCTTTCTTCTCAATGTCGCTCTTTTCTCTCTCTCTCTTGCTAGCTAACAGGCTGCGTACAGTATGGCGCGTTTCCCCTGCAGGGTACGGTTCGGTTCGCAAAGGTGCGGTACGGATTGCGTTTCCACCGCCAAAAGTGGGCGTGACCCGGACTGAGCCGTACTCGTTTTGCCCTCGTGTTCAGTACTCCTCCGTTGGGGAACTGAGACGCCTGAAAGGGTGCCGGAAAATTCGAGCTACACACCCCCTCCGTTGATTGGTCGACAGAATCGTCACTTCCAGGCGACGTGGGGATAAAAACAAACAAACAGTAGCCTCGAGGTATTATTCTTTACAATTAACATATTGTAAAACGCTTAAAACGCTTGCTTGGGCGAAAATGGAGGTGGAGACGTTCCTCTGCATTCTATGATGTCACGATGTCTACGTAGCTGCCGCGGCGATCGACATCCGGCCTACCATAAAGGGTACTGTCGGCGGTGGAAACGCGACCTCGGAACTGAGCTGGGCTATACCGCCCCCTCCCTACCGGACTGAGGCGAGGCGAACCGTACCGCACCCTGCAGTGGAAACGCGGCATAAGCTGCCATTTTGTTTTGCTCATGTTTTTCTCCTGTGTTTAAATAGGCCAGTAGTTCAGAAGGGCATTTTGTTTGAGCATAGACTGTGGGTTTTGTTTAAACGACTGGGGTTCCTTTGGTTTTTATTTTGGCCTTGGCTACCCTCAGGCTACTCCTTTATTTACTTCTTTGTTCCTATGTTATGAACAGAACATCAATAAATAAAATAAATAAATACTTTTGATTTCGAACGGTGCCTGATAGAAACATATAATTTCCATCCCTTTTTGCTGTGTTGGCTCCCTACTACGTCCAATACCCATTTGTAACATATTTGGGGGCTCGTCCGGGATTGATTCGACGATGATTTTTGTTTTGGTCAAGGCCAAATATTAACGGGGTAGTGTACGTCTCAGCTGGCACCGTTCCAATTCGGTCATTTTGTGAGTAGTCCAACTTTAGAATTGTTGTATTTCTGTCAAAAAGATGATTTTTGTCTAATCGCAGTCCATTATAACATTCCTGTTTGTAAATCTCTTATTAAGAGTGATCTGAAAATCCGTGTGGTGGATGGTCTGGTGGCTCAGGGTTTGCTTACAGTTCCTGAGCAGGTGGCTGCTGTTGGGGAGAGTTGAGGTGTAGCCCTGGCAGTGACTCTCCCTGGGTTTCCTGTGGATACGTCTGGACCCTTGATTATAGGTGCGAAAGATGATTTGAACGCACCAAAGTCTATGTTTTTCTCTGAATCCCCTCAAGGGCGTTCTAGAATTGATGCCAGGTTAAAGGCGCGATTGGCCCATGGCCAATTTAAGGCACAAGAAATAGCTGAGGTGCGTAAAGCAGTGTTATATTTTTCAATTCCGGTAGTTGGAGGCTGAAACGGTTCTGAAAATGCACCAGCTGGAATCAGTTTCCCAGCCATTGGTAGCTCTTCATAATGTTTGACTTCGACCGGTTGAAACACCTACCAAACCTCCTTCGACCTGTGAGTACATGCATGTAGACATTTCTCCTAATTGATGCCCTGTGTGTACAAGTGGACCATCCAACAGTGAATTCTCCATCCGAGAGTTTAAAGTCAGTTGATTCTCTATCCTATAGAGTTTAAAGTTGGTTCATACTCTACTTTAAACTATAGAGTTTAAAGTCAGTTGATTCTCTATCCTGTAGAGCTTAAAGTCAGTACATTCTCTATCCTATAGTTTAAAGTTGGTTAATTCTTTATCCCAAAGATTTTTAAGTCAGTTCATTCTCTATCCCATAGAGTTTAAAGTTGTCTGCGTCCCCATTGCGGGAGTTGACACAGGGCTGTGGTTGACCCCTGATTTCCCCCTTGTTTAGTCAGGTGGTTCTTCACGGTTCTGTACAGATTTTAGCAAGGTGTTACAGTTACCGTGCCAGACTCACTCCCCCTTGCCCCGTATGGAGGATTGTCTTGATAGTGTTGGTTCAGCAACATTCATTACCGAGCTGGATTCACTAAAAGAGTATTGGCAGGTGGGCCCTCGAACCCACTTGTTTAGTCCAAACAGACCCTATACATGGACTAGTGATTGCCAATCTGCCTTAGACTGTGTAAGGTCACGTCTCTGCAGTGCCCCGGTGTTGGCTGCTCCTGATTTCTCCCGGCCCATCCAGATCGCGGTGGATGCGAGTGCATCTGGCGCTGGAGCAGAGCTGCCACAGAACGGGGCAGATGACCTCAGCCACCCGGGTTTGCTGCGCCTCTCCCATCCAGAAGGAGACCCTGGCCATGCACCTGGCCTAACAGCACTTTGAGGTGTATGGGCGGTCCGGTACGGTGCCGGTCGGGGTGTACACCGACTGACCGGTTAATGTTCCTCGACCAAATGTATAACAACAGCCAATCTCCTGACTCAGAGGTTCACCCTCCAGGTCCTCAGATGGGGGTTGACCACGTCATGGCAGACGCGGTGGCCCAGTGTCGGTACACACTATGAAGTAAATACTTTTTTAATGCAGCATTTTGGCCTTTGCCAAACCCGAAGTTACTCCTTGATCTACTTATTTGTTCCTGTATTATACAGTGCACAACATGTAAAATAAATCCTTTGTTTTTTAACAGTACCTGATTGAAACCTGCTTGTCATTTCAATCCATGCATGCTGTGTTGCCTCCCCACTACGTCGGATGCCCATTTAAGGTTGTAACTGTCTACTCTCTTCCTCTTCATCTTCTCTTTCTTCCCCTCCTGCTTCCTGCTCATCCACCTACTGTAAAAAAAAAACATCAATACAAACCATCCCTTTTTCATCCTCCCTCCAGTTGTCGGTGGCCTACCCCCTGTGCCCCCCGTCCACACACACACACACACACACACACACACACACACACACACACACACACACACACACACACACACACACACACACACACACACACACACACACACACACACACACACACACACACACCAGCTCTCCCAGTGTGTGTTTGCATTGTGCTCAATGTCCCGTGACAGAGTAAATGCTGACGCAGACACCTGTTCCCTGAAGGTCACCCAAAATGTGAACACACACAGCACAACACGCACACACACACACACACACACACACACACACACACACACACACACATAGACACACACACACACACACACACACACACACACACACACACACACACACACACACACACACACACACACACACACACACACACACACACACACACACACACACAAGTAGCCAAAACATCCACTACCTAACAAGCACGCACATAAACAAACAAAATAACATCTACTCCCTTACACACACACACACACACACACACACACACACACACACACACACACACACACACACACACACACACACACACACACACACACACACACACACACACACAACCTGAGAGCTGATGCCAGGGTTTACCGGGCAGGCTTCAGGCATTATGTGACGAGACCCTGTGACGCTCCGGAGAAGCTGCTGGAGTCGTTATCCAGGTGCACCTTACCCACTTAACAGGGTCGCGTTCTGAATAACTTCAATGTCGCGTCCCGCGGCAGATGTCATGCATTATTCAGCAGCACGACCTCCGGGTCGCATGCTGAGCCTTTCTCTCGTCCACTAAAGTGTTTGTTTGACCACACACACACACACACACACACATACACACACACATGCACACACACATTATATCATTAACGCATCTCTGCGTTAGCGCGAGCCAGCAAGAGGCGTGGGACAGCACACTAACACACATACATACACAATGATGCGCGCACACACACACACACACACACACACACACACACACACACACACACACACACACACACACACACACACACACACACACACACACACACACACACACACACACACAAACATACACCCACATACACACACACACATAAGGTTCACAGGTCTCCGCCTATTGCAGCCCAGTCGCCAACGCGCGTGTCACAGGCCGGGTTATTAGCGGCCCGGACCTCGGAGCTAAACCACGCTCACACACATTTACGCACAATTAAAAGTTCTCCCAAGAGGCCGCCGTCACAGCGCGCCTGCCTACGTGTTGTGTGTTTTGTATCCCTGCATCGTTATTTACTGCGGAGAGCTGAGACCCCCGACGCGTGCACGCCCGCGACACCGTCTGTGACAGGCTAGTGCGCCGAGGAAGAGCTAATCACATCCGTTAGTGTCGCACGACGTTGAGAGGAACACGACGGCAGTTGATGTAGAAAAGTAGGAAACGCTGCGTGGAAAATGGCCTTTTATGAACTTTGGTGGGTTTAGAAGCACTTGTCTATGATAATGTGGCAACTTTTCTCTTTTTTATCCCCCTCATGTGCTCTGTAATCCAGGCACACAGGCCTACATTAACTCAGAGCTGACCTGGAAGTGGGAAACTTTTCCATTTGGAATAATGGAGTGGAGTTTGTAGTGGGAGTAAATGGAGAGATATAACTATTTGTTTGAGAGCTGAGACGGAGCGAGAAGGGGAGCAAACTTGCTGATTTCTATGAATTTTAAGAGGATAATTTTACAGGTTAATATACATAAATGCCTCCTTAGCAACTGCATTTTTCGGACACAATGCGTGTCGATTCTGTTTTAGTTTCTAAATGCAAGCTTGGCAGGCACAAATTATTTTTTACATAATAGTGACATGAAGTTCAAACTACATGAGCAATGATGAGATAACCACCAAAGTTTTGGCCGCCCACTCTCCAACTTTGAATACCTTCACCTTTGCAAAATGAAAAACAAACATTTGATCTAGTCCTTCTTTGCCCATCAAAACAACACTCTGCTTTGTAAAATGAATAACAAATATCAGGACGAGGAATATATTGAGCCAACAATATACCGGTATATTTTTAGGGATTTAATTAATAGTGTCTGGATGATGTCCTCAATGCGAATGAACTACATGACAGAGTAAGAGTGTCGTGTTAACCAGGCCGAATCAAAGGGAAGCAAATCAAGTGCTTCAACCCCATGACAACACTGCATACAGCATCAACACTTATGGTAAATCGTTGTGTTCATGTGTGTGTACTTAGAACAACTAATCGTATTGAAACCAACGAGCAGTGCTACACTCACCCCTCTGTTGCATGTGTGTCACACATTCCCTCCCTCTTCTCAATGTCTTATTCTGCTTTTACTTGACTCAGGTTTACCCCAGGACCAGTTGAAGTCTCTCAGGATCCCGATGGGGGACGAGGCAGACCTGTGCGTCTGAGGGGATATTAGAGGAGGCTGGGTGAGTTGTTAGGTGAGAGAAGGACCTGGCTGGCTGATCAGCCCGCTGACACACATCGGCTGCCCTGACCGTCCAGGGAGGGGGCCCCCGATGAAGGGAAGTTTAAACACATCAGTGATCCGATGAGACCCTGTCTCGTTGACGGGATTGAAAAAAGATCACAGTGCACCTTTTGGACCCGGAACTCATGATCCTTGGACCCGTTGGAGACTACTCAGACACAATGCACAGAGGAGGAACCTTACATCATTATAGAACAGCTGGTGCCAACACCTGCTCCTCTTGTTCGGGTGAGGAGTTAGGGGTTGGGAATTAAGAGGTTGGGGAGTTTGTGGTTCAGAGTAAAGGCTCCTGAAAGCCTCATCCAATCGCGCAAATTCGTTATTTTTTAAATTACAAATGAATATATCCGTAACGCAACAATGGCTAACCCTCGCCCTTTGGGTTTTCCTTTCCCGTCTAGGCTCTAAGCCATCTCCCTCGAAGAGTCGGATCCTAGATTACTTTCCCTTTGGCGGAATTTAGGCGATGAGGATGATCACGCCTTCGCGGCTTTGCAGAGCATCAATTGGTTATTAGGGTTGAGGGGTAGAGGGGTGGACTACGTAGGGGTCAAGGGTCACCTATGTACATTTTCTAGACGTTGGATTGTTTCTGTTCATACTTAACTATCTTCCACTCTCATTCATCTCTTTGATCCTTAACCAAGGATATCTGGACGTTGTACAAATGGACATTGTATGTTTTGATTTTCACCTTACCATTTACCTCTTAAGTTAACCCTTAGTGTAACTTTAACTTGGGGCATTGTGTACTTTTGAATTGCACCCTACTGTAAACTACTTAACTCTTTTAGCTATGGTACCTACTTTTATCTGTCACATTCGAGCTGTACATGTGGTTATTGCGCCTCACTGCTCTTTTAGTATTTGCACTCTTATATTGTTATTGCACTATATATATTTG
Organism: Gadus macrocephalus; assembly: GCF_031168955.1. Taxonomy (NCBI): domain Eukaryota; kingdom Metazoa; phylum Chordata; class Actinopteri; order Gadiformes; family Gadidae; genus Gadus; species Gadus macrocephalus. The sequence continues at coordinate 11,899,817 of NC_082382.1, forward strand.
GACCTTTTCTGCTTTGTACTGCAACTGCTGCGAAATATAATTTCCCTCTGGAAAAATAAAGTAATATCGTATCTTATCTCTTATTTGAGAGATTGAGCGGATAGGAGGTTGAGGTTAGTCGTAGTTATAATTAAACCTCTGCGTCACGTATCTGCCACAGGCTACGGTTACGTGGCTCTCTACACCTGTCCTTCAGCTATGACTCCCTGTTACTGATGTGATGATCCTCAACCCAAAGTCATCTTATATTCAGTGACATCTGGTGATCTTTATAATGGGAAGACGACGTGGTGTTATATCACTTCACATTCTCGCTCACCTCTTCAACTAGTCCATCCTGATTTATCCGGACAACGTAGCAGGAAAGACGAAGCAGACAGTAGAAGTTAGCTGTTCGTAGAGATGCAGGTAACCTTATGCCACAGCCTCTGTCGACCACATCGATGCCACGGAGCACCATGGCGTAACTATGGCGACTATTCAACGCAGACGTCTTCAAGCTGAAGAGTTATAGTTGAATGGACGGAGTGATGTGATCAACAAAGGGATGAAAAATGATGCACATTCACTTGACCACCATCCTGGGAAAACATGAGGGAAGTGAAGCGTAAAAGAGATTTTCGATTTAGTTTGCTTTGAGAGTTTTAATGCTCATCAATTTCCTCAGGGCAGCATAGAATTTACTCATTTTGTATGTAGATGTGAAAAATAAAGGTAGAAATCTAGGTAATAAATGGTGATGGAAGCTTTATATTAATAAATAATAATAATAATAATGATAATAATAATAATAATAATAATAATAATAATAATAATACATACACGTTATAAAAACACCCACACATTGTGGTGCTTAAATCTGCCTGCATTCAGCCACAAAATAACAGACCTTGTGCAGCAGCAATTAATTCTGTTTTATAGGCAGGCGCAGACACTAAGCAACGTAAAGGCAACGCACAAGGACTTAATTTGTGGACTCCTAAAGAAACCCACAATGTATTTTCATCAAGTTCCTAATTGACTTGTCTCAAAAGTCAAAACATGCATTTAATATACACTGTACTCACTTGGAGTCCAAATAAACCAAATAAAAATCTTCATTACTTTAGACAATATTCAACTATACATTTAACAGTATATTATTTGCATAGACGTATGCTTTATCCCATGAAACTTAGAATAACCATAAATTATAAAAATTATCAATTTGTAAATGGTTTGTTATGGTTTGAATGCGGTGCTGTGTATGGGAGATAATTACTGTTTAATTGGCTGTAAACTAACCCTTGATTTGCTAGTTGTAGCATTGTAATGTGGGTAAACATCTCCATGAATAACTTAGAATAATAATACATAACTAAATAAATCATCTATTAATGAATAACATTGAACAACTCAATCATAATGTACCCTAATAATAACAACACAATTATTGATAATAATATGGAGTGGAAGATTGATTAGCTTGGGGAAAACCATGATGATAATGACATTCAACATAATGCAACCGGATGAATGTGGCAGTCAATTATAATTAGGTAATGATCAATTATTGTTATGATTGTGTTACATAACTCTCTCATTATTAGCATAATCATAATCATCATCATCATCATCATCATCATCATCTTCTTCATCATCATCTTCAACATCATCATGAAATAACCTTATATTATTGGATGATATTCAAAAGGTAAATTCTCAAAATAAAATATACTGAAAGTTCTTACCAAATACACAAAATCCTCATTTTTTTTAGAAAGCTTTATTTGATAATGTGATTGATCATCAAAGTGAAGCGTTATTTAAATGCATCTGAACAAGCTTGCAGAAAATGCGTGACGGGTTGTCAACGATAATTGATGTCTGGAATAAATATTGTTTAATAAAAAATGAATGTTTTACATCCACCAAGGAGCCAATGGTTAAGAACGTCCTCTTTGGCTAATTACAAAGTATGCTTGGAAATCCTTACACTCTCCTCCTATTAATGGAGTTTCTTTATGAGCAGACCAATACTGAGCAATAAAGTTGTGTGAAATTGGATAGTTTCATTTAATTTGTTGGAGCAGAATATTTTCGGATATCAAAATGTAAATTAGTACACATGTCTGTATGCATATCTCCTTGACATAAAGGCATGGTATATATTTAGGATTTATGTTTAAAATGCCGTTAACAGAATTCCTTGGGTCTGAATTCACTGACTTTGAAGTTGCGGCACAAGCACATTTAAAAATATTCTGCTGCCTGCTTGCAGACAGCAGACAGCATTTAGTGTTACGCCACATTATTTAGTGTTATTTCCCCCCAAATAATAGGACGTCTACTCTGACAACCTGTGCTTTAAAATCGGAGGGGTACCATGCTTGAGAAACCTTTCATAATATCCGTAACAAGGGCCACATTTTTCCTTTACATTTGTGGTGTCTGCTTTTTACTCGATAACTTCTCAAAGGATCTTTTCAACAGAATAAGCGAGGCAGTCGTTCAAAAGAATGAATTACACATCCAAACATGGGGTCGTGGCGATGGTAACGTCTTGGCCGTTACTGCAGATCATGTTGCTGTAAACCTTTGGAGGTGACGCAATATTGACTATGAATCAATTCATCTTCAATCCTTATCTCTTCTGACTTTAGCCATCTATGGCTAAGCCATTCTTAGCCATCTTTGACTTTATTTGGTATTTCATAGAAAAAATAACACTCTCTCACACTTCTTGTCTATCGATCGCCCCCCTCTCTCTGACATTTTCTCTCCTTTTTCTCCTTGTCTATCTTTCTCTCTCTTACTCACACACACACACACACACACACACACACACACACACACACACACACACACACACACACACACACACACACACACACACACACACACACACACACACACACACACACACACACACACACACGCACACACACAAATACACACTTTTCTACTTGTCTTTCTCCCACTCACACACGCACACACACACACACACACACACACACACACACACACACACACACACACACACACGCACACACACACACACACACACACACACACACACACACACACACACACACACACACACACACACACACACACACACACACACACACACACACACACACACACATTGACAAACACACAAACTCACACACACACACACACACACACACACACACACACACACACACACACACACACACACACACACACACACACACACACACACACACACACACACACACACACACACTTACACAGACACACACACCCCCCATTCTCCTGTGCTGACCGCCTCTGTTTGCCCGGCCCGGCCTGTGGGGTTGAGGCCCATGTGGACATTGAGCGGTGTTTGCTCCGGCTGAACCGATGCCAACCCCATGGTGGAGCCACAGGGGGGGCCGCTCTGATACCTGTGCCCGACACAGAGCTCTGCAGCTGGGGAGGGATGGGTTGTGGTGGGGGCGGTTGTGGTGGTGGTGGTGTTGGAGGAAGACAGCGATCCACTTGAAACATAAAGCACACTGCTACTGTTGTTTGCTGTTACAGGAAGCCACTGTGAGGATGCTGAAAACACACTCAGACGCACTCACACACACACACACACATTAGGCACATGCACTAACACGCATACCCACACACACACGTGCAAAAACACACAAACGCATTCACACACAATTAAACCAACACACGCATGAATAGATTTAAGCCTACACGGATAAATGCAATAATGAAAAACCCGCGCACAACAAAACACACAAACAACCATACACGGAATGATACAGGAGGAGAGGATATTGACATCTGAACTTTTATTTCGCAGTCAGTCCGGGCTCAAATTAAGTTCTTCAGTACTAAAAGCCTCAGGGTCATTACATGGAAACAAAGAGTTATACATGAATAGCCTCCCAGCTAGAGGGATCCATTTTGGCTTTGTGTGTTGGAGTAGCCCAATACCGTTCTGATACTGATTTCGAGCCTCCGGCAGGTAACTAACTGCATTGTACTGCCGTGAGAGAGATGTGCATGGTGTGCACCGTTGTTCTCTCAGGAGCCATTGTCAGCACGGAGAGAAAGAACGTTAAATGGATGTCCTGTGCCAGCGCAAAGACTCCAGAAATAGGCGGACACTGGCTCAAGTAGACAGGGAACTGTGTCATCTGAGCTATTGACCATGTCATGAAGTTAGCTGTATCTGCAAGGATTACTATTGCTCTTTTAACGTTTGGTTTATCCCCCCCCCCCCCCCCCCGAATAATTTTTCTTATCAGAAAATGACTGCTGTCCAATCATATCTAAAGGGCTGTGTTGTTGTTGTTGTGAGGGCTCTCTGTGTCAGGTGGGCTTAGCCCATGAGGTAGAGTGGCTTGAAGTGGAATCGTAAGGTTGCTGGTTCAATCCCTGGCTCCTATAGCTGATTAACGAGGTGTCCCTGAGCTAGACACCCAACCTTAACTACTCCTGACCAGCTGGCTATCACATTGCATGGTTGACTCTGCCCCATATATATGTGTGAATGGTTGTAAGTCGCTTAGGATAAATGTTAAAATGCCATAATCATAAACATCTGCATTGGGGTTTGTGTGCTAGCGCTATATTTATGCATGATTCTAAAGTTATTTCTTCAAAGTGTCTCGGTCCTTATAACTGCGCTGAAAGGCTTGTGCGCGGTAGATAAAGAGATAAAGCACTTAGACGTGCTGAAGGCGCCCTCCTTTTGGCTGCCACCTCCAGGAAACAGTTCAACATCGCCAGTGTGTGTGTGATGAAAATTCCAATAATCACACATATTTATTTGACCTTATAAAGGCCTCAAAAAAAGAAGTAGAAAGAAGTTGAATCCTCAAGCTTCCACCTACACAATTTCCGACACTCATTCAGTCTCAGCCTCATCACAATGAAGAATCAATGCTTGATCTTCATTCTGTCTTCAAAGAAGCCGGCGTGATGCTCATTTCTCACAGCCTGCAGTGGTCACCCCGCTGCTCGGGGAGGTAGCCGCCGGGTGTAGCCGTCCGCCATGGGGATGAACCGCGCTTTCTGCCACGAGAACAGACAGACTCTGAGTAGACAGCCGGGGAAGAACACTAGCACCACCACCGACTCCACCACCACCTCCACCTCCACCACCACCTCCACCACCACCTCCACCACCACCTCCACCACCACCTCCACCACCACCACCAACACGGGGCTTCCTCCCGCCGGAGGCTGTGTTTTCCGTATTACCGTCAGAGGAATGAGTCAATCAGCAAAACAGGTTCAGGCTGGGTGAACATCGGAAAGAGTGCTCGCTAGTACCTGGGATGATGATTATTATTGGGCTTTTTCCCCCCAACACAGAGAAATAATATGTTTGTTGTTCAGCCACCCAGATGATGATTTGTTTACTCATCTTGTGTTGGTTGCCTCCACCCCCCAGCGACGCACCCCATGAGAAACACACACACACCCACACACACACACACACACACACACACACACACACACACACACACACACACACACTGACACGCACATACAGACAAATATGCACACACACACACACATACACACACACACACACACACACACACACACACACACACACACACACACACACACACACACACACACACACACACACACACACACACACACACACACACACTGACACGCACATACAGACAAACATGCACACACACACACACACATACACACATACACACACACACACACACAAACACACACACACAGACACACACAAGCACACACACATTAACACGCCTTGCAGTGCCGCCCTCATGTTAATTATTTTGCCAACCTTCATATGGTTTTTAATTGTTTTGAGGTTGAGCTGGGGGAGATAGACAGAAGAGAGGGTTGGGGGGGCTGCTATCACAGATTGAGCTAGCAAGATAGATGGATGCATATCAAATTGTCTGACAATGGGAGTCCATACTAATATTTTAAGTTATAATTGTTGCACGCTTAATGTAGTTTCACACCAAGCACCACATAGAGTACCGTTAAATAGCTTTTATCAGAGGACTAGCATGAGGGTTTTTTAATAACCTCACCCCTGCACTTTTCCTGCAGTGAACTTTTATAAATATATACCCGAGTATATGGGTGGATGCACATTTCCCTTGTTCTTAATACATCAAAGAAATCCCCTAAAAAAGTTAAATACAACATACCAACATAAACCTATGTTGAATCTCTCAACGATAGCCTAGCGTACATTAATCATTTTTGGTTTCATTGACTCAATATTTTGGCCCAATTTAAATACACTTCATCAATCATGTTCATATCAGCACAAACAATGCAGATATGTTTACACTCCTACTAATGGTTCCAACCCTAATTCACATGATTCATTTGGAGCGTCTTCAACGTGCAGTTTGAGTTGGTGTGCATCTTGTTTTCATTACCGTACTGAGCTGACTATATGTTGGCAGTGCAGCTTTGCAGCGATGTCAATATTGACACTCAATACTAATGCGTTAAGCACTTCCCCACACAACGGCCTCGCCGCAAGACGGCTTTCATTACGCGACGCCCATCTCTAACAAGTTCAACGCCTTCTACTCGTCTTGTTCCTTTAGAGTCTTGGACGCTTGTGGCTCCACGACTGTTTGAAATGAGTGTGTGAGTAAAACAACAACAGCAACAACAACACGAAAGTAGTTTAACGAGTTGCTAGGTTACAGCAACGGCGGCATCCACTGGCGACAGCGGCTTGGGCTGGCGTCTGATTGGAGAGGCTGGTGGGGGGAGTTGTGTGTACTGAGTATTGAATATGGCTGATTGCACCTGGACGGGCAACGTCACAGTCCTGTGAAGTAATACTAATGCCACCGCAATCATTTATTCCTCGTCCTCCCTGGGTTGCTAACGAGCAGCCCGGCGCTGCATCTCGCCCACGGCCTACTCAGAGAGTGGGCGAAGGGGACACTCCATCAAGTCTGTCGCAGTGCAATTCACCTGTAACAGGTGTTCTTAAAAATATAGATACTGAATGCACCATTTAAACAGTGGTTGAACAATTTGGACATGCCTGTTAGAGAGAACAGTGTTTTTATTCAACTGAATGCGAAGTTTTTAACAGCGAACAGCTGAACATAGTTTTGCGTTTGGGTTGGATTGGTCTGTGGTTTATTCTGCTCATGCGAGACCAGCTGGTTTCACTCAATAGTTGTACACCTGGATTTTGTTGTTGAGGTTTTTCTCTATTGGAGGCCTGATCTTTAAACTCGACAGCCATTATAGGCTCAATTAAAGGTCAATCAATAAAATATTATCAAAAAATGAATATTCTCATTATCAGCTTTCAATGAAAGTCGCATATCCATGTAAGAGCCACGAGGGAGTAGTTTATTAATAATGATTTAGTTAAAAATAGATACAAATTGTATTGAGGATGGAGAATGTTAGTCTTAAATGCATAATTTAGATTTACGTATCAATGATAAAACATTTCTGTACTCCTGGGCTTCTGGCTGGATAAATACGTCACTGTTGGTAGTAACCTTGATTTTGCATAATTTAGTTTGGAGTCAGATATTGCCGGAGGCATTACAGTTTTTTCAATGTGCTTTGGACATTGTAACTATTTTTTTCGAAGTAAAAACTTTATACATAGATATCTATCTTGTTTTCCTCGTTACAAATACAGTTTTTTAAGACAACTCGTCTCATGTGAACTCTTATAAACTTTTGCAGGTTAATAAACTGCTGGCCATCGCTATCTACAGCGGCCTGTTTGGGAGACCTATCACCTTGAAAGGAGACTGTAGGCAGGGACAATACAATATGTAATAGCGATGTGCACTACAAACATCTTTGCTTCCCTTACAAATTGCATCAAAGCAGGCGCAAGGTAATTTACCACAAGATAGAATCAAATGAAAAAGACATTCCCATCACATTAGTGATGCCGTTTCATTGAGACCTCTTGATAAATATGGGTTGAAGGAGATAAATAAGGTTACTTAAACCTAAAAAAAAGAATGATTTGCATCACTGGGAGGTGTTTGACCACTGACTCAGCATCTTCCGGTCGCTCCGGAATCTGCTTAGACGTGATCGGTGAAATCCTTAAAGCTTCCATGGGGGTCAGGAAAGTAATTAACCCTGGTCTATGTGCATCCACAGAGGTATCGGAACAAGCAGTGAACGTGCTGATACACGCGGACACACGCAGGAGACAAGCATGGAGGTGCTTTCTCACGTACACACATGCAATGCACACCCACACGCACACACACACACACCCACACGCACACACACACACACACACGCACACGCACGCGCACGCGCACGCGCGCACACACACACACACACACACACACACACACACACACACACACACACACACACACACACACACACACACACACACACACACACACACACACACACACACACACACACACACACACTCACTCACAAACTCAAACACATACAGTCAGTCACAAGTACGCATGCAGGTATCATTGGAATGCCGTAGAAGATTAGAATAATATATGTATATACAAAACATGCACATTTGGCTCCTAAATGTTAATCGCCTACCCTTATTTTCAAAGGAACACATTCAGACAGACACAGAGATTTTGAATTGTTATCACATTATAGGACCAGAAAGGCCTGTTTAGTGTTCTCTCTTTGTTCTTCGCCCTACCTATGTCCTTCTTTGTCAAGCCGAGCTGTCTTTGTGCTGTTTCTTCCCGTCTCCCCCCCCTGTCTTCTCCACTGCCAACGATTGGCTCATTTCAATTAAAGAACGACACACACAAGGTATCCAGAGAGGTGTCCTAAAAATCGCTGTTACTGTCCATCACCTTAATCTAGAGAGAGCGAGAGAGAGCGAGAGAGAGAGAAGAGGGAGAGAGAGAGAGAGAGAGAGAGAGAGAGAGAGAGAAGAGAGAGAGAGCGAGAGAGAGAGAGCGATAGAGACTTCACATCAGCGCATTATTTAACACTATGCAATTAAACACTCAACCCCCACCCAACACTTGTCATCACCTGCAGCGATGAAGCTTTCCTCCACTATTTCTTATGTTCCTTCATCAGTCACATATCTATCAATGTGCTCTGGTTTCCTCCCCTAGCATGG
>NC_082382.1:11913916-11926416 GCF_031168955.1 Gadus macrocephalus
GGTTTCAGGAACCAAAACACCCATTGCTCACGCTGTTCCCACACTGTATTTAATCGTGACAAAGCAACAGACCAGTCAATCATGCAATCCCTTTGGTGCCATTATCGTACAACCCTTGTAGACCTTGTAAATGTATTGTGCGCGTTAACATTGCCAATGACTCACTCTGTGGCCTCTGTCGGTTTCCTTTACACTTTGATAAACACTTGGGGTCCATGTGATCCTTCAGCCTCCCGACAACTTAGACATGATGCATATTCTGATGTACATGGTTAATACTCAGGAAACAGCTTGGCTCCGGTTTATGTTATATTCCTATTGGTTGTTATGAAAGTAGATCGAAGATAAACAACGGGCACCACTATGAGGAGAGACATTTATTTTGAAGAGAGCCAAAGACAAATTAATTCTGTGAAGTCCGCTGCCCGTCGACTCTATCAGTCCTCGCTAATCCAAAGTGGTTAGCATCCATCTTTGTCAATCCATAGCGGGAGCATCTAAACATGTGTCAGCCCCAATCAGGTTCATTGATTCTGCAAACGCATCACATCGCAACATACAGTTATCGTTTCTTAGATACGACAATAAACGTAGTGCAAACAAAAAACCCACCTTTGTGTTCAGAGAGAAGCTCGAAGAAGATGTTGTTGCCTATTATTGTGTGTTTCTGAAGCGGCAGTCGGGATGAGGTCCCTTTGAGCGGCATTATATAAGAGCGTGTACGGCAGGTAACTTCCACAGAAGAAAGTTTGCCTGCAACCGGTATAAGCGTGTTTCTCCCCTTATCTGCCGAAACCCTTTATCCCTCTGGGATGCAATTTTCTTTCCAGAAAACCGTGAATTCATCGCAGGGAGAAAAAAAAAAAAAAACAGTGCCCGGTAATACTACTGTTTTCGAAGACTCCCTTGCTGGCTGCCCCCCCCCCCCCCCCCCCCCCGCCCCCCCACCCACCCACACATGCCCTCCTACCTCCCCCCTATCCCCCCCCTGGTAAACAGGCCCTGACTCAAGCTGTACTGGGCTTCAGGGGTGCCAACACGCCTAAGGGAGGACAAGGAACATATTGCTCTCTTCGCGCCGAACACTTCCAAGATTAAACATTAACTGGTGCCTCGCTCTTAAACTTTAATATCTGCGCATGCATCAACTGTTTGAATCTGGCTGCCGACCAGAGACATGTCATCCACGCGCTACGGGAAAACCTTTTTTTTATTTCCCTTTAAATATAGATTTCTTTGGGATTGTGACCGCATCTTGATGAGAAATGGACCGTGTACAGGACATTAAAAATGGTGGATGAAGAGAATAAAACATGTATTCCGGGATTTTGACTCACAATGATACAATAAAAAGACTCATTCATCGTCTGCCTTCCTTGCTATTAACATAATTAAATGAGGATTAGAAAGTCAATATTGGCCTGAGCAAACTAAAAACGATTGCCTAAAGCAAGAGTTCAGATCCAAACAATACACTACATTTCTGAAGATCTTTAGGATGTAAGTTTGAAGGCTAGGATTGTGCAGCTTGAAGGTTCTGTGTTCAATCCCCAATGTCCACCTGCAGGAAACCTTGAGCAGGTAGTCTAACCCCTAGCTTCATGAGACCTTCCAGATACTCAAGTTTGTGTTTTGCAATGGATATCAGTGTGGCCTTGGCTGGGCAGCTATTTATTTCGAGTTACGGGGGTCGACCTCACGCTGTTCAAAACACCCAAACTAAGTGTTGTCTTGCTCTCTCGCTCCCTCCGAATCCAGTACGAAGTGAAGCAAAAACATATTCTCCTCTCGGAAAAGTCTTCCATGCTAATTTCAGTTCTTCTTTTTTTACATTGTTATTCAGTCAATTTTGAAAAAAGCTATTTCGTAGCCCATCTCCAAAGTCCTAGAATTTGTTGTATTTTTAGGCGAGATGAAGCCTGGATCGGGGCAAGATTGATGTGCAGAGAGAAACCGGATTTTTACTTTCAACAGCAAGATGGTCGTGAGGCTAACCCACCCCTATTCACCCCTCAAAATAGTAAACCAAACAGTAAAAGCTTTTTCATCATTGTGAAATTTGATTTGAAGACGTATCTCTGAAGATAGGCTGTGTCATTTAACCAAACGCACCCACCACCAACCAAAAACACTTCAATTCACGACGAGCAGAATTGCATTATTTTACAAGCAGAATCAAACATGGCAACACGGCGTCGACATGTTGTCACCCTGTGTGGCTCCCCGGGTTCCGCTGCCTCTGTAGCGCCCCCAAAACAACTTCCACTTGATTTAGCTGATGACTATCTCAACGCATTTGTAACGCTTTGCCGTGCGGAATACCAAAACACTACCCCCCCCCCCCCCCCGCCTCCCCCATTTCTATTTGGCTTTGTGTTGTGTTGCTCTCTCTCCCTCATTGCCTCTTGTTCGCTGCCTCCATCATCCCTCACTCACCATGTCTCGTTTCTTCCCCTACTCCTCTAGGGCGTTGACACATCACAGCTCCTTCAAATAATGAAACATTTTCATCAGCGGGGTGAGGAGGTGTGTGTGTGTGTGTGTGTGTGTGTGTGTGTGTGTGTGTGAGTGTGTGTGTGTGTGTTTATCGGGGGAAGGGGGGCGAGGGGCGTGTACTGTTTTAATGCAAGAATTCCAGCACCGGAGTGTTTGGGAGGCAGACGACATGGTCCCCCCCCCATTCATCCACACCTCAACCTCGGAGCTGCTTCATCATTTTCTGAGCTCTGCTCCACCTTCCCTCTAATCTCTGCACCACGCGTTGTAGCTCTCTCCGCTCCGCTCCCTGTCTTACTGCACCCCAACCTCCATCCCAACCCCAACCAAAGCGCCTCCACCCCGAACTGCATAAGTGCTTGCACAGGGGAATGAAAACTTTGGTTGGGGGTGGTGGTGGTGATGTCGGTGGTGGTGGTGGTGGTGGTGGTGGTGGTGGTGGTGGCACTCCCTCACCACTCCACAATCATTAGATTTTTTTTTGTGTTCTGTGCATGTGCCATGACTGTCAATGCACTGCCTTTAGAGTTATCTCTGCAGAAGTGCGTGTGCGTGTGTGTGCGCGTGTGTGTGTTTGTGTGTGTGTGAGTGAGTTGTTGGTGTTATCTTACTTCAGTATGTTTTTTTTTGCTTTCTGCCATCTGCGTATCTGTGCTCTGTTTGTCTAATCCAAGGATGCATTGGGGTGTGTGTGCGACTGCGCTGAATATGTGTGTGTGTGTGTGTGTGTGTGTGTGTGTGTGTGTGTGTGTGTGTGTGTGTGTGTGTGTGTGTGTGTGTGTGTGTGTGTGTGTGTGTGTGTGTGTGTGTGTGTGTGTGTGCGTGTGTGTGGGTTGGGGGTGGGAATATGATCAATCTCCGCTGAGTGTAAACATCGTCACGCAACCACACACACGGACAGCACCCTGTGGGGAGACGCAGTCATCCCATGCATGATCTGTGGACAAGGAAGACATTTCTGAACGTTACAAAATACTGAGATTCCTTATTAAGACTTAACTGTGTGTTCTCCCGGCTGAATTCAAAATGGCTTTCGCACACACACGCACACCGACACAGACAGACACACACACACAAACACACACACACACACGTTTTGATTTAATACCCATGGGACTTCTCTGAATAAACAGTGAGTTTGTTACTGGGGTATTAGTGTGACTCTGTGATGGAGTGCAGAGTAAACAGCGCAGGCATTGGGCAGGATCAATCATTTAAAACGCTTTGTTAATCTATACCGTAATATACATTATTTAAATAGATCAAAAAGGGAAACATGAGCATTTTAAATTTATTGTATTTATAGTTTTTACTATTAACCGCAACAGAGCATTGAAATATCAACAAACGTTTGTTGCGTACGGAAAACTTTGTTTGCTGAAAGCCGCCAGCGTGTTTAAAATGGAGAACGGCGCATGAGGCCTTGAGTTCAGCATTCAGCCCGATCCCGTCAGTCCTGCATTAGCAGTCAGCCCACGAGGCTAAGTGGAGCTCTGGAGAGTGGAGATTATCAAGAGGAAACACCCAGGAGTCGGCCTGCCTGTGCTGTTCACACTCCATTAACACGTCTGCCCCAAGGTGGAGGATGCAACAGGAAACACAGGCTGCACTACTCTGTCCCTGCTGAAGCTCAGACGACACCGTCACCTCCGCAACCACCACCATCACCATCACCATCCCCGACAACAAAACAACCACCATCGCCGTCCCCCTCACCAGCAGCAAGGCAACCATCCCCAACACTATTACCTCCACCGCAACCACCACAATCGCCTTCACCGTCCCCATCATCAAAGCAAAGACCACCACCCACACCAACAGCAAAACAACCACCACCATCACTACCACCTCCACCTCCACCACCACCATCACCGTCCCCATCATCAAAGCAAAGACCACCACCATCACCATCACCAACACCAAAACAACCACCACCATCACTACCACCTCCACCTCCACCTCCACCTCCACCACCACCATCACCATCCCCATCATCAAAGCAAAGACCACCACCATCACCAACACCAAAACAACCACCACCCCCACCAACACCAAAACAACCACCACCCCCACCAACAGCAAAACAACCACCACCATCACTACCACCTCCACCTCCACCTCCACCTCCACCTCCACCTCCACCTCCACCACCACCATCACCAACACCAAGACCCCCACTTCACCTCCACCGCAGACGCCACCATCACCATCAATAAAACCAAGACCAACACCATCAGCACCACCGTCACCTCCACCAGTACCACAATCATCCCCTGCACCACCGTCATTTCCACCACCATCCCTGCTGCCGATGCCACATCCCCCCAGCACCACCTCCACCACCATCTCCACCAACACCCCCTCCACCAGCGCCTCCACCACCAACCCCTCCACCAGCGCCTCCACCATCGCCTCCACTGCCCCCAACACTGCCACCACCCTTTGCCGGTGGTGACATGCATTCGCATGAACACAAACATACACACGCGCACACCCACACACACACACACACACCCACACACACACACACACACACACGCACACACAAACACCCACGTGCTTGCACTACAAACATAATCAAACGACACACGTTGACATCTGCGATACTGCAGTCGTTGGTTTTTCCAATTAGCATGAAGAATGTGACACACGATTAGCCGACAGCCCTCTGATGTCCTGAGGTGGCTCGCTGGCTTTATTGCATTTTCTCTCCGACTTCCACGGCTTTTAGAAGAAAACGTCCTGTCTGTTGACGTGCTGGCTCATTTAGGGGGGTTTTATTTTTCTTTCTTTTTGAGAGATCTTAACATTTTTTACAGATGTAGGCTCCACGAGGGTATTGGAGACCTAATTAGGGATTCAATATAGCATATATCTGCTTTACTTACACTCTGCATTCTCTTACAGTATTGCAGTTCCCCTGGCTCAGCCAGCGTTCGCTTTATGAATTCCTAGTTTTGGGTGAGGCAGGTTGGAGGAGATCTTAAATGATGCACAGAGGAAGGTTCTCTCTATTTTTGCCTGACTTCACTTTATTAACCTGCTGTGTGTATACAAATTGTGACCCGACTGATTTCCTATGATGGATACCCTACGCTCCGGTATCATATTACACTTCAACACCCTGGGTGTGGGTCCTGGAGTATATAATCAACTTATTTTGTTGCTTCTCCCTTGGCTACACAAGGGGTATGTAGGTGCATAATGTAGTAAAATGTCACCGTGATAAATATAACCTTTTCAGGGAGTGGCAAGCAGAGCTGCACCTATGTACTCGCATTAAACCAGAGCGGGGTGGTTCCAGGCTTGGATTGTATAAGCGTTTGGGAATTAATTGCTGTCAGCAGGTCTGGTCGTAAATCCTCACGCCTAAAAAAAAACAAAGGACATTGGATCGGGATCCAAACTTTCCTTTCTTCAAGAAAGTGAGGATTAGGGGGAGGAGGGGAGGAGGGGGATGAAGGGGAGGGAGAGGAGGAGGGAGTACACGAGGTGAGGCCAGCATTTCACAGTGTCCACAGTGCCCCCCCCCCCCCCCCCCCCACACATACACACACACACACACACACCTCCCGAGGCCACTGGGTCCGAGCATCGCCGCCCTTCAGAGTGCAGTGGTTAAGTACAGAGTCTAATGGTGTTAAGTGCGTTGGCCACACCACTTCCCACAATCCGTCCTGGCCTTGGCCACATCATCAAAAGCCCACCTAGGATGTTAGCCTGGAAGCCCCCCGAGCGGCCCTCTCCCTCCGCCCTATTCCTTAAGGGGCTCGGGCTCTAAGTCCATTGATGAGTTCTGCTGAAGAGGCAGCGCTTGTCATTATACTGAAGTGGGGGGAGGCAGCAGGCCAGGATGTTGAGGTGATGTGATGAGGCAAGTACACTGGGGGGGGCTATTTTTTTTAAATATCAGCGAATGTGTCCCCTTGCGCAGAGGGGGTTTTCTCTCCCCACTGACTCAAAGAAGCCAAACGTCCTGCTGAAGGACTGCTGGTCTATGGATAGATCCTTCCTGAGCACCTGTCTGTGAAGCTCTGACGGAGGCGATTAGGGTGTAGTTCCTCTAAAGGCCTATAGGGGCTTCGCACTGGTTGGATCCCAAAAGACCCGTCCCCATTCGTCTATATTTGTTACAGTCTGATATTCGTCTATATTTGTCTATAAGTCTATAGTATAGACAAGGGTTTAGGGTCGCTTAGCTGAAAGGGGCCTGGGGTCCTGGGTTTTAAAAACCAATGGACAGAGTCTACCTTCAGGTATCCTTGAGCAAGATTCCCAACCCATCCATGTTCATTTATAGACCTAGTAGTACCGGGAAAGAAACTTTGGATAACAGCGTCTGCCAAATAAATGTATGCATGGAGAGACAAACGCACTTTTAAAATCACACATCCCATCTTTTATATCGAATTTTCCAATGACATCTACAGATGAGTGAAAGTCATAAGCACATCCCACCTGATCTTCTCCTATCTCAAGTAGCCTTTGAGGACCGTCTCCAACGCTGTGGATGCCGTCGAGGGGACACCGTCTCCAACGCTGTGGATGCCGTCGAGGGGACACCGTCTCCAACGCTGTCGATGCCGTCGAGGGGACGTATGGATCCCCTCCCGGCCGCAGCCAGCCAGAGTTTTTAAAGTTCAGGACAGTCGTCAGGGACTGGAAGCCTTCCAGATGTGCCATCCCCTCCTGCCGCGGCACGGTGGACCTGAGAGGAGAATGAGATGGATGGAGCCTGTCCGCCCGGAGCTAATCTCATTACAGCGCCATTAATAAAACATCATTCATTAAGAGCCAGTATCAATTCGCCATCTAGATCAAGTGGGACACTCACCGGAGGGAGAGAGAGAGAGAGAGAGAGAGAGAGAGAGAGAGAGAGAGAGAGAGAGAGAGAGAGAGAGAGAGAGAGAGAGAGAGAGAGAGAGAGAGAGAGAGAGAAATGCAAAAAGTAGAGAGTGACAGGCCCTGAGATTTTTTAAGTCAGGGAAACTTTGACTTTGTCTCTGTCAGGATTAAACAGAGACCCCGTTTCAGGCTTATGGGAGAGCCTACATCCATCCAAGGTTTCTCCGTGCCCTACGACCTGTCGTAATCCATTTAATCCCCTAAATCACTCCGAAACCCCAATTATTCTGTTAAAATGGGTTTAATGGTTACCAATGGTTTACATTATCATTATTCCGCTCATTTCAACTGCTTTTGCCTTGTCCTTTGAATCCGCCTCAAGGAATCTATTCATCTACATGTCTGTTTCGAATGCCTCTGTTACTTCAACGCATCCTTTTAGGTTTTTCACTCTCCCAAAGCATCCTGTGGTGAATAATCATCTCCCTACAAAGTGACAACTAGCTACCTAGCATCTCTGCTCCTACAGGGCCTTCATTATGACTGACTGTATTATGTAAAGCACTTAAAATGCCTAATTATGCACTCTGCCCAGCCTCTATTTTAGTTTCTAAGTGCTGCAGTCTAGTGACTGGCTGTCTCTGGGGACATTTTTGAAGTTTTCTTTTCATATCTTGACTACTGACTTAACAGCGTGTCATCTTCAAACGGAAGAAAAAAACACACACTCAATGACACACACGTTCAAAAACACACACACACACACACACACACACACACACACACACACACACACACACACACACACACACACACACACACACACACACACACACACACACACACACACACACACACACACACACACACACACACAGTTGATCCCGGTGGATAGCAACAGTGACTCAGGGGAATAGCACGAGACACCAAGGGAGGGAGTGTTGTGTCAGGGGAGTGAGAGAGGGGTGATTGGGTTGTGGATGAACAACGACGGCTCTGTCTGCAGATTGCAATCAGAAGTCGTGGTATATATCATTTAAAAAAATAACACAAATATTAACGTCCACGTCCGCGGGAGGATTGCTGGAAATTAGTTTCAAATTCTCCGTTCCACACACACTCTCTCTCGCTCGTCTTAAACTAAAATGCTTCCATGCTGTGCAGGTGATTCAAAGTAAGTGCTTATATAATTAAAACATAGCCTTGGGTTGGCAAAATAATTTATGCCAAACAATACAGGTGAATGGAAAGCTGTATGAAATGTGAATCACGGCTAGTGACAAATGAATGGGATCTGAACAGAGAGGGTTTTCTTAATTGTGTTTATTGCATTTCCTCTACTTGGAAACTGTAATCGAATCAGCCCTTCTGTGTCAGGCCATTGAGCTGTAGTCCCTTCGAATTCGAAGGTACTTTACTCTTGACTACTAATTTATTTTGCTCATTGTGAATGTGGTTTTGTGTGTGTGTGTGTGTGTCTGTGTGTGCATGTGTTTGTGCGCGTCTGTGTGTGTGCAAGCCTGTGTTTGTGTGTCTGTTTGAATGTGTACGCCATAGTTGATCAACAAAGAAAAAATTAATAGTATTTCGATTTTTGATCTTCTTGACTAGAAGTGCTTTTCAAATTAATAAACTCCAAAAGAAGAAATGTGTGGGAGATCCATATATTTGTCATTAGAAATACCTGAAAATACCCCAACCTACCTCTCCCCCCTCCCCAAATTCCCCTCAAAGAAACTTTTCTCAGAAGCAAAGTTGGCCGTCTTCTATAGCCTTCTTTTGCACATTCAGGTCATTCCCGCGATGACATTTGGGTCACAGCTGGGAAGACTGCATCACATTACTCACCTTAACTGCTAAACCGTGTACGCATAAGCCCAGCTCCCAAGTTCAACAAAATAGTCCAGTTTCTAGACACCTGACTATCTCCCTATTTGCCCGAGTGAGGCCACTTTCCGGGTACAATTCTCTCCACCGCGGTGCTCTTTACTGCAGTCAGTCAGCCCAGATGGCAGCACACTATTGCCATGCAAGCAAGCCTGTCTAATGCAAGGGGAAATCAGCAGAGTGTTACTGGAGACTGGGAGCAACGCCTAATTGAGTCTGGAGTGAATTAGTTTTTATGTTTTGTCCGTGTTTATCGCTGCCTTGTGAATCGGCTCAAAATGTGCCCGAGAGACCACGCCAGAGTTCGGGGCTAGAGGCGAGATAGCAAAAGTAAGGGTGAATTGGATTCTGATTATGATGATGATCTTCCTATCCCTTAGCTGGGCACACCATAGGGCTCCTTGGTATTTAACACTTTATACACACTTATTAATTGTGGGTGAGCAATCACACAGGAAATATATGGAATTCCTCTTGGGTACTCCTAACCCACCACGAGTAGCTCATAAGTCATTTTGTGGGTGTTTTTTCTGTGACAGATTGATGGTGCTCACACTCAGACCAGAGAATAACATGAACAAAAGCTTGGCTCTGGGACGATATTGCTCCGGTTTTTTCCTAACTCTTTTTCTTTTTTCTTTTTTCTCCTTCGTTCACCGTCCATCTTGCCTCAGCAGACGTTATCAGGTAATTAAGGTGGTGAATGGATCTTTAATGACCCTCGCACCAACCTTGTTTAAAGGAAGTAGAATTAAAGATGCTATCTGGACAAGATGTAATAATACCAGGTGGAGGAGGAGAGGGAGGTGGAGGAGGAGGAGGAGGAGGAGGTGGATGAGCTGGAGGTGGGGTAGGAGTTGGAGGAGAGGGAGGGAGGGGGAGAAAAAAGAGGAAGAGGAGAAGGAGTAAGAGGGGAAGGAGGTGGGGAAGGGGGAGGAGGAGGAGGAGGAGGTGGAGGAGGAGGTGCAAAGAGGGGATAGAAAGCCTGAGCATCAGTGTCATCATTGTGCTGAGCAGGCAACTCATTATTCACTAAGAGTTCCCCTTAAGCAAAGTTTAATATCCATACACACACGCACAAGCACACGCATGCACACACACACACATACACAGACAGTAGTACTATGGTACTGTCTGTGTATTTTCTAAGCTAGACAGTAACTTAGTACAGTCTGTTTATGTGTGTAAATTATCTTTCTGCAGTTCTGTTAATTGTGATTTTATCATTATGCATTAACATGCATTGAAACATTTGTTTACTCAGATGCAACGCTGTATTTGGAAGTAAAGGTACGGCCACACTGAACGCGTTACGTGCGTACGATTACGTGCGTAACGCGCCTAACCTGACGCTTGATCATTGTGTGTCACATTAATGCTTCAACACGCCTAACGCGCCTACGCAGCTAGATGAGCCCGCCCAAAGCGTATTTTCCCCCGCTACTTTTCTTTTGCTCCACAAACATGGCTGAGATCACCACGATCGCTGTGCTGTATTTGTTGTGGGAGTTCGAGGAGGGTAGGAAACCCAAAAGCCGCCGTGTTTGTCGTCCATGTTCTTTCTGTTTCTGTGCGTCCTCCGCAGGTCCTACGTCTCTCTGCCAGTGACATCGGGTCAAGCTCAACGTTGATTGGCTATCGCGACTAAGCGTCAAGCGTAGGCGCGTCAAAAGTAAAAAAATCTGAGCGTTGGTGCGTTGGGCGTGTTATTTAGGTGTGTAAAACGCGTCTAAAGGTACGGCCACACTGAACGAGTTACGCACGTTAGAGGCGTAGAAATACGGCATTTTTGCATAGGGAACCATTGGTTTAGGCGCATAGATGCGTTACACGCGCTAAAACAGCGCGTTGCGGGTTAGTCGCGTTTTACGCACATAAATAACGCGCCCAACGCACCAACGTGCAGAGTTCAAAAAATTTAACTTTCGATGCGCGTACGCGTGACGCTTAGCCGCGATTGCCAATCAGCGTTGAGCTTGACCTGACGTAACTGACAGAGAGACGGAGGACCTGCGGAGGACGCACAGAAGCAGAAAGAACATGGAAGACAAAGTCATTGTTTCAGTGTGTGCTGAAACGATGAGGTGGTGGTGGAACTCACCCGGCTGTGAGCGCCTACGGAGGATGTCATGCACTAGAGTTTAGATTCTCTGCCCGAGCCCGGGACCGAGCCGACCCGCGGGCCGGGTCGGGCCGCGAAGCAAGACACCTCCGCTGCACGTCGGTGTCCTGTTCGCCCTGTCGGGGCTTATTTTCTCGATAATGACCGGCGTCCTATACATTATCCCTTACATATAGATTTAGCAGAGTAGGCCTAAGTAACAAATGTGTACAAAGTTACACGTGTATTAAAAAGAATGTCGGGTTGTAATCGGGGCCGGGCTCATAATTACAGTTCATGCGTCGGGCCGGGCCGGGCTCGGGCCGGGTCGGCTTGATTTTCTGGGCCCGAGCTCTATCATGCACCCAAACACGGCGGCGTTTGGGTTTCC
Organism: Gadus macrocephalus; assembly: GCF_031168955.1. Taxonomy (NCBI): domain Eukaryota; kingdom Metazoa; phylum Chordata; class Actinopteri; order Gadiformes; family Gadidae; genus Gadus; species Gadus macrocephalus. The sequence continues at coordinate 11,925,637 of NC_082382.1, forward strand.
TACTCTCCTCGAACTCCCACAACAAAAACAGCGCAGCGATGGTGGTGATCTCAGCCATGTCTGTGGAGCAAAAGAAAAGTAGCGGGGGAAAATAAGTTTTGGGCGGGCTCATCTAGCTGCGTAGGCGCGTTAGGCGCGTTAGGCGCGTTAGGCGCGTTAGGCGCGTTGAACCATTTTTGATACACACAACGATCAAGCGCCAGGTAAGGCGCGCTACGCGCGTAATCTTACACGCGTAACGCGTTCAGTGTGGCCGCACCTTAACGTGCCTAATGTGCTGCTTTAGCGCGTGTAACGCTTCTACGCGCCTAAACCAATGGTTCCCTATGCAAAAATGCCGATTTTGTACACCTCTAACGTGCGTAACGCGTTCAGTGTGGCCGTACCTTAAGAAACTTGACTCAACATTATATCTAAATGCACATACAGATTTGTAAATCCCCAAATTGTTTGTCTGTCTTTTTTAATTATAAAATGCTACCAATATCATAATTCCTATTTACCTATTCAGACAGGATTTCCTAAACAGATTACCATTATTGGATTAAAATGAGCGAATCGAGGCCTCAGAGGGGACTGATTTTTTCTCTGTCCGTCTGTCTGTCTGTCTGTGTGTCTGTGTATCTGTGAGTCTGTTTGTCTGTGTGTGTGTGTGTGTCTTTGTGTATGGATATTGTTGCTCTGTCTAGCGATTACTTCAATTGTTGACTGAACGGAAATATTACAGGTTATAGTGAGGTAAAAGTAAACTCATTAAATGTAAAATCGTACATGGATTCA
>NC_082382.1:11931416-11961416 GCF_031168955.1 Gadus macrocephalus
GTAACCACTATACTCCTGCACGTTTCCACGCACCAGCAAGCCCACGAATCTGTAGGCGCTGTGCTGGCGCCACGGCAGGCCTGCTCCGACGCTCCGTGCTCAATGTATCAACTGCTGTGTGCGGTGTTGCGTGACTGCTTCCTGTGTGTCATTCATCAGGCGGGAAGAATGGCTTCACTTTAGAATTATATTTCACTATGAGTCACAATTTAATTCCAGAGTCTTCCAAGAGAAAGACACACACAGGCGCTGGGCAACACACACTGGCACGCATGCATGCTGGCGGGTGTGCGCGCACACACAAACACACACGCACGCATGCACACACACACACACACACACACACACACACACACACACACACACACACACACACACACACACACACACACACACACACACACACAGGAGCACACACGCACACAAACAGCTATGGATTCCACTCAGGATGTCATGGTACAGCCTGAATCATTTCCGGTGATTTTGCCATTTCTCAATCACATTTCAACCTTAGAAACCAGCAAACACTGAATTAATGTCCCCCGCTTTTATGGTAGGAAATAGAGAAAAACCTTGTGAATGTGTCATTTTAGATGCATGGGAATTCAAAAGTGCTTAGATACATTGTTCAGGTTGTTTTGAATAGAAAATGCTGGGGCTGTGTTTCGTATTACTGTATTATTCAAACATCAGAATGATGACACTGTGTGATGGAACAACTGGTGTTAAATAAAGACATGCTGGGCTTATGTATTCATGTGTGCCTGTGTTGGAAACGGTGTGTTGGATCTGCCAAAGATGCCATAGTCTTCTTTTTTTTGTGAGAATGCTAAGAGGTAATGAGATTGGAGTCTAAATAATAACGGCCCGTTGCTGCGACGGATTACATCACACAATGCCAGGCTTTCACACCAACCCGGTTAGTGTTACAAACGTAACACTTGTTAGAGGTTTTGCATCCTGCGTCCGGGAAAATGATTTCTCGGCTGTATCATCATGCTAGGCACACAGACTTCTGGAGCATAACATGTCCTCTGATTATTTCAGTTACTGTTTACTGCTTTTTCAATTATAGATATCATGATCCATTGTTCCCTGTATGTTCCCCGTCTATGAGTTGCTAATACATATGTATGATTTGAGACAAACAATTTGATGGGCTTTATTTGTCCAAAATAAATTATCTTTCATACCAGTGTTAATGTGCATTGTATGGTGCAAGTAAATCAAACTACTTAGTGCAATAGTTAACCATTTAATGTACCTAAACTCTTTTCTCAAGCGTTGATTTATTGACCGTTTCAAACATACCACCAAATACACTAAACATAAAACCATGTCAAACACAATATTGATTGAATTGGCTGGAATTCATCAATTTATGTGACGGTTATTTCAAATGCTATTCCGATTAAATTAACAAGAATCCCTCTGAGGTTAACCTGACATGTGGATTAGTTGGACCTTAAACCCAGGGGGGGCAGACAAAAGGATTTGAGTACTTTCCACCAGCAGGCCATCAATCATGACCACATCCATCCACTGGAACTATGGGTATCTGTGGCTCGGGTAAAGCCACGAGGCTGCTGAAATAGCGCGGCTCTGTATATTACATTGACTTATTCATGTGTAATCCAAAGTATACCGTCCCCTTTCCCTCATCCGTCTTCCACTGACCTCTGAGACTTGAAATCAATAAGCGATTGTCTGGAGGTCTATCTGTCTGCGTTCGCCCAGCTCAGAGTCTGCGTCATCATTGCCGTTTTACAGTGCGCCGTTTGGACTTCCCTTCGCCTAATCAATATTGTCACATCCACTAATTGACAGAGAATGGATCTGTTTTCGCTTTCATGGCCGTTTAAAGAAGCCCGCTGCCACGGCGGCACTGCGTGCTCCAGGGTTTACATGCGTGTTCCATCCTTTTATTGAGATGAACCATGGCCACCAAAGGCCCATCCAGAGCCCTCGGCGTTCTCATGCCTCATCATTAACAACCTGTTACGACTTTGCCTCATTAGCCTAAGAAGAGTACGTGCAACATTATGTTTTATGCTGTGTTCTATTCACCATGATGACACATTGTCAATTGCCTCAATTGTAAGCAAATAGGCTTGTTCCCCCCCCCCGCACTAGATTTGTTGACAGTTAAATGTTGAGCCCTGCAGGGACGCTGGCAAACCGGCGAGCATCTCTGATGATAGCGCTGTCATGTGGCCACAATGAGCGCCGGCATTTCTACCCCTTTTACTGTCATCGGACACGTTTACCGGGTCAACCCCGGGAACAGGTGGCTCACCATTCCCATGGTATTTCACAAAGCCAAGATCACAAAGAATATATTTTTTCGCCCCTAAAGTCTATATTTCCAGAAGAATCTTCCAGGCAAGAGCAGCACAGGTCCTGTGAATGCAGGCGTGTTGTTGTCAGCTTGATATGCTCTGTACGCTTGTGATTCCATGATCGCTAATGAGCCATAGCTGCTCCGTGTCTGAAGTTAAGCTAGCAACCGCGGTGGCGCACCGCAGTGTTAGCTTAGCACCATGTCACTCCTGAAACCCGTTGGACACGTCCACACTACTGTGTGGATACTATTAAAAAAATAATATTGGCTAATGAGCTGTTGTGGAAAACTTTCTGAAACTGTTGTGGAAAACTTTCTGAAACTTTTTTGACCGTAAGACATTTATGCTTTCATTTAAAAAGACACAAACTGCAAAAACGTTTTGTTCAAGTCACAGAATATTTGGTATTTCCTTTGCTAAAAAAATATATTCACATAATGTCTCTATTTTGTGTTGTCTTTAATTTACCCACTATGACAGAGATCAGCTCAGGTGGCTATTGCACCAACAGGCATTTCAGGGCTGTAAAACACAAACCTTTTGTTAAAGCCAGAGCAGCACGCTGCACCCTTTTACTTACACAGAGTAACAATATAATGTCTATCCTTAACATACAATGAAGTTGGGGACTTTTTCTTCAGTTGACAGTTTTTGTATTTTTTGAACCAAGCAAAACGCTTGGTTCCCATTAAAACTTATTGAAAAATGGCCGCCCCCTGCTGTTAATTTTTTTTTTATGGGCCTCAGTCACAGCCTGACTTCATGACTTCATTCATATTTTGGCACTGATACACGTGAGGATAACGACTTCAGTCTAACGTCATAGCTTTGTTAAGTTAGTATTATTAGTAACCCCTTCAACCAATCAGAGTGAGCTATCACCAATAGGCTGCCTTAAGAAAGCCTCTATGTGACTTAATTGCTCTCTATGCTATAATTGGCTACTAACACATTAGCATGATTCCTCTCTGGTGACCTAAATTTACCTTACCAACAAGAGTGTAGTAGTTATCATATTTTTGATGGGAGGATTTTTCCTTTTTAATGTTTGCCAGCAACATCAAATGGACTGCTTGTCTGTGGGCAGAAAAAAAAATTAATGCGATTGTTGTTCATAAATGAGACGGCTTTGCTGTGTCTTTGGTTTGGGGGGAAAAGATGCCAAGGCAAAACCCGTCAGCTTGAGACTCCAAACACTCTGAACTTTCCCTCAACACACAAAAAAAAAGCTGTCAAATGAGAATAACCGAGGGATACCAAAGCAAAAGTTGGAGCAGGCCCGCCTTCTGCATGCTAAGCACAAATGATAAAATAGGAAGTTGGATAAAATAAAAAAGTTCCTTGGATAAGAGTCTTTAACTACCCCCACCCGCCTGCCCTGCTTAAAGGATTCGCTCCCTGCGGAATACATATTGGTCTGCAAAAAGGGAAAGAAGCAAAATAAATAATTAAAAGATGAATGGTGGGCTGAGCAGACAGCTGATGATCAGGCTCATGGTGAGGAGGAGGGGAGGTGAGCTCAGGTTGGCGGTGAAGCTGTCAGCAGGACTGCAGGGTTAGGATGATTAAAACTGCCTTGTAGTCCCCCGTCAGCATGCACACAGGAGGAGGTGGGCCACACACACACACACACGCACACACACACACACACACACACACACACACACACACACACACACACACACACACACACACACACACACACACACACACACACACACACACACACACACACACACACACACACACACACACGCACACACACACACACACACACACACTGACTAACTGGCACACAAAGCATTCCCACCCCACGCAGGGTCTTATAAACGAACAGCTTAAGTCCCTGTGATGCAGAACACACGCGATTCTTCTCCCTTCATTTCAAACGGACCTTTGACCATTTCTGCATTCCCCTCCCTATGATTGTGTGCTAAACTGTCTGTTACCTCCTCCAAATCAAATCCCAAACCATGCTGTTTAAAAGACACCATCTCTGCGGCTTTTTCCTCAAATCATCCAACTAACGGCAGCTTAGCATGACCGCTTAAGAAGTAGACCGCTGTGGCCATAAGATAAAAGTGTTGCATCTTGTTGTTGACACTGCGAGAGGGCTGACGCTGAACGTTGCTTCAGCTGAAAGAAGAGTGCACCCCTTTTCTATCGTTAAACTACAAGCCTTCGGTGTGTTGAAACACAATCAAGCCCACACAAAGGACTTAGTGATGATGATGTAACGCTTTACAATCCAAGCAAATACTCAATATTGTCCTGTCAAACAAACAATGTACTCACACCCCGGCTTCATGCAGTATGTATGAATACTCTTTGTACACAGCTCCCCTATGTCCTTTCAGCTCCTCATCAGCAAATCAACAACCAGTGCAGGGAGCTCTATGTCCGGATTGGCTACAACAGGATCCACCTGGACAAGCTATTGGATAAAGGCAGCCGTAATATTTCAGCTGTGCACCATTGCCAATGAATACTCAGGTAATATAAAACCAACAGCAGTTCAGAAACATATCACATAATGCAAAATATGTAAAATAGCTATAATTGCATAGATATATACTATATTCTCGCAATTTAAAAAAAGTAATAATATAAATTGGACTTTGCAAATGGTGGTGAATGGTATGGATGATATCGGTGCTGGCATTGTTATTATTAAAACAAGCGGAGGGGTAAAGGGCAACAACTACTTCATTTAACAGGGATGGAATGTGCCTGCTCGGTTGAAAAAAGGTTGCTTTCAGGGTTGTCTTCACAGGGCCAACCCGATTGCCCTACTGTAATTGTTAGATTGAAGCATAAGTGATGAATTACATACATTATAAAATGTGGTGAGGTTTGAAAATACATAGAGTACAGTGCTTTTAAAAAGCCCAATGTTATGCATACGAAATGGGCAGTAGTAATAGAATTTGGAGAGTAGTGAAGAGGGTGTATATATATATTTAGTATACACTAGTGCATTTGCAATATGAACATGCAGTCTGCATGTACTGCATGTATATTTATATGCCAACTTTTAGACAATTGGATATAGAATGATATACATTGGTGGACCTATACCAATTAGACTGTATCAGAAGTTATGTTAGGACTGTTTAGCGTGATAATGGGTTAATATAAAACTTTAATATGTTACATTAAGCTGGGGGCGCTAATGTATAATTCATGCTAAGTGAATGTGAAAAGAACTCACCTCTTCGTCTCCTCGCAGAGGTCACTCAGACGAGGTCACCGTTGCCTCGTCCATGCTTAAGTAAAGTATAACGAGCTCAACTCAAGTTAATATGCAGGATGTTACATTATACTGTCATTATCTGCAATCGTGCGTCTATTTTCCATCAGAATATGGGGCACCTACTTACGTGCAAAATAATAAAAAATGAAATCAAGTGAGCCGGAATCATATTTAGACATCTTTAACATGCTTAGTTCTAAATCTTTAATAGTTATTTATGTCTAATGTCCCCTTGGGCTACATTGTGTGGAGACTCAGCAGGCCATCGGTTTATAAAACAACTTCTCACATGTCCTGGCTGCCGTAGTTATCACTTAAGCATTTGATCGCAATCTGCCAATGAAGTAACAACAAGGACCACAATCAGTAGGGTTGTAGATTCAGAGGGGGGAGAATAACAGATAACTGGTGCTGTATTGTGTGGGGAGATGGAGAGAGAGGACAGGAAAAGCAGAGCACATGGGCAGATACAAATGGAGGAAGCGGAGACAGAGAGACGGGAACATTTTGTGCAACTGAGAATCATCTATATATATATATATATATATATATATATATATATAAATAAATAAAGGACTGAAGTCGACAGGGGAGACGACAGCAGACTGATAAAAGGGACAGGTAGTGAGATGAGAAGGGAGGAACAAAGATAGAGAGCTCCGGCGATGGCTTATTGTGCTCTCTCCGTCTCCATCTCTCTCTCTCTCTCTCTCTCTCTCTCTCTCTCTCTCTCTCTCTCTCTCTCTCTCTCTCCCTCTCTCTCTCTCTCTCTCTCTCTCTCTCTCTCTCTCTCCCTCCATCTCCTTGTTCCATTTCTTTGTGTGGCTCCCATGGCGGGAGAGATGAAGATTAGAAAGTATTAATTGTCTCTTTTCACGGGAGCGAAATGGGCCGCCACAACACTGCAATAAACCCTTTCTGCCGTGACACGTGTCATCAACAACTCAGCACCTGCCACTTAGTCCTGCAATCATTTCAAATGATTATGTATTTTCCCTTTTCATTACGTCCTATCTGTAACTAAAATGCGCTCGTCAAATTAGAATGAAGAATTTTGCACGTCGCAAAACTTCCCAGAGACTTCACTAGTTTACCCACAATGCCCAAGCCATACAGATCGCCCTTTTATGGTGCATGCATTATACTGCATTATACTTTTTACATCATTTTAACTCGATTTTGCGCTGTCTTCGCCATGAATATATACAGGATCACAAGCTAGTAATTACCAATATCCATCACTCCACCCGAACAGCAAGACTTCCATATCCATAAACATGCACATATGGCGGCCCTACACCTTTCGGGGGTTGAAATATGCTTTCAGTGGGAAGGAATTTAGCTCTAGTGTTAATGAAATATTCAACCGTCCTTCCCCCCGAGTACTGCAGCGGGCTCGGCATATGGTCATTGTTCCATTCCCCCCTTTTGCTGAATCCCTTCCTCGCCAGTAGCCTGCACAAATGTGCATTTCCATTCAACTCAATGGTTTCTGGCTCTTGCCTAGGGATAGTGAATCTAAAATCGTTGATGATTATTGTTTAAGCTAGTAATATGTCCTATATATGATCTTTGACATAGTTATCAATGCCATTTTGCCCTTGTTCCTAAAATAAGTCATGCGTAAGTAAAAAGAAAAAACAGGTGTAAAGTTAGCCAGAGAATCACGTTGATTTTCTGTGCCATCCAGGTTGTGAACATTGTTATCTGCTCCGAACTCAAGTCACGTTCTTTCGTGAAGTCAAAGTGCCTTTTCCAAAGTGCTTTTTTTTGGAGCTCCTTTTGGGCAGCAGTTGATGTTGATAGCCGGGTCCGAGAGAGAGTGAGGATTCTTGTACACATATTATTACACCACGTTGAGTGGCACTTTTCAGAGAGAGACAGCTGTAGTCTCACACACACCAGGGTGAGTCGAACTGTCAACAACATCTCATCAGTATGAATGGGAAAACAAAACTATGAAACCAAATCCCCCTATTCTATGAATGACCTGAGACTGGTAAACCACCTGAATGAGTTATATTGCAGATATGACGGAAAACGAAACAGTGCTGACTCTGAGCCGATTTAACACACAGCCTTACTCCGCAGCTATCACACCTCTTCTTATGCCCACAAAAAGGACCCATAAAGCCCCCCCCATCACACCGTTTCTCCATCCTGTGGAGAGACATTAACAAACTTTTCAAGAGACAGAGCCCAATCAAGGCAGACGTACCGAACACAGTCTCCCCCCCTCCACACTGGTGCACTGTGCAGACCAGCGGTCTCCAATGTTCATCCACATCCATAACAACTCACTGGTTGTATGCAAAGGTACCAGCCTGCTTCACAAACCTCTACCATCATCCCCATTTACAATAAGCAGAGGATCACGGGCCTAAAGACGCAATGTGTAACATCTCAACTCACTCATTGCTTTAAATAACCTGGACATATCTGCAGTCAATGCTGATCGATGGTGCATTCAATAATGTTCAATCCAATCCAATCACAACCTTTAACTGATCAAATCTAAAAGCAAAAGGTGCTGGCCAGCCCATACCCCTCTCTTTGTTGTCAAGAATCGTATTATCGACACTCACTTAACCCTTCCAAGTCACGCCACCCAGCCAGCCGAGCTATGCTAGTTTGCATCAGTGGCACAGCCAGTTCGAGTAAACACTCTTATTTCACTAGTTTGATTCTGAAAGTCTCCCGCCTGCTAACAGCCTAGAGGCTCAATCTTACACATGACTGTAGATAAGTCGCCCTGACGTCTGTGGTAATGAAGGCCTTTGAATGGCGGGTCCTAACCCAACGGCTGGTACTGACCATGGCCCAACTCTTCTCCAGGAAAACACCATCCCAGCTGAGCGGGCCTGAGCCCACCTGCAGGTGGATCACTGACTTCCTGCAAAACAAGCAGCACCTGCGGGCTCTGCTCTTCTTCCTCTACACCGACAGCTGCACCTCTTGCCACCCTTCTGTCAAACTCATGAAGTTTGCGGACAACCCTCATTAGATTCAGTTCATTCTGGCTGCCTGATAGAGCCAAAACAACTTTGAGCCGAACGCTCCAAAAACAGCAGAGATGGTAGCTGACTTAAGGAGGAGCCCAGACCCGAACGCCCCCCTCATCATGGTTGACTCACACTGCTAACTTTACACTGCGGTGTCGCTGAGTTATGATTCCTGGGGACACTGACCTCACAGGACCTCAGGTGGGCCTTGAGTATCACCTCCACCATCCAGAAGGCCCAGCAGTGGATGTTCTTCATGCTGCCTCAGAAAAAGAGGATCCGGTTCTACCCAGCCATCACTGAGTCAGTCCTCAGCTCATCCATCAGCGTCTGGTCCGCTGCCTCCTCCGCCAAGGACAAAGGCAGACCGCGGCGGACCTTTCGGTCAGCCCAGAAGGTCACCGGCGGCAGCCTGCCGTCTGTGCTGGGCCTGTACCACTCCAGGACCAGGGAGAGAGCAGGAAAGATCATCGCTAATCCTTCCCATCCCAGACACACCAAAGGCTTCCGTTCCAGAGGGTTCCGGTCTAACCAGAACAAGACCTCATGCCACTGGGCTCTCCAACAAACCCCCTGCCTCTCACTGGCACTAGGACTTCCACTCTCCCCCACCCTGTCAGACACTCTCATAATCTCTCTCTCTCACACACACACACACACACACACACACATACACACACACACACACACACACACACACACACACACACACACACACACACACACACACACACACACACACAAACACACACACAAACACACTCAGACACACACACACACACACACAAACGCCGGCGCGCACACACGCACGCACACACACGCCGGCGTGCACACACACACACACACACATACGTGCACACACACGCACACGCACACACACACACACACACACACACACACACACACACACACACACACACACACACACACACACACACACACACACACACACACACACACACACACACACACACACACACACACACACACAGTACAGGTATATCGAAATTTGGGAGAGCTCCCCCCTGGTGCTTAAAGAAAAAGAGAGGACAAGGAACATACATAAACAATGTATACAGTATGATAAAAAAAAGACACTGTATAGATATCTAACTAAAACTGATGCATCTAATATAAATCTAACATCTAATATAATTCTAACATCTAATATAAATCAAACTAAAACTGATACATCTAATATAAATCTAATATAAATCTATCTAAAACAGACACATCTAATATAAATGTAACTAAAACTGAGTTAAAGTGCAGTTGAATGACTCGAAAAAACATGACACCACAAAAGTTGCAAGTCCTTAGAAAAATAAATAAATATTAAATATAATAATATAAATAAATAGATAAATAAATAGATGGTTCGTAGGGAATTGCACAGTTCCCCAGTAGCTGCCACATGTTATGTGCCTGTGCGTGATAGTACGAGGTCAGGTGTACAACGCCTGTATGGCCCTGGGGTAGAAACTAGATATAAATCTGTTTGTCCGTGCAGTCATAGTCCTATGTCCTAATATAACGCTCCAACAGAATGAAGGTAAACCTACTAGCATGAAAAAGTTGGCGCAGGTGGTAACCTTGGGGATAACATGGCCCTCCCTCCCCCTTGTAGCGTTCCAATTCAAGCTGAAGCATGGGCTTCAGTAACACTCTAATACGACAGATTGGCAGGCTTATCAGGCAGACTCTCAGGGTTGCTGGTTTAAAGGTCCCGTGGCATGCTACTTTGAATCTCAAACGACTGCGTCGGGTTCTCCGACGTCTCTGGTTCTTCGACTTCCACATCAATCTGAAGTAGACTGAACCACGACATGGTGGAGAAAGGCGTTGGTGACCGCGATTGGATCCAGCCGGAGCCCACTGCGGCGCTTCGGCAGTGGGCAGCGCAGAGAAAAGGGAGGTGACATGTCCCCCTATGACGACATACGGGCAAAAGTTCCGAATCGGCGCGTCAGAGTTTTTTTTAGGCAGGCTAGGGGAATATTAATACTCATATTAATGTTAGAATACCTCATAAAGTGACATTTTCATTCCATGGGACCTTTAAGTCCAAAGCATACCCTGACCAAAAGTTGACTAAAATAAGCAAAACACTGATAAATCCTGAAATAAATGTCCCCCTTCAACCAAGCTTTAAAAAAAGAGCCGTTTATTCCCAGTGGTCTACTCATACATCCTCACGGCTTCTACTTGAGCTGGATGACATCTTGAATGGTAGCATTTCAACATATAATTGACAATGGGATAAAGGGTTTGATTTACAGCCGTTTTCACTAGTTGTAGTAGTGAATAAAAGGTATTGTAAACGCAGTCCATTAGTCAGTGTTCTTAATAGAGCTTGTTGCTTAATTCGGGGTGCCCAGGAGAGGCCTAAGTGCAGACGGCGAGGTCCCTAATTCGAACAGACAATGGAGCGATCCCATCTCCACAGCTCTAAAGGGTCTTTATCTGGAGCCGTGCTGGTGCCAGCCCGCCCCCTTTTAGACTAGCATGCTTCAAATCGTGCAGTGGGGGGAGATATTGTGAATGAATTGGATCTTTTAGCTCCTTAAACCACATATTAATTGGCCCGCTTTTTGAATTTAATTTTCCTCCTCCTTGCGGCTGGCGTAAGATAACGCGCTCACGGCGGTGGAAAGTGTTACTCACATTGAAGAGGAAGGGAAAAAGGCGTGCGGCGTTCACCACCTGACTGATGTCCTGACTTGCCAATAAAGATTAGGCAATCGTCCTCCATCATGTTTATCGCCCAATGATCCAGTGGATCTATGCTCAGATCCAGATATACGAGTCTCATTGTCTGCCGCGCTGCTCAGCCATGCGTAATAGTGTAATATCCCCCGCATAAATGTCCCCGCGGGGACGTCTCCCCCCCCTCCCCTCGTCCTCACCCCCCCTGCCCCCTCGCCATCGTGTTTATGGCACAATCTGCTAAACAGCTTTTTGCATTTCCGATGATCTCCGCAAACACAACACCCATAAACACGCTTTATGGCGCCGTTACGTACTTAGGTACACGGGACCGCGTTCGCACCGCACTGGTCAGGCGCTGAGGAGGCTAATTCCGGTCTCCGGCGTAGGTAGAATTAAAATAATAAAAAGCGTCATCTATTGCTCATGAGCAAGGCTAACGTTACGGCGCTAATAGCATTTAGCAGCCGGTGCCTCTTTTGCTGCTGGTTTGACGGATAACATCTGTGGAGAGGGGGGGGGGGGGTGCTGTGGTTGCCTGGAGCAACGGGAAACCAGGTGTGACTCCCTGAGCAGGTACACGGACGCAGGGAACATCTGGACGGCCCGATGGAGCACAATGTGGAGCGGCCCGCGGCGTTAACAGAGCAAGCCAGCCTGCGCTGAGGACTCTCACAGACGGAGATGCAGTGGCGCTAAGCAAAGCGACGGGGTCTATGCTGTTAAAGAATTATCATTTGGCAAGTGTTTCCCTTTCAACCCCTCCCCCCCCCCCCCCCCCCCCCACACCCCCGTGGTTATTTACATAAGCTAATGCCTGGACACAAGCCTATTCCCGGGCTGAGATGACCCCCGCCCTGCGTCCTCCGCCGCGTCGACATGACATTTCGTGTGCTGCGGGGGGCTGCGCTGCTGCTGCTGCTGTGCCGTTTGCCGTGTAGTAATTCAAGCGATGAGAGCGCTAGCCTGTTCATTAACTGATTTGTTTATTTACTTGTTGATTTCTCTACGCATTCATTTGACCGTTTCATTCAATTTCTGTGCTCTCCTTTGCAGAGTGCACAGAAATTGATACCTCGCGCCAATCTCCGCCCCTACCCTACTCCGCCGCCATCGCCTCCAGCTGCCACAGAACCGCAGGAAAAACACACAGCGCTGGACCCCCCACCACCATACACACACACACACACACACACACAACCATCCCTCTCTCTCCCTTCATCCTTACACATATTACAACCCCCCCCCTGACTCTCCCCCCAACCTCTCAGACACAAAACATCAGTCCGCTATGGGCGATAGACGACCCCCAACCCCTGCACACGCACACATACACACACACGCAGACAGAGACACACTCCTTCAGTAACACACATATCAAGGCCCAAAACCAGCGTGACCCGCGAGGGATGCTGGTGAAGACAGAGGGAGCTGTAGGTGCATGTCCTCCCGTTCTGTGGAGAGGTTCTAATTGACCGGTGTCTGATGTCTCACTCTCCTCCCTCAGTGTGTGTGTGTGTGTGTGTGTGTGTGTGTGTGTGTGTGTGCGTGTGTGTTCCCCAGTCTGGTACTGTGGCTGGGCCCAGTGTTTGGGGGCTCCTGGTGCTCTGGCGCTGCGGTGGTAAAGCTCTGTGCTGTTCACTGTCATCCCCGGGCAACGATGAGTTCATTAAGAGGGACCCCGTGCTCAGCCCCCTGCTCTACTTCCCCCTGCTCACACACGCACACAGGCGCATGGGCACGCACTCACGTGCACACACACATGCACACACACTGGAGGCCGACATGCAACCCAACAGCAGCCTATGCAGGTGTATTTGGCATCCTGTCACACACACACACACACACACACACACACACACACACACACACACACACACACACACATGAGTACGCGCTCATCATACATACACAAACACACAGACACAGTCCTTCCTGTGGAGGTGTTCAAGGATGCTCGTTGACTCCGCACCTTGGAACCAGTTTTTTAAAGACAGAAAGTTGTGTGTTTATCTCATAAAATTCTTAAACTTATCCGATAAAGGCAAAGCGCAAAAGCCAATCAATTGTATATAAACAATCACCATCTCATCTGTTTCGACAGTTTTTATGGTAATGTGAGTAATTCAACTGAAATTTATATATTGATGATTAGGATGCCCAGCTGTTTCTAAGGTTTTCCATCATCTGATTAAATTAATATGGGCAAAAAATGCTAATCTAGACCAGAATGATTGGTCTTGTGAACATCAAGTCATAAACAACAAAACTTGAAAATGCATACCACTTGGTGCACCTGACCGGGAGAGCCAATCAGAGCACAGACTTGAGAGCTGTAGAACACGATGTCATTGCGCATCGCAGGGTCCCTGAGCGGAGCTCACATTAAACACTTTATATCTCACTTCCAATAACGGCTCCGTAATAAAAATAAATTAAAAAAGACACGATCATCGCAATCCGACCAAACCTCTAACTACGGGAGCGGCGTGCGCTCACTCGCGGCCGACAGAAACGCTGTATTTCCTGCCCTCCTGTCCCAGACGCCTTGAAGCTGTTCCACCTGCGGAGTCCTCCATGTTTCTTCCCACATTATTCAGGAGCTCCTGTGCCCTGACCTGTCTTCTCCAATTAGCATAATTGGTGGAATGATTCCCCCCCCCCCAACTGTCAGACCCCATCGCACTACCCCTGTGGGGTCAGCGCCCCGGTCCAGGAGAGCGCACGTTGACCTTCACATGCACTTCAACTTCAACGTGGCACGTGACGCGGGGAAGGCACCCGGCACAATATCAATAATTGACGGCCTCTGGGGCAGGAGGGGGCGGGGTGGGGGGGTGGGGGGTGGGGGGGTGGGGGGGGTATCATAACACTGTGTTGCAGTCGTATCGATGCAATGAAAAAGTTTCCTTTTACAGCGGGGGGGGGGGGGGGGGGGGGGGGGGGGTGGGGGGGGGGGGGAAATAACACAAACACCCTTTATTCCTGATGCCCTCGGAGCCGTCCAGATGAAGACCACATTGAAATTTGCTTGCCTGTGTTGAATCTTCTAATACACAGGCAGCAAAATAACCTGGCTGTGGCCGGGCCCCATGAATTATAGATCTATTGTTGGCACTGTGTGTGCGTGTGTGTACGTGTGCGTGTGTGTGGATATGCACTGTGCATGGTCGGGGCCAGATAAGGCCAGATTTACACCTTTAACTGCCAGGCTCCGGCTCAGGGAGCCAACTCACAAATTAAATGGAAATTGAGTTTGAGCATGGTAATAAAATGGCTCACATGGCGCACACTCATGCAGTGAGATGTCCGGTTACAAATTCATAGGTGATGGAGACACGTGCTGAAGCCGTGGCCGTGGCTCGTGGTCACGCAGAGTGTCTGATTCTTAGTGGTTTTAATCACGCTGTGCTCTGCCTCGTAGCCCCGCGCTGCTTAGATATGATCAGGGACTTGATGTGTTGTTGTAATGAAGATAAATACCACAGTGCCGCTGCCAAGTTTGCATACGGAAAATGTGGTATTTTTTAATGGATTTTTATGCATTTTGTAAGTGATCTATCACTTAAATGGAAGCCATTATTGCCTGTGTCCCCCAATGAAATAAGAAATAAGAGATAGGAAGCACACTCAATTAATACGACTGTTAGTAATATTAATATGCAAAGTTTCACTTTACTTGATTTTGGTACTGCAGTCAGCATTCACAATATTTGTGAGAGTTTTCTCCGCCGCCCCCAACTCCCAAGACTTGGTGCTCACGCAGGTTGCCAGGTTGGGGACACTGAGCCAACACGAGAGCAAGATGAGCCGAGTGCAACATTTTATTTTGAGAAAAGCACAATTATTCTATTTTGACAATGAAAAGCGATGAAGAGTCCTAATCTGTAAATCGGTCATCTTATGTTTATGTTCGCAGTTGATGCACTGTTTGAAAATTGGTATTGTTTCCAGCTCATGCGGCATTCATCATTATTATTTTGTGTTTTAGCACAGCTCTCACCATTGAGCTCTTTCGAAAGAGAACGAGGCTATTCAGGTGTTTTAGAATCTAGTACAATCTCCGTTGATCCAGTTTGTTTGATTCCTTTCATGGCTGCAACACACCGTGTTTGTGTGCCAATTTGTTTTCTATCTGGCAACCCGACTCTGAGGATAGGAAATCACATTCAAACACAGGCCAAAACAAAAACAAACATTCCTACCTGGAATTTCAATGCAAAGGGAGAACATACAAGCTGTAGAATCCAGTATGAGAATCAGAGAATCAGAGAATCCAGTATGTCGATTTAGCATGATTCCTTAATCTCTAATGACATATCATGGTCAGTAAAGTCGATTTGTAACCTATATAGCTCCATCCATAATAACGTTATTATTTATATCGCCAATGGTGGTGCAATAACGTAATAACTATATTATACTGTGTACCAGTAGAAGGAAAAGACAAAGAAGAAGAACAAGAAGGATTGTGATTTGAGCATGATTAGCATGATGTGTATCATAGAGACTCACTAAACACAAATCCCATCTCTTGAGACCGATCTAATTGTTTTCTGTTTTGGACAACTGTTTTGCAACATCAAAAACTATTAAAAACAAACAAACATTTAACTATTGACGTTCCATTTGCAGAGAAGGCAAGTCACTACATGCTAAATGAGAATAACAGTCTTGCGAATGACCTTGTTAACCTCCTAATTGTAGAAATGAATCTGCATGGGGTTGATGATATGTAATCTGACAGAATCTCTACAGGCAACAGCAGTGCTATTAATCACATTACGACGTGAGCGCACACAGACAAAGATCTGGTGCCATCGTTCTTATTGACTCGACGCAGGCCGTAACGCACGCTTGATACCCCATCCGGTTCCAACCAGACACCCTTATCTCATGGTGTGTGTGTGTGTGTGTGTGTGTGTGTGTGTGTGTGTGTGTGTGTGTGTGTGTGTGTGTGTGTGTGTGTGTGTGTGTGTGTGTGTGAGTGTGGCGGGGCGCGGGGGGCTCTTGTCTATGCATTCCCAACTGGTGTTAAGCTTTAAATTAAACTGTAATATGCAAATCCAGCTTCGGCAAGGGGGGCTTTGATTCATGCAAGGAGGTTGTTTTTAAAAGGCGTGGGTCTGGATGGATTGCTGATGAATAAAGTTCCCACTGGCCGAAAAGAAAATAATAAATTAAAAACACTGATTCCTGGAGGACTCTGGCTTGAACCATATTCTTGTTGTTCTCTTTAATTAATTACCTCCCTGAAGTGGGAGTGGGCTTCATGTGCCGGTGTGCATGTTCTACTGAGTTCACGCTTCTCCCCTCTCGCTCCGCTTGTCAGTCTACGACGTATCCAGAAGCGTATCCAGCATGACGATGAGCT
This sequence comes from Gadus macrocephalus, assembly GCF_031168955.1. Classification (NCBI taxonomy): domain Eukaryota; kingdom Metazoa; phylum Chordata; class Actinopteri; order Gadiformes; family Gadidae; genus Gadus; species Gadus macrocephalus. The sequence continues at coordinate 11,948,094 of NC_082382.1, forward strand.
TTTTCCTCTTCCCCGCGTGCGGCAGGAAGACCCGTTTCACAAGGAGAATAGACCCGTGGCCCAACCAGAAAGCCGATACTGTGTTGTAACTTATTGAAGCAGTAACGGAGCGCTAACATCAGCCCAGATCACAGGAATCAATAACAGAGGATATTCCAGCTTTACAGACTATGAGGCAGAGGGTTGCATTATGGGGGATCACATCTTATCAGCTGAGGTGGAAGTAAGGGTAATGGAGTCCTCATCTCATGTTGAAATAATGAAGTTACTTCCCCTCCAGCCATTGCTTTGATATTCATCATACACATTGATGACTTCAACTCTTTCACGTGCTGAGTCACCGATTCCCGTTCACTTGGGTCAAAAACTCGCTCTTATTTAGAAGAAGAAATAAAAACTCATCTCTGAAAGGGATGGGAAATACAGAGCACTTTGTACGCACTTAGCTTCAATAAATTGCTTTTGACATTTGCTATGAAAAAAAACAATCGGAAGAATGACTCCATTATGCCCGAGACATCAGACGACACAGTGTTTTTTTGTTAATACAGCAAGCTGGTGTGTGAAGAATGTCCTGTCTGTGTACCATAACGCGACGCGGTAGACGTGGCGCTACGTGACGGGGCCCAATGCTATGTAGTATAAGAGTTCTTCATCACGTCCCCCCTCCTGCTACAGGTAGATCTGCTGCATGGTTAACTACGGCGGGGCTGGAGGAACGCTTAGAGCCAGTAATGTCCCCACATGCCAATGAGCCATACGTGGGCCCGGTGCCATCTCATTAGTCCCCTCATGACGTCCGCTGAGGCTCGTCTGCGTCTCCTATTGTCTCCCCCAGCTCCTGGAAGCCGGGGAGTGACCCCACTCCTGGGAGGGGAAGGAAATCTGGGCCAACACCTCCAATATCTGGACTCGCTTCAGCTCTCTCAGGTGATCCTGCCTAGGTTCAACGGTTCCATGGTTCCTTACTGACTCCCTTCCTTCATACCTACCATCTGTCCTTCCTGACTCCTTTCATTAATCGCTTCCTTTCCTCAACTTAACATCTCCTATTTTAAACTTTGTGGAAATGGAGCGAATACTCCCCCGTTAGTCCCTTACGAATACTCCCCCGTTAGTCCCCCCCCCCCCGTCCTCATCTGTTCCTGTTTTAGTAGTTTAAGCATTTATGGAGAATGCAAAGTGGGTTTCTTTCCCTCCATTTGACGAGAGCTTTAGCTCGGTGTAGCTCACTCACTTAGCCAAAGGCAAGCTGGAGGGGGCGCTGGGAGTAGCGCCCCGCTCACACTGCCAGACTCTTCCCTGCTATTGGGTAGCCTCTTTTCTTTTTCAAATAAATAAGTCCATGTGGATGTAAATAAATAAAAAAAACTGAGCTTGTAGTTTTTAAAACTTGGTTTTGAAGGGCCCTTGGCTTTTGAAGGTCAACATAAAGCACACATAATATAGTAATATTAAAAACATTGCCATGCCAATGAAAGGCCAATGAATAGTAGGCTACAGCAAGTGAAGCACTCAATGCACTTTTTTGTACTGCAGCCCAGTTTGTATATATATAAGCATTTAAATTGTTGTGGCTGAAGTTGAAGGTAGGTATTCACACTAGTTCTCCAGTAACTTCAAGGGTACAGCTGGCTTTCAATACATGTGAAACCTGAAATTCAAAATGCCATCTGAGGATAAAGGTCAAAATCAAGATATTCACATTTATGTTACAAATGAATATCCTGGGTTTGCATGGGCAGTGATTGATTTCAGTCTTGTTCGGATAAATATGTTTTGAATTACTCTGTCGATTGTTGCACTTCCCTCGGTTGCCCCCATTATCATCTTTATTTAGCACACCGGGGAACTCCTTGTTGTTCATTAACTGAACCTCCTTCCCCCAGAGTTTTGATTGGTCCAAGCATTTTGACGGAAGGGCTTTCCACAGGTCCAGACGGATTCGCACAGATCAGGGTCTTCTCACGAGGCCAGCCGGCGTCAACGATGCTGGCACAAACTAGATACGTTTTCTGGTGCAATTTGATGCATTTGAGTCAAATAAGTGGCCTTCGCCTGGGCCGCCTGACAGAACGCTGTGAGGACCATCTAAAGGTTGTGCTGGGAGTAATGTCAAAACAGCCTTCTAGGATCACACTGCACCTGGGTCTGTCTGACACAAGGTCTTGGTCTGAAGAACAGCGGAAAATGGTTAATGTTCTCCGCTTTGTCCTATTTGTGCTGAACAGATGTGCTCTTTTGGCTTCATTTGCTGTTTCAGGTGATTTAGTTCATGGAGATATGATTGAGGTTTCTTGGTGGGAAATGTTAGTAGTTATGATAAGGTTGCCTTTGCCTTTGATTAGCACAATGAAGTCGGTGTGTTTCTGTTATTTAACAGAAAATATTTTTCAATTTTTTTTGGAAGAGGATACCAGCAGCAATGCTATTTCTGTTTTCAATGGGATGAACAAAGGCCGTTTTGGAAAATGGTTAACCTTTTACACAATTATTTTATCCTCAAGTGGATTCACAATGAACAACCACAACAGAACTCAGCAACATTCAAACATGTACATGAGACTGAGGCCTGCATCTCATGCCAAGGAGGCCATCTGCAAATGTAATGTCTCTCTTCCAAGAAAAGCCTGCTCTCTGAGGCACAGTGGACACTGGGGCATCGCTCAAGTTTAGAACGCGTTTTTGGACCGATATAATATTTCCATGTCTCGGCTATCATTTATTCACTTATAAATCTGTTGCTGTTTTGGATGAAGAGAAAAATAAATATTTTGTACTTGGCAGAGTACTTGTTGGGAAAAATAAAGATGATGTATAGTTCAACTGTCATTCATTAATTTCTACATTTTCACAACTCAATTTTTTTTCTGGTTCGGAGTTGACAACGGTCCCGGGGCAAGGACAAGCACGTACACACAGACGAGCTCACTACATACGAACCAAACAAACGAGAGCACACATACACTGGTCTTCGATGTATAGCTGATCTCACCTTTGTGTATGGATGCACAATAGCTTCATTCAGAGCTCAGCCCCCCCCCCCCCCCCCCCCCCCCCCCCATGTCTACGCTGTACCTCAACCCTTATTGGCTCCTAAATAACCCATGCTGAGAATAAACCTCGACGACTTCCGGACTTCATAGATGTGCCTGGAGGCTGGAGGAAAGCACATTCTTTTTTTAGAGAATAGTCTGATAATGTCAAGTAGGTAGAAGCACATTTCTATTCTACAGTAACTTGCTTTTCTCAAAATGGAGCCTGCCATGTTCAGTTACCGAAGACTGAAGTACCTTTTTAGCTGTTCTCTGAATTTAATTTGAACCCAAACAAAATTGTGTGATTTTCAAATTTTCTGCACACAATGGAAGTAAAGATTTTATACTTTTTTATACTTTTTAGCAGGCTGACATTTACGACCCATTTATAGCTAATATACAGAACACACACACACATGCACCGACACAATTGCATATGTTACATGATATATTTGGTTATACCTTTTTAATTATGCCCAAACCAAATTCTGAGCACGTTTATGGTAATTATTTCCAATTATCTCTCAGGTGGGTGAGCAGTGCTTACATAGTCTGTCCAGATTCCTTTTTCAGTTCATTTGTTTGTTTGAGTGTGTTCGGTGTGTGTGTGTGGGGGTGTGTTTTGCAGGGGGCTCATAGCTGTACAATTAATATTCTGTTTAAGTAGCTGGGAGCCGCAGCTACCTACAGCCCAAAACAAACTCCTGTTGTGAGTGATTTCAATCAGGTCCTTATCATCCCTCATCATGCTCCCTTACCAGCAGGTCAAACTAAATAGTCCGCTGCTCTCACTGGGGCGGAACTGAAGAATCACAGGAATCCATCTTCATCGCTGTGGCTCCAAAACATTCTACGTGTTCTGTATAATCGTTGTCAAAACGACCGGTATAGAGACAGAGAAACCATACTGGGGATAATTATCTGGCTGGTTTCCAGTGAGGAGGAGGAGATCGGACACAAGGATGATGAAAAGGCCTACTCACTTTCTTTTAGGAATCACTATTATGTTTGCACAAACATGGGGTAAGAAACTAAATTATTATAGGGTGTTAAATCCTAGGCTAATATTGGCAACTCTTATCTCCTTAATTCCTGGCAGGCACCAATTACATAGAATAAACCCAATATATAAGACAAGCATCCCTGCTTAAGCATTAAAAAACCAACCAACATTCTGAATACAAAATACAACCTTATATTTATCATTTGTTTATTTTTTGTCTATTTTTATAGCATATAGCTTCAGCTGGCAAGGGCAATTTAAAAAGTGCAATTGCTAAAGCCAATTTTTTTGGTAAAGTGTAGCCACCTGCAAGCCAGAGGAGGTTTGCAATGCACGCATTTTAACCACTTTGCCCATGCAAATTGGTTGCGTGGGATTGTGATGAGGATCTTCTAATCAACATAAAGGGAATTAAAATGTCGTATTTGCCTTCTTGGTTACATATATCATTTGAGGGCTGACCCACTCGAGCAAAAATTCAGAAATATAACAGAATAATTTTTCGGGGACTATTCTTTTTATTCATTTATTTGTTTTATGTTCACAAAACCTGACCAAACACCATTTGCCCAAGCCCATTTAACGCCCAGTTATCGCAGTTCAGCTACCGAAGTATATATTTGATAATGTCATTCAATGTAATATAGGGATAGGATTTCGCCATTGTGAAATGGTACAAACCATCCGATGGGAGTGCTGTGCGGAGTGGTTGGGGGAGGGATCGGAGTCCTTTTATCTGCAAGGAGCTTTTCAAATCACCATTATCTCTGTCAACGGCTGACAATTCTCCATCCACTGTTCAATGGTTTGTGTTGAAGTGAACCAAAAGAAAATACCAGAAGAGATTCCGAGGCATCTTCGTATTTTCTCAACTTGGATATGATATCCATCAACCCTGCACATGTATATCGTATAACAGAGTATAATGGACTGATTTGACATTGAAACACCACTGAGAGCATGTACAGGTGTCATTCTAGCTAGTTTCGGGGGGATGAGGTGCAAGTGAGGGTGTGTGTCTGCATACAATTAGCCAAACACGCTTCTGGCAGTGTGCCATTGGATGTTTTAGGAAAGAACGTACAAACAGATCGAGAATGACGTAGTTTCATTGGTGAATGTCACCTGCCGCAGTGAACAAATTCAAGCTGGGTCTACTTGCAATTATGATACACTCTATACTGCAAATGGCACTGGTATGGCCTTTAAAAAATGCAAATATCGCTTTTTTGTAAATATTATTACCAGTGATCCTCGTCATTAATAGGAAGGATTCCGTTCTGAGGCTTTGAATCCGTCCGGAATGCCTTTAAGGAAGGATCGTTTAATTAACTGCAGAGAGAGAGCTAAAGCAGACAATCATGTGACAACGGCGTGCGGCCTGAGAGCTTCATCAACGGCAGCATCAATGAGGCAGAGCAGCGTATAGGTGGCTGAGACGGATGAAAGCAGTGCCATCTCGTAGCTCATAACTGTCAGCCTCGACTTCAGCGTAATTGAATGAGACTGAACACGCGCAGGACGCAAACACATCGGTGGCGTGAGCGTTTCTTTAACAAGAAACGACTCGTGATGTGAATTCATTTATTCTATGCTTTAAACAAGGTTTCAGATAACATTAGTACCTTATTGGACCCAATGGTTGCAGAGCAAATATCAGTTCTGATTTGGTTCTGCTTCTACACGTAGGGTGGTCAACACAACACTATGTGAAGCCTGTAAATGACTCATGAACCACATCCGCAGTGCACGTCCGTTTACATTGTATCTCTTAACAAACCACATATTGAACCTTTAACACCCTTCGAGAAACACCTAGCTCCGACACAGGATACCATAGGGTACAATACATCACTCGTTGAAAATATGGACCCGCCGAGTCCATCCTGTGCAACAAGTCACGGCGCATTGTGTGTAGATCGAAAGAATGCCGTTCGACTCCCGCCTAGAAACACCTGTTTTGTACCAAAGCAGCCAAGGAGACATCACTCTGCTCTAGAGGCGTAGCAAGCAACCATACATTTACCTTGTCTGGACTAAGATTCAGGCTGTGTTGATGGCACTCACAGTTTCTATAGAGAAGATCGGTTACCGAGAGTCGTACTTGGAAGGCCACTGCAGGAGCAGCGGGGCTGCTGGGCCAGAGGCATGGGATCAGAGGGAGCAGAGCGGAGCTGTTCGACGGGAGGGAGAGGGCTGCTCAATGACTGCTGACACTGAACTGGGACTCCCAGTGTGGGGCAGGGTCCGTTATGGGACCGCCACGGCGAGTTCCTTTCTGCACACCCAGTGTCGTTTTTCTCGGGTAGCTGGATGCCGTGGATTATGTTATTTTGTTGTGAAATTTCCTCATCACACATACATATATTTGAAATGTCTGTCTTGGTGTGGTATACTTCCTGCATGTATCAAGCAGTAAACTGATCTGAGCAAGGCGCCCAACCAAGCACAGACACAAGTACGATAGCTTAAATGGTTTATTTCCTGCTACTTGATATTTATGGGCGTACATATATCTGGAATATTAAGATCATTTCCAGGAACTATGCAGTAAATTGAGAGAATTAACAGCTTTATAAAGAGAGCAGTAAAACGATGCCTTCTCTTACCTTAAACTCACTTTGCTTGGTTCTCAAAGGACAAATTTTGTGTGAAATTGCAATATTCACAGACACAATATGAACAGTCGGAGGAGGCAGAGGTGGTGAGGAGAACACAATTTAATTTTGAAATCTGTCAGGGATGCTAAGGTTTATAAAGACAAGCCTCATAATGTCTTAATGAAGGTTATAATGCTACGCGACTAGTTAGGCTACTTTATATGGTGATGGATCGAATGACTGATAGCAATCAGCTGAAGGGTGTCTGCCCGCTGATTGGCATCAGTGATGAGCTCATGCACACAGGAATGCAAGTGTTCAAACACTGCACTGCTATTGTGGGCATTGCAGGCCCTCTATGAATGCTGTCCGTTATTCTCAAAGTCTGCAAACAACCAAGTGTCACACACTCTGACACACAAATGTTCGACCTGTTAAACAGCTGCGTTGTTATGACAATCGAAAAAAAAGACTTGCAGCACACCTCACTCTGCTCTGTAATTGGTACCCACAAATTTGGATACGGCAAGTGTGTCCTAATTGCTCATGATAAATCAGTCGTTTAATGGCAGCTGCCGTTTTTCTTCCTGCTTAATCCGGGGCGTAAATATTGACTTAAATCCGAGCTGGCTGGAAGCAGTTGCAGCCCTGACGCATTTGGCTGTTTAAAGTGTTTTTCAGCCCTGTAGGCCGCAGAAGGTTAGGGATTCCTGGCGAGCGTCCAGCGATGCTAGATCGCCTCCACTCACTCTGTCCATCACAACCTGGGTTTGGTGCAACAACAAATTCACTTTTACATTTACATTTACATTTAGGGCATTTAGCAGACGCTTTTATCCAAAGCGACTTACAATAAGTACATTTGTCATAAGAAGTGCATCAATATATCGCTGTCGGTACAGAAAGGATGTTCATAGAACCAAGTGCAAGTACCACAATCGCTAAGTCAATCAATTCCCTGTGTTACAGCCACATGATAGCAGCTACTGCAGTTGCTACACAGTTAAGTACTATAATACAATACAATACAATACAATACAATACAATACAATACAATACAATACAATACAATACAGTGTACAATGGTGGCCAGAAGGGGGAGGGTGGCTATGCAGAGTCGAGGTGGACTCTGAACAGGTGAGTCTTGAGTCTTTTTCGGAAGATAGTGAGCGACTCTGCGGTCCTGAGAGTGGCAGGGAGCTCGTTCAATCACTGAGGTCCCAAAACCGAGAAAAGTTGTGACTTTGCTGAACGGCCTTTGCTAGCTCTTAGCGATGGCGGTTCCAGACGTCCAGCTGAGGTAGTTGAGCGGAGGGATCGAGCTGGGGTGTGTGGCTTTAGCAATGCTTGGAGGTAGGCAGGGGCAGTTCCATCTACTGCCTTGTATGCCAGTACCATTGTCTTAAGCACTTAATCAACTGTGTGTGTTTAAAGAAGCAATAAGACCCCACTAAAATGGATATCCATATCCCTAATTCGATTTGTTGAGTGCGCGCGCGTGTAATATATTTTCCTGTCCTACCACTCGTCGGCTTTAAAAGAAATCGGTGTTCCGGAAAGAAAATCTTCAAAGAACCAAGAACTTGTGGATGAGGAAAAGCGATGGGTTAATGGGCCACCCGTGGAAAGGCTTGGAGGGGAGAATTGATGGCTGTCACATGGAAGCCTTGCATCTTTTTGATGGGAGGTGACAAGCGGGAGACTGTTTGAGTTATGTGCTATTAAAAATATGTAGATATGACAGGTCTCCTCAAGAGGACAGCTGATGGGGGGTCTCTGCTGGTTGCTTCGCAGGGGAGAATCATAAATAAATGAACACATCAGGAAGCGGGCTGAAGGGGATATCAGAGCGGACATGCTTCATGATCTTTGAATGGAGAAAAAAAAGGAAAACACACTTCAAAAACCATTCTTCTTCATGGGCTCCACCGACGATCTATTCTCTCAGATTCTTTCCCCGTCAGACGTCAGCTCTTTTTATTTGGGCTGGGATGGGAATTGAACCTTTGACTTGTGGTGCGTGCCCTTTTGGTGGGTCCTGAAGCCACGGCGATGAGCATGACCCTCTTGTTGATGAGACTCTTCTGTGAGGGCACGTGTGACCATGGCGCACCTGCAACAGGCAGCTCTTAGGACCCACGTTACAACATGGTTTTCTCCAGGGCTTGACCTCCAGAAATGCTCAAATTAATCAAGATTCAGAAACGATTTCTCCTTAAATAGGGAGTAGCCACTTTGCTTGCAGTAAATGTCATTTTTATGCATCCACATAAGGTATTTAGCAGGGTTTGAAGGAGATGTAGGTCAGACTCAGGCTCTATTTGAGTGTAATTTGTTGGAAACGGCGCAGCCATCCGTCAGCTGTGAGTGAGTGAACTGCGCTGTGAGGATATCCATTATGACTCGACTGGACCTGCCTCTGTAGGAGCCAATTTAGGGTTTACACCTCTCAAGGCTCATTTCTGACAAGACCTGATTTTCGTATCAGGGCATCTGATGAGGTGCTTGAAATGCAACTCTTCTCGGAGGCGGAGAACGGTCGGAGGCAGGGAACAGAGAGGGATGGGACGTTTTTCTTGGTTGTTCAGTTTCGGAATCTTGCGGCCTTCCTTACGTCCTCTTTCTTCTATCTCTCTTTACGGCTCTTAACTCTTCACTACCCTTCTATCGGTATCGCTTTGAAAATGATAAAAATCCCACTATCGATACATTTGAATCTACCAAAAGCAATCTTGCCAACCAATTCGCTGTTTTGTATTCTGCTTTGTGCATCATACAAGTTTGAGGAAGTGTCCCATTCTGCCTCTCGACTGCATATCCTGACTTCCTAATCTACCTACTTATCCTTACTCTCGTTCCTTGACTGTATTCTTTTCAGATAAATGCAACATGCTGGCAATAATCAATTGATGCAGCAATCATGTCGATTGGTGCAGCAATCATGTCAATTCAAAACACTTTGACATGGTCTGTTGTAACTTTCAAAGACATGCCAATGCATAACTATCATATGATTTATTCCTTTCATCTTCTTTACCCCTAGCTCTATGTATGTGTAGGTGTTAATAAGAGGAAATGAACAAGTAAGTGGTATTTTATGTGTTAAGAAATATTGTGAAAATGTTTTGTGTGAGTGTTAACTAACTTTAGCACTGTGTTCATATCAGATGACCTCACACTTAACAATTCTGTGAAGCTGTGAGCTAAAATATAAAAAGTTAAGGCGTTGAAGATTTAAATAGAAGTACATTTCTGTTATGTCACTATCTATCCCCAGTGAGGTAACACATAGTGTTAGGCTCTATCACTCTATAGTGATAGAGCCTATTTCCCACTGATGAAAGCCCTTGCATTTGCACATTTATTTATATTAAGAACTGAGTTAATTTAGATTTTAGACCAGTCCCAGGTCATCTTGGCCAATCAGGGCATCTCTTTAGTATTAATCTTGCCGGCCAATGACAGGTGTGTGAATCCAAAACTTCTCAATGGCGTAGAAATGTAGGGAGGGGGGGTGGCAGAGAGGGAGGTTTCTGTGGGTTGTTTAGACTGAAAATCACTCTTCCGCTCTTTTCTGTTCTCTCTCTCTTTCTCTTGAATTTTACCTACAGAACGTTGAAATTACAGCACATTTGCTCAACTGTGCTTGTTAGAGCTAGCTTATTCTAAAACTGAGTGTCAAATTATTTTGAAATTCTCAAATTTGACAATGGCTGTTATGATCTGAGCGCCATATGGTTTTTTACACAGAACCATCTGGGAAGTCGTCCTTGGAAATGTCTGGAAAAGGGAAAGCCCTTTAAAAAAAACTAAAAGTCATGTGATTGTATTAATCATTTGTCCATCACCGTCTTTCACGTAGATCACATGGTTCCTAATGGGACGCTGGCGGGTCTGAACCGCTGTGGTTCGGCCACAAGGGAATTGAAGCCTGGATTCTTGCGTGATCGTGACCTTGTGACACCAGATACGGTACAAGGTAAGTGATCATAGCCACTTATAGGATAGCGTCTGAAGAAAAGAGTCAGATACAATTACGATAACAATTATAAGCCTACATTCTATATTCTATTCTTTGACATAAAAAGCATTCAATTATCACCACTTTAATTCTCAGTGAGTGGTGCCAGTAGCTTCTCGATGTTTCTTCTCTGCTGCCACTTTGAATTGTCACTCTTCCTTACAGCACATCAGGACAGAACCTGAAACACTGGCGGTCTCCCGAGATAGCCCATCCAGTGTGGTTATGTCTGCACCAATACCAATGGGGAAAACCCCCTCATAATCAGACATGGGAAATAGAGCTGTAGTGAAGGGACATTACAATCGTGGATGATTTGAAATCCAATATTTATATTCATAATAAAAGCATTTGCTCAAATGTCTTACAAAGATCTTTGTCCTTTTTTTCTGCTTTGCTCTTAGATGTGACCTAACATACAAAGTGGCATTATCAAGCTGAAAAACCGGGTTCAGCACAAATGATTATTGTTTTGTTTACAATTGAAGACCCAGTAAAGGAGTTGTTAGGACACTCAAAGTCAGACGGTTCATTGAAATCTGATCCACTCTTGGCCAAACCTTCAGCAAATCCTTATTTTTCGCCTGATCCAAAGCTATCAGGTTTGATGGGCCTCTGTCTCCCGACTCCTGTATCTCTGAGACGGGCAAGGCATGAAAGTCGATACACGATCGTGATTGTGTGAACCTTGTGGAGGAGGCTTAGTTTAGTATGCTACTTCAGGAGGGGGGGATGTGTGTGATTAGACGGGTTTGTCATTGGAGATCTCGCCGGAAGGTGACAATACAGAGCTTTGGCTAAACTGAACCGGGCTCTAGAGACTTCTAATTCTTTGTCTCCTCTAGTCTCTTTCCCTCTCCACGCTGCTAAACCAAAAGGAACCGGGAAATAGTTCTGTGCACTGGTGGATGTCTATTGGAAGACGCTCGGGTGTAGCGCCCAAATCTAAATTCCATGGAAGGATTCCGTATTGGAATGACCAAAATTCTAATCCTATTTGTAACATAGTCAGGTGCCATCTTCCATTGAAAAAAACACTGAGAGCTATGCCACAACATACAGGCTGGTGACTCACTCTCCAGTCAATAAAACACAAAGCATAAAAATAGACGGGAAACAAATGTAGCAGAAGCATAGAGCGGAGATGGCGAGCACGACTAAAAAAGACATTAAAGTCAGTCTAATCCTACAGGTCACATGAGTGACCAGGATCCCGGGGTGTCATTGTAACAAATGGGCAGCGGTTGCGTCTCGTTACACGTCTCCAAGTGGAACCTCTGAGTGAGGGTCCACCCCCCGCCTCCTCACGCTGAGAGGAAAGGAAGCAGAGAGAGCGAGAGACAGAGAGAGAGAGAGAGAGAGAGAGAGAGAGAGAGGGAGAGAGAGAGAGAGAGAGAGAGAGAGAGAGAGAGAGAGAGAGAGAGAGAGAGAGAGAGAGAGAGAGAGAGAGAGAGAGAGAGTGAGAGAGAGAGAGAGAGAGTGGGAAAGGTCAAAAAGATATACGAAAACGTAAGAAAGGAGACACGAAAGGTTCAATGAAAGGATAAAATAAATAAAGAGAGTAGAGGGAAAATAGATGAAAGAAAAGGAAGGATGCCGGGATGAAGACAGGAAAGGGCACAGGAAAAGGATGAAAGAAAATGAGATGAAGAGAGGGCAGATGTAAATAAAGGAACAGAGAGAGAGGAGAGAAAATAAGTCGAAAAAGAAGAAGACGGAAGGAAAGAAGAAGGAAAGAGGATGAAGGAAAGAATTTTAGGCCGATCCCTTGAATCTCGATTAGCCTCGGCTGGTTAATTGGAGCAGGGGCACAAAAACACACACACATACACACATACACCTACAAACATACACATACAGGCACACACATGCACACCCCGACACAACTACACGCATACACACACACACACACACACACACACACACACACACACACACACACACACACACACACACACACACACACACACACACACACACACACACACACACACACACACACCCAAACCTATTTACATGCACATACACTCAAAACACAAACACAAACACAAACACAAACACAAACACAAACACACAGACAGACAGACAGACAGACAGACAGACAGACAGACAGACAGACAGACAGACAGACAGACAGACAGACAGACAGACAGACAGACAGACAGACAGACAGACAGACAGACAGACAGACAGACACACACACACACACACACACACACACACACACACACACACACACACACACACACACACACACACACACAAACACAAAGACCCACAGACATACACACACACACACACAAACACACACACAGGAGACGCAATGTCCTATCCAGATACAGCCAGGTTACAAGTGTGGAACAGCTGCGTACGATTCTCACTAGAGGAGACATCCCCTAGCCTAACCATCTCAGCTTCAGGACATCGATAGCCACCTTTGGTATTAATCTAGTTTAGAGGGTGATGATAACAGCGTCTCCTTAAGTCTGCCAACCAGGATGAAAGGGTTATCAGGTGTACTGCAGGATGTTGAATTCATGGATTTGGAACAGTGGGTTATAGATGTATACATCAGGTTAAGACAACAGGGCATTGTTCGTGCTGCGATGACAAAAAAAAAGAAACAAGTTTATTGAGTCCGTATTGGAATGGGATTTTTAG
>NC_082382.1:11965100-11993138 GCF_031168955.1 Gadus macrocephalus
TTGGCTGAGTTTATGTGTTTGTGTTCGTCTGGGTCTGTGCGCATGCATGCGTGCGTGCCTGCGTACAAACATGCCCGTATTTCTCCAGTGATGCTAGTTGTGATAATTCCAACTCGTAGCTCGCGTTGCGTTGAAGACCCCCTCTGGCGACCAACTTAAAGGCAAAACTATACTCCATTATTGCTCTCCTCGACAACTTCCTCTACCTCTTGTATGGGGGAGGGGGGGGGGGGGGTATATGGGGGGGGTGGAGGGAAGGGCTGGGGGAGAGAATTCCAGAGACACCCCTTATAGTCATTAGCGGGGGATCAGACGTGAGCAGGAGAACAGCGTTAATGAGGATTAAGATAAGAGAGTAAATTTGACATTGTAAAAAAAAAAAGAAAGAAGAAAACGAGGTTGTGATTATGGCGCTGGTTGATGGGGGGGGGGGGGGGGGGGGGGCTGGGAGGGGGGGAATAGTTCAGAGGCAGGCGGCGATGTAACGCTCCTTCTTCTGAGGGATCTCACCTTTCTTTGGAGAAATTGTAGAGTGACTTTATTGGTCCTTTAATACCCCCCCGCCCCCCCCACCACATCCTCCTTCCCCCTCACCCGTCTCCCCTTCCTCTCCTTTAAATTGAACTTGCAGCTTCCTGGGCACTGTTTAATTTCCTGTAACGTAATAAACAGCCAATTATTACAGCCGGCAGAGCAGCGCTTTCCTATGAGAGAAAGAGAGTGAGAGAGAGAGAGAGAGAGAGAGAGAGAGAGAGAGAGGAGAGGAGAGAGAGAGAGAGAGAGAGAGGAGAGAGAGAGAGAGAGAGAGAGAGAGAGAGGAGAGCGAGAGAGAGAGAGAGAGAGAGAGAGAGAGAGAGAGAGAGAGTGAGACTTCAATGATTGCCACTGCATTCTCCCAGACCCTGCCCTTGCTCATTATCACTGTTCTCAGAATTAAAGACAAATGTTTGATGACTTTAGACAGTTCTGTTTTTTTCTCTCTCTTTAGTATTTTATTTTCCAGAACTATAATCAAATAAGAGGTAAGCTGCGAGTAGCCTAAGATGTGTTGAGACATGCCGAAAGAGATCAGAACGTCGCCTTCTTGCAGAATAAGTGCCTCAGTTATAAAAATAGGTGGCTTCAAGATAACTGCTTGCTCTGTTGATTAATCAAATTTATGTTTTGCGAGATAAAAAGCAGAAGATTAAAAAGCTGCATTTAAACTTGGCTGTGAGTTTCAGGTGACGGTACCTTTACGTTCTGCGGTAAAATTCATCCCTGTTGCACCATCATAGTGATGCAAATCCTAAACATTGAGAGGTCCTTAGAAGCATGTTTAATGAAAGATTAAGTTTGATGACATCTATTCTCGCACAAAATACTTACTGAAATAAGGTTTTTACCGCAATCCTGTCAAGACCTCTAAATATGATTAGGATAAAGATTGATGTAATGGTTTGACTAAGATAAACACAAAATAAAAAATTGGTTTTGGATTATCCTTCCAATCACTTAAACCAATCATTTTAAACAGCACCTTTAAGGTGAAGATTACACTGATGACATATCTTTATAAAGCTCTTTTTGAACGACCTGGTTATGATTGGTTGCAATGTGGATGTTCTATGATCAACTAAAATATACTACATATAATATGAGCATCCATCTTGCTCCAGTATTCACAAGCTCTTCTCGACTCCACCTCACTTATGGTAAACTGTGCATGACTGGTACTAGACCCAATATATAGAGTGGATCCCCACAGGCTCATAGGGACTTCTAATGGTACTAGCGCAGGAATCTCACTTGGAAAGAGGGGATTTGGCCGCTAAAGTCCACTAAATCTAGGCCTAATCCAGGTGTACTCTTCTTCTGTGGGAAAGGCTGAGGGCTGGGCTGATGGTTTCCACGGGATGATTTTCTTTATCGCACTTACTTATCAACATCATTATCAACAAGGATAAACAGCAGTACATAAACAGCCATATATGTACGACAGACATAATGTTGGTAACTACTTTGCGTGGTTGCTACAAAACATTTAAATTAGTTAAATTGTTAAATTGTGGTTGCCGTAGGTCTACAACACTTCATAAAGAACAATGTTGTTTTAACTGGATTAAAGGACAAAGCAGGCATTACCTTAATGTATGTCTGACTGCCGACTATCCTTCTAAAATGCTTTTACTGATTTATCATCCATAGATATGGGTTTGGCCTCAAATGCCGTACATTTTTTAGATCCAAAGAATCTAAGATAACACCATGACACGGACGTCACAGACATGCCACAAAGATCCATAAACAATTCATGCGACCGATTGAGTGAATCAGTCGTAAGGGAATGGTCTGTGGATCTATCAGGAGAAAGTACCATCAAGCAGAATTTAGGCCTAGCAAGCATGGGGCTGGTTTAAAGTCGTATGTCAGTCATCTGTAAGATTGAGGCCCCCAAAGTTGGTTGGTGATAGACTTTTAGAACAAATAATACTCAACGTCAGTGTTCTGTCCACTAATATCTGGCTGAACAAATTGGGTGACGCAAATTCGGCTGGCTTGGTGAGCGTTTGGGAGGGATTTTGGCAGTGTTGATAGTCAGATTACTGTACAAAGAACGAGTCTCACTGGCCAGCATTTTTTATTTATAGAACATATCAGTTGTAGGTATTGTTCACTAATATTAAGGTAAACATGAATACATGAATACATAGGCTACATAGTGAAATCACTATCGATCAGCATTGACTGCAGATATGCTAGGTAAATGTAAGCAACAAGCTAGTTGGAATGTACCACATTGGCCCTTTAAGTCTAGTGTTGTGGCCCCTTTACAGTTATCCAAAAGTGAAAACAAAAACGTAGACTTTCCATGCCCGCCAGCACCAAACGTGTTGGTCATTGGCTCATGATTCTTCTGGTTATTTTCAAGATGCTGAGGTGTAATAAAGCAGAGTATATTGAACACTGCCATCACTTTTATTAAATCCTGTGCCCTTCCAGAGATTTAAAGCCAGGTAGCCCTGCTGTGCTAATCCTCTGACTTAATCCTTGATGCCATACTGGTGATTGTCTGAAGTCCTGTTGTTTTTACAATCCCCAAAGGATCCCTGCATTAATGATGAATATAGGTTTGCACTTTTCTCCCAAATCCCCCTTTCCTCGGCTTCTCTGCAACATCACAGAGGTGTTTGCACAGCTCATCCAGGCTCTGGCCATCGTGTGCCTATCCCATGTGATGAAAACCATTAAGAGAATCACCACACTTCAAACAGACACACGCATGGGGAAGAAGCTTACACAATGCTCTCGTATGAAAGATTAATCAATGGCCTGGATATTAGGAAGCTGACTAAGGAATCTGAATACGTTTAAAGTGGAAATCTATCGAAAAGGGAACTTGAGGTACAGAAAAGGACATTTAGAAAAACAGTGTCCATAATAAGTGCATAAAATACAACGTCTGTGTGCATATAGGTGTTGGGGGGGGGGGGGGGGGGGGGGGCTGGGGATGCTAGCATTTGGTCCTGCTCTGTGAGGAGCTATGCCGCAGGAGAAGCTAGGTTGGAGCAGCTCCCACCGAAAGGCATATGAATATTTAATGGCCCAGACCTAGATGTAATTACAAAAGGGGCCGACTGTCATACTGGGGCAATTTGAGCAGAACACCAAGGCAATTGCAGATTAGTCCTCTTTAGGATGCCGGGGTTTCAGGTGTGACAGTGTGTTTGCTTAAGCCAACGAATGGTGCATGTTTGTGTATGTGGGGAAGGGGGAGGGGCACTTGGGATGATTTGAGGACAGAAAGTGGTAGAGTGAGGCATTCACACATGGAACACACTGGAAAAAGCACATAGAGCCAAGATTATTTGTAACACGACCCAACAAAGTGAATTAGTCATATTGCTAAATGTATTGGGCCATATTTTTTTGCACAGTTCGTATCGGAGCTCCAGCTGTTTTTGGATACAGACATTTAAAAACATTATTTTGTATCCCTACCGACACGTATAGAAACTTCTGAAATGGCAGTATCAGGAGACTGCCTGCTGTTTCAATTGACGTGTAACGGATTCATGTTATTTTCGCATCAAAAAGAAAAACATACCATTCCCAACACCCTGAGTAATCCTGTTGGGTTGCGGTGTGAAGAAGGAGGGTTCGATTCATGCTAGTGGATGCAGATATATGACAAAATGGCTGATGTTGGAATTCTGTCCAGGTAGAGCAGCATTTAGGGCACATCACAAAGCTACCAGTCTTCAAAAGATATAGTTCTGTCATCAAAGCACTCCCTCTCTCATCCTCACCCCTGCTGCAGGCTATCTAGTGATCCGTCTGTCTCTGTCTCCCTTTCGCTCCTTCTCTCTCTCCCTCTCTATCTGTCTCTCTACCTCCCTCACCGTCTCTCTCGCTCTCTCTTTTCTGTTTTTTTATCTCTCGAACACTAGTTTCTTAATTGGATGAAATGAAATCTTTCAGCTTCATGTAAATTTGATGAGACACGCAGTAAAGTACAATTGGATATGACTAGTGATTGAAAAGGAATTATGACAGACTTTTACGGTAAATAGATATCCCAAATGAACTTACATATCTGTCTGTCTGTCTGTCTGTCTGTCTGTCTGTCTGTCTGTCTGTCTGTCTGTCTGTCTGTCTGTCTGTCTGTCTGTCTGTCTGTCTGTCTGTCTGTCTGTATCCCTCTATCTGTCTGTCTATCTGTTTCGCTCTCTGTCAGTCTGTATCTCCAGCTCTCTCTCTTTCTCTTGCACTCTCCTGCTCTCTCGCTCTCCCCCTCCCCCTCTCTGCCTCTCTATCTCCCCCTCTGTCTCTCTTTCTATCTCCCTCCCCCTCTCTCTCTTTCTATCTCCCCCTCTCTCTCTCTCTTGACCGCGTGGTTCCCATCAACATCACCGGTCCGTCTCTCCGCTTGTCCTTCTTCTCACATTCAGTCAATAGCTCTCGGTATTCATTTTGTTGTATTTCCTTTCAACACGAATTCTACCTGATCAACATCGATGCCATATGGAAAAGGCCCTCACCTTGGCCGAGCAGTGCACTGATTCATGTGAACACAGCCGCCTGCTGTATGGAGGATTTAACTTTAGCAAGATGAATTGCCATGAGGCGCACATATTCTAATACCACAGTCCACATTTCAAATGATTGAACCATTCAAAGGAGAGGATAAAACCACATTGACTATTTGATTATTATGACACACCTTCCATATGTGCTCTCTCTCTCTTGGGCCTGAATGGGTTACATTGAGTTGAACCATTAAACAGGACTTTCACATCACATCTGAAGAATACATAATGAGCTGTGTTGTAATGAGAAGTCATGTATGGTCTGCCTTACGCACACACATACGCACACGCACACAGGTCACACACATGCATGAACATACATATATATGGCATCAAGGGACATAAGCATAGAGTAGTGCTAAATGACTCAGCAGATGTAAAGTGATAAAAAAAAACCGTGCATAGTTTAAAGTGAATTTAAGTGTGTTCTTTATGTCTTTGCAGGTGCAGGACAGTACAAGAAATGGCCCAGGGTCTATACTCCTTGAGCAATCAACAGAGAGGTCAACCCTGCCCCAAGGGCATCTCAGTGGCACTCAGAGAAGAGTCTGGTACATTTCAACTGAGCAGAAAAAACTCTGAAATAGAAAAAAATAAAATAAAAAGCAGGTGTGTCCAGTCCGGCCTAATGGCTGTAACAGATTTAAACTTGGGTCCTGCAGTTCTCTGAGCCACACACACACCTGCCAGGTTAACGATCCCCATCAGCGGAGTCACTGACCCGGGGATGGCCGCAGCGCAGTGTGCAAGGAGGCGGACCTCGCCACACACGCTTACAACAAAGAAGAGCTGGGGATGACCTTTGGCCTCCCCTCCTCTGTTTACTGTCAGACTAGCTAGCACAACAATAACAGAGAGAGAGAGAGAGAGAGAGAGAGAGAGAGAGAGAGAGAGAGAGAGGGAGAGAGAGAGAGAGAGGGAGAGAGAGAGAGAGAGGGAGAGAGAGAGAGAGGGCAAGGTCAATCACAAGCTAATGGGCTTGAGAACCTGGCCATTATTATGAACCATCAACATGACAACTTTACCAGGGAGATGACATTAGAGAAATTATAGACGCAATTATAGAGAAAAAAAGGATTGCGAACGCACATTATACTATTTGCTAACAAAACAGCTACCTGTATATCATGGAAAAGGCCCTCCTTTAAGTAAATGAAGGCTTATTAAAAAAGCGAATTCAGTTTAGATCATATTGAGGGCAGAAGTTATTAGCATATCATTTAACAAACAAAGCACAGCAGTCGGGGGCGTGGGGGGGGGGGGGGAGGGGGAGCAAGGCCAATCCCACTCTAACTTCCCTACCCTCTACGGGAGTGTATAGTCATCATAAACACCTATTTTGCCTCTTGTCTTAAGTACCATAAATAAATGTAATGCAAATGTAAATAAAGCAGTTAAACAGTGTAACTTATTACACTGCGCATGTAAATGCAACAACACGACCCGGTTTAGGCGAGCATTGTGCTTGTTCGGGCCGTTGAGTAGAACAACACAGCCCATGATGCCTGTATTTGCTTTCACGGAAATAGACGATGGCGAATACTAGAAGACTGCGGATACTCCAGTTCCTTTGGCCATGAGGGCAATAAAGAGCGCCGCCAAGAAGTCACACTGCCCTACACTACACAGCCTCATGAATAAACCATGGCACTGATTCTGCAGTATGTGTAAACAAATCTCTGGAAATGTGCACATAGTTAGTATACGATTAGGGAGCATACGATTAATAAATCATACATTTGTTGTACAGACGAAGTTGTATGTTTTGTCAATAAAAGTGGTTGAACACTGAAACCGCCTCAGCATCTGCATTCACAGTCTCTCACAATGCAGCATTAAAGGCATGCATTGGAATTTAATGATAAATAACTAAAGAGGCTAGTGGCAAAAATGTATTCATAGCAAGCGATAAATAGAGATAAAGCATTATTTCTGCTCAGGAGCCAAGGAGGCAGCTATCGCACAAAACAATCCTCAAGCTTTGTTTCCCAGCAAGCGACAGAAAATAACTCTCTGATTTGAAAATGTCAAAGCTGCGACTCCCACCAGCAAAGCCTTGTGAGAATTATTAGTGTGACAAAATGTAATTAAACAAAGGCTGGAATAGATACTCTGTCTGGTACGCAAAAAACATTATATTTACTTTCAGACTGACTTACGGTCAATCTAAAGGACTATATAATGTTGTTTGTGTACTATTCATTAATGCTATAAGCCTTGACCTTTCACCCCAAATATATATTCCTCGGAATACCTTACTCACATGCTTCTGTGGAGCAGCAATGTACTGCTTTGCATGTGTAAATTTGACCATAAATTCAAAGCTGCCACAATATCGTGTGGTTTGTGGGCATGCAATGGCTTTGCCTTCGACTTTGTTACAAGGTTAGTGTTCTAAACGTATGCAAAGCCTGCGTGGCACAGCCTGGCTCGACATGTGCCGAAACAGCACAAGCAAAACAATCAATGCAACCACCAACATGTAAATAGATTCTCGCAGAGTTGAGGGGGAAACTACACGTAGGAGTGTGGAGGTTGGAGGATTGAAGGTTGGAGGTTTGAAAGATTGAAGGTTGGAGGATTGAAAGATGTTTCCACTTTTATTGTCACACATCAGAATGGACACATTTCCTACTGTCATGATATTTCAAAGTAAAGATCGAATCACAAGGCAAGAGTACTTTTTTATTATTATGGTCAACAGCACCAATGAACAATATGGCTGCTAGTGCGTGTTGTGTGTTTGGTGAGCAGCAGACAGACTGTGAATGCCCACTTGGTACACAATCACTTTCAACTGAAATGAGCCCTGATGTTTTGGTCAGTCGATTCTATCTTCACGAATAATTAGACCATCATAATTTTTTCCTCTGTACGTGTTCGAGGCAACAGCGAGGCAGAGAAAGTAAACAAACATGCAATTTTCTTTCCCAGACAAGCAAATCTGTGTAGCTTGTTTGAGAAGAAGGTGAGGTTGTACGTCGTAGCGATACGTTGTGTTCAAGTGAAGAAGCACCTGCGGGATGCTGCCTGACTTGTTTTTAATGCGCTCTTAGACAATAATCGATGTGCACATCCTTCGAAGGAGAGGCTCTATCTCTGATTTGCCACACGGAAAATACTAGTAAGCAACAAAGAAAAATGTTTCTTGCTGTCGTTTCACGCGGGATATCTGGATGCTCAAGAAGTAACGCTTTCGTGCGCACGAACCAGACCTTGTCCTTTCAGTGTCTCACGATTTATACCCAATGTCGGAAATACAAAGAAAAAAAACAATGGCGCAATCACGCAGGCCGTACCAATTTCTAGCCATGGGTGAAATTGCCTTTTCATAATTTTCCATCATACTTGTTCTTTGAAAAATGAATCATATCATCTTGCGGTATAAAATAAAGCAGTTATTTTTCTTCCAAATTGTGTTTTGATAATGCATCGTGTGATGGAGGGTCTTGGCCCATTGTTTCTTTCCAAGATACTGGCACCAGATGCTATTTATTGTTTTTTTCCCCATTTCTCTGCTCAGTTGACGAGTTAGATGAAGTAAGCTCCGGTGGAGGAAATATCGAAGTACCATTGACCAAATACGATGAACTGCAATAGAGCGCAATGCAATGAGGAGCCTGTCATATAATAGAGAATAAGCGATACTTGTATTGAACACAGAGGGGGTAGAAAACGCATCTTATGAATACTTACCGGTACCAGTGAACTGGCTACCTCAGGCGAGCAGCTAGAACTATACAGATTTATTTGGAAAAGTGGGGACATTGAGTTCTCTGATTTTCTTCTTCAATATATATTTGTATATACATATATACAGAGAGAGATGTATATATATAGAGAGAAATTGATTGATAAATAGTGGCCCATTCAACCAACTACTATCTGTAGTAGTGGATATGTATACTGTATATCAAATAGTTTTAACTATATCTTTGCATTGAATGAACATTAAAATGCATTGAACACTCACCTCAGAATACATAATGAATACAAAGAGCTGCCTTCTTACCTCCTTTTATTTAAAACCTATTATTGCAAATCATTAACATGATGGAAATATGGAAAACCCCTTTAGGAAATTAAATGTTATTGAATGTTATTATTGTAATTAAAGTCATCAAATATAGAAGGCAGTTTTCATTCATCAGTACATGATTTAATAACTGTTGGTGCTTAATCAACTGTTGGTGCTGCAGTGAGAGGTCAGAATGATTCTTCGTGCTTGCATAAAGCTGGCATTATTAAAACATCCAGAAATGAACATCTATAAAATGTGGTGGATGCTATGAGTATGCTCAACTGAAAACACTGCCAATTCTTGATCTGGTCTATTTAGATTGCATCTCATTTGGCTAGGAACTTATTCTGTGTGACTAAAGACTCAAGATGACTCAAACCTTCAATCTTTGAGACAAATCACTTCCTTCGAAATGTTTAATTTTGTTATTTTAATTCCTTTTTTCCCCAACATTACTCAGCCCTATTTATCCACAAACGTCTGTGTCCATTTGTGTGAGTTTTTGCGTATGTGTTTGTGTACTCTTACATCCAACCAGCTATTGTCTCGGTCCCTCTGTATACATTTTTTATGAATTTCCCAGGGCAGAGTTGGGGTTCAGGTCTGCTCTACAGTTCACAAGACCTTTCAAAGGTCTACTCAACGATCCGCTGCCCCCTAGCTAAAGGCTCTTTCCTCTCATCCACTGTGTATGTGTGTGTGTTTCTGTTTGTGTGTGTGTCTGTGTTTTTTGTGTGTGCTTGAGTGAGTGGGTGTGTGTGTGTGTGTGTTTGTGTGTGTGTGTGTGCGTACGTATGTGCGTGCGTCTGTCCGAGATTGAGTGAGAGTGCGTGTGTATGTGTGTCAGTGGTGTTGTTTGTGTGTACGTGTGCGTGCGTGCGTCATTTGCCTGTGTGTGTGCATTTGTCTGTTCTTGAGTGTCCGTGTGTGTGTGTGTGTGTGTGTGTGTGTGTGTGTGTGTGTGTGTGTGTGTGTG
Source organism: Gadus macrocephalus (assembly GCF_031168955.1). NCBI lineage: Eukaryota > Metazoa > Chordata > Actinopteri > Gadiformes > Gadidae > Gadus > Gadus macrocephalus. The sequence continues at coordinate 11,975,167 of NC_082382.1, forward strand.
TGTGTGGGCTGCACTGTACACGAGTCCCCGAAGAACCGCAGTGAGGTGGTTTGGCGGAGTGAAGCGTCTGTTCACAACGATACGGCCATATGGTGGCTGAGCTGCCTTGGACTTCCACAGGGGGCATTACGAATAAATGAGAAATATAATACCGCCAGCCAAACCCTGCAGCATCACTGTGAAGGAGGCTATATATATATATATATATATACATATACATATACATATATATACTTATATATACTTATATATGTACACTGCTCTTTGTCGGTCCTCACTTGATCATTGCTTTATCTATTTAATGAGTTGAGGGGTCAAATGCAGTCCACCCCGTTATATGTCCCTAGTGGGAGACCTGTTGCAGGGGGCAGACGCTTAGGGGCGGCATACATACGGCCAGTGGACCGGAGGGCTAGATATGAACTCCATAAGGCTGCCTCATTTAAAGCGGAATGGGGACTTGTTCACTAGAAATAGTTTAATAATTTAGTATGGCCTTAAACTAATCTATTTTAGGCACCCAGATGGTATTTTCTTTGGGCAAATGCTCCGATAATTGAATGGAATAATTTACTCACTCTCGCCCAGTGATGTAAGGAGCTCAACCCTCCCAGCACGCACACATGATCAAATGCCCAGACCTGGAAAAGACATATAGCTGAATATAAAGACCACAATGACTGGAATCTTTATTTTCTCTTCTAAAGAACACTTCAAAGCAACTCATGTGTGTGCGACACGTGCCCATGTCCATGTGTGTGTGTTTATATGTGTGTGTGTGTGTGTGTTTGAGTGTGTTTGAATCTGTGTGTGTGTGCGTGTGTTTGTGCCTATGTCCATGTGTGTGCGTATGTGTTTGAGTGTGTGTGAGTTTGTGTGTGTGTGTGTGTGTGTGTGTGTGTGTGTGTGTGTGTGTGTCTGTGCGTGTGTGTGTACGTGTGTGCGCATGCCAGCACAAATCTATATGAGTCATTGCGTGCGATGGAAAACGATCCCATTCTCCGACACATGTGCATTTTTAATGCACCATATCTTCTGGTCGGATTGGCGTTGGGGATTCTGGTGGGCGTCTGGTGGCCGGTGCCACGGCATCCTGTCGGCCATGACTGAAAACGTCTGGACATTAAGGTTGTCTGAGGTTATTGGATATGCTAGAGTTTCCGGAATAGTCTATGTCGGGTTAAGATAATCCACTCGTCTGGGACAGAGTGGAATTTCGGGGACAGGATGTCGTTTTGGGGTTAGGATAAAGTTTCCGAGTTAACTGGGAATCTGAGCTGGAGCGGAGTGGCTGGCATGGTCGGGTTTAGATGTTAAATAAGATGTTGAATACAATGGATGTTCACATTTCTCTGTTATGACACACATCTCTAAGGTCCAATGTGCTGATTGTTTTACAATACATTTTACATGCACAGTGTCTTAGTGAGTTTGTAAGCTTGTTAGCGATTTCCGTGAATGTCTGTGCGTGATATGAGCGTGTGCGTGTGTGTGGAGTGAAAGTTTCAATGCAACAATATAGATACGTAGAGATTTTTCTTTCGTGTGTTTTGTGTGTGTGTGTGTGTGTGTGTGTGTGTGTGTGTGTGTGTGTGTGTGTGTGTGTGTGTGTGTGTGGAGTGAATGTTTCAATGCAACAATATAGATACTTACAGATACTGCCAGAGGCCGGGAACATTTGGTCGAATATAAAAAGAGAGAGCAAGAGAGAAAATGGGAATTAGACAAAGAGCGAGAGAGGGAGGGAGGGAGGGAGGGAGGGAGGGAGGGAGGGAGGGAGATGAGTGGTGAGAAGTAGGCGAGGGATACAAGCGGTAATGGGGTGACCCGGAGGAAAGAACGAGACACAGGTGGCTCGGCAGCTCAACCCACCAACACGCTAACAACATGCGCCCGGTAATGACCTCCGGTTTGAATCTGACCTGCGACCCCGTGCTGCATGTTATTCTCTCCCTCATCCCACTCTCCAGTTCCCTCAGGTATAAAAAGAACAGACCGAAAAAACGAAATATACGTGTATGTATAAAATGAACAGTGACCCAGAAAAAATAACGCCTATTACTTGTTCTGGAATCAGCCATGTTTCTCCCATCATCGTGAGTGTGTGAAAGAGGAGGTGGGATTGGTCCACTCAGAGTGCCTGCTAAAGGCACCCTCCAACCTGTCCAGAAACACACTATCCTCTCCTTTCCCCCGGCCCGTATTGGTCCAGTTGCAGTGTTTTGTACACTTTGAGTACTATGACTGCTACACATGAAAGAGGCTGTCCATCTGGTGGATAGGGGGGGTGATTTCAGTTGCCCATACTTCCAGTGGTGTATGATCCGTCTCAATTGAAACATGTTTTCTGTGGCTGAATGGCAGAGCACCTGTCTTCCGGTGTCAAGGTCAGTGAAGGCAGGGAGTAGGAGTAACAAGCTGGACATAAAAGCATGGGGAAGGATGAGTCACAGGAAAGACACAACTATTGGTGTTCCGAATGTCCTTCCTTTCCTGCTCTTCACGCTGCGAATGTGGTCTGCGATGGGTCCTGCCAATGGGTGCTGAAGCATTTGAACACTTTGGAGAGAAAACGACTGCACAATTTGAGGTTTTAAGGAATATGTAACCAAGCTAGAAAAATATAATGCATTGCCGGCCTTCCGGGGTTAAGGAAACAAGAATATTAATTTAACGAGTAACTAAGGAGCAATGAATCAATTTGAATCACACAATGGTTCCAGTTCTCCAGCGACCGAGGCTCAGTCCCCGGGGACCAGTAGCTCCACAATGTCGGCCTGAACTCACGCCCGCGCTGCTTTTGTTTCGCTGGGCTCCACAGACAAGCACTCAGCCGCTGGTGGGGGCGGGGGTTATCCAGACGCCTTTTTGTTTCCACCGTGCCTCAGCCAACGATGGAACAACTCACACAGTAGAATCTCAACGCACTCCGAGACTGGGAAATCTTGTGATTACAGCCGCGGCGTACTGGGAGGGGAGCTGTGGACAGGCGGACCGGCGGTGGTGGGGGGGGGGGTCAGCCAGTGTTAGTCAGTGGTGGGACCCCAGCCACCTGGTACGGCCCCCTGCCAACGGGGGCTATGAGGGAGGACTCTGAGGTCATGGACGGGAAGGCCTGGACCACAATGGTTGAGAACACGTCCTTCTCTTCCTCCCTGAATCCACATTTCCAACGACACGTTGTTGGGTTTTCCTAAGCGGCTCCTCAGCCACTTCCTGCTGGGTGCTGAGCGTTGGCGGATGCTGTGACAACATCAGGAAAAATAGGATTTTTATGACTTTTATTCATATTTTTATGACATTTTTCTCACTTTGGCCATTATATTAGTCGGTTACTGCTACGAGGCTCTCAGTTTTGTTTTGTACCTGTCTACTTTCTATTGCTTTTAATTCAAGGGTAATTTTAATATACCTGTGCTACATTTTTACTCTCTCTCTCTGTCTCTCTTGTGCTTATTTTATCCATTAGGGGACATTTCCATTAATGGGCTCTGAGTGGAGACTGAATTTGAAGATTGGAAAACCAAACTCAAGCCTAATCAGCCTGTCAGCTCCAACAGAGAAGAAGGGGGGTGGGGGGGCTGGATACGTAGACAGTGCCAGAGTCGAAAAAAGAAAATGAGAGACAATGGGAGCGGGAGGTTAGAGAGAGAGAGAGAGAGAGAGAGAGAGAGAGAGAGAGAGAGAGAGGGTGGAAGGGGAGAGATCTCCACAATGTTTAGTGTACGGGACATGTCTGGCATCCTAATGGCTAATGAAGGCCCCATTACTCGGGCTAGATGAGTGGGTCTCCACACACACACAAAAAAGTGCTTACTGAGGAGTTAGAGCGATGCCTCCTGTCTTTTCCACTCCGAAGACTGCCATTAGGGCCCGGGCTGTCTGGCTGTTTACCATTCCCTGGGCCAGGGTTTATTTAAGTATTTTGAATAATGTGAGATGACATAATGAACTACCGTGTACGCCGTATAGTGGCAGGCCTCGATGGGAGCTTTGGCAGATAAGGAAAATAAGGACTGCCATTGCTGCCAGCTTCTGCAACTTCTGTTGGCAGATTTTGATAAGTGCTGTCTCTCTACAAGTTTGAGTTGGCCAGCTCTGGCTTTACAATGGGCTACTTAGCGGCTGTGTGGTGAAATATGTGTGTGTGTGCGTGTCGGGGGGTTGGTGTGAGTGTGTTAAAGCTGAGCCAACGGCCACATAGTGCAGCGAGCATCATTGTGTACATGTTTAATTAACACAGACTGCAACAAGAAACAAAGAAAGTATAAAACGGATATTGCCATTTGTTATTCCGATTGCCAGCTGGTCATTAAAAAAAATCGACCCACACAAAAACACATTTCTTTTAATTTACAGATTCCTGTTTTGATTAATTGGCAACTTCACATATGCTCCTCTGTAGTAGTGATAGCCAACCTGTATTTCAGAGCATATAAGCCAGCAATGCTTTTCTTTTTTCAAATGCACTCGACAAAACATTTGATCACTCATGTTTGATGCAAACGTGATGTTCAGCCTCAAGCATTCCCCCGGTGGCAGGCCAACACCACTAAAACAGAGACCTGTTCCACCTGCTGTATTTATTTCATCACTCCTATTTAACTGCAGATTGTTTCCTTTATTCATACATATACTTGAATTTCCCTCTGGATTAATAAAGTATCTATCTATCTATCTATCTATCTATCTATCTATCTATCTATCTATCCCTCTAAAAAGCATGCCAGGTGTATATTCTTTTTTGTCCTGCTTTGATCGGCCCACACTACTGACCACATGATCAGTAAATATTATGCAATGAAAACAGGAGAGGTGAGAGTCTTTATTTAGTGCTCACTGTAAAATGTGTATGTGTGTGTGTGTGTGTGTGTGTGTGTGTGTGTGTGTGAATGCGTGTGCGCCACTGTGTGTGTGTGTGTGTGTGAACACCATTGTTCCATGTTGGTGGGCAACTGTTAAAAAGACAGTGTACACACAAAACTAATATCCAAGTGTGGGCGCCTCTGAAGATTATTCACGCCGCATCCTTTGAAGAAGCGAGACACAGGTCATTTTTTATCAAACTGGACTGGAAACTCACTTGAAAAAACATTTTGATACCAAAATACGACAAATGGATGTGCTTTATTTTACTATGGATTAAAAAATGGGTCTTGGTACTCCTTGTCTTCCATAACCGTCAAAAATAAAGAACTGGATCTATTCTTATTCATGTTTTTTCTTTGGGACAGAAAAAAGCACGATGTCGCAGTGATTGTAAAACGGTAGCACTTATTCCTAGCGGTCGTTAAATGAAATGAAAAGCGAAAAAAATAGGGAAAATGTTGAACTAAATAAAACATTACATATTAAATCCTATTCCCCATTTCGCTCTTTTATCTATCCTGCCGGATGGGACATTATAACATCCGTGACCTCGGCTCAGTCGTGGGGACACCGGCATGAAATCCAAAGTGCCAATTCCAATGTTGAACAGGAGAAAAGCTTAATAACCACATCACAGAGATCACTGGGCCAGGACGACCAGGTGATCGGCCTGGCCCCGCTCATCCTCGACGCCTCTGGGACTGCCTGAGAGGGTAAACGGGTAAAACACCTGCATGTCACACCTGGGAAATCGACTGAGAAACCAACTACGCCAAGTCACATTCTTGAGATAATTTATTTTAAAAGACATTAACCCATAGACCCGGGCTGCCAGTCACTGACGAGTCGAAGCAAGGATACTTGTGAGGAAAAGAATGGCGGACCGGCTGAAACCCACATGCGTTTCAATTACATTTTTGTGTCTCCATTGATCGCTTTTAAAGGCTAATTTATGCATGCATGCAGTCTTCGGGATGCTACATGCAAAGCTCTACCACGATGGGGTGGTAGCTCTGCCGTTACGGAGTTAACGGACCATGGATTCTTCACTGGCTGAAGTTCACCCCCGTGTTCCCGCCTGTGACTTCCTTGAAACCTCCTCCAGCCAATCAGAGGGCCTTAATTGCCTGCTGTAAGGTGAGAGTGTCACCCGCACCGCCGTGTTGATTTACCCCTTCTGCGTTACTTGACACGAACGACCGGGTGAGGAAGATGGATGGCTGATCTGATTGTACACGTGTGTGCCTGCACCTACACATGCACCCAGTCAAACACATACGAGCACGCACATCACTACGCTTACATGCATGCACACATGCACACTGACACACACACACACACACGCACACACACGCGCGCGCGCACACACGCACACACACAAATACGCTTTCAAGCAAATGTTCACATGTGCACGTACATGCATGCACATGCACGCACACACAACATATTCTGTGTGGGTTTATATATACATTTTTTCTTTTTTGAAATATATATAATATGTATATATTTAATAGAATAGCCCTGGAGGCAGAATACCTCCATTTAAATGTGAATTTATTCACAAGTTCACACAGTATTTCATACTGACCAAATCTCCTCAAAGGTTAGAAGTTAAATCTTTTGACTACATTACTCACCAAAAAAAAAAAAAGGCAACAAACATTGAGCCATGACGCTCTGCGACATCGATGAAACCGGTGGAATCCAGCCTTTGGCTGCTATAGCGTCGCTGCTGTAGATACAACTAGTGTATCTTTAAGTAGGCTACATGTGGAGTTTTCCGGCCACGGGTGATAGGAGGGGTGGCTGAGTGACGCTCGCTGCGCCCGGGTGCTGAGCTGAGCACTCACCTGCAGACGAGAGGACTGGGGGGGGATCTCTGCGCAGGCTTTCTGCTGCTGCTGCTGCTGCTGCTGCTTGTAAAGAACTGCGTCGCTCTCACTCACACTCGCCAAGCAACGGGAGAACACAACAACACGCCACCTGACCAAAAGGAAGAATCAGCAGCATCATCAGTTATTGGAAATTTACCTCTTTTTTTTTCTTCTTCTTCTTCTTCTTCTTCTTCTTCTTCTTGTTCTTTTCTCCAAAGCAGCCTCGCTCGCTCGCCACGATGAGAACTCTCCCTGCCGCACCGCTCCTGTCAGCGCTCGTGTTTCTGGCCACGATTTGGGTGAGATTGACGTTTATGTTGAGCTGCTGGTGGATGAGTTACGATACGAGAAGCCGTATCCGTGCTCTTTTTTCTGGCTATGGGCGGCGTGCAAAAGCTGTAAGCTAGTTTGAACACAGTAAAAGTGGACAAATGCCACACTAGATCGAGATGGGAATCGGTGTATCTTGCACGGGGAGACGTTAAAAGATTGTCTTCACAACTATACAAACAGTTTTTTTTGCGGAATTGATAATCAATGAAGAGTAAGGATATGCCCCAAAAATCGGCAATGGTCTACCCATTCGGTCTACTCCTGGAGGGCTACCAATTTTGCAGTGGTTAACTTCAAACCACTGCAGATCATTTGGCTCTCAGTTGCAGAACGCTTGGATGGGGAGACTTTATTCTGCAGCCAGTATAACTAGGTGGACCTCATCCGTTGTGTGGCGACAGCCGCGTGGCATGATCATCTAAGACGTTTATAAAATAATATTAGCGATGGAACTTATGACTAGCTGAGTTAGGTTGTTTATTTTATACGAGGCAATTAAACACGTTTAACCAACAGCACCACACAGCACTCGGCGATGAACGCCGTACTCCATTCGCTGCCTCCATCAGACCACTCACCCATAAGACTTGGACATCGGTAGCTAGGCTTTGGTGAATGGCTTTTTGCCTTCAAATATACATTCGGGGACTATAGGCTAATTCAGCGTATTTTCCTCCCCTTACTGTCAGGTCCTTGTGTTAAATCGCTCAGCTGTGCTGCTTTATATTCTGCTTTATGGAGTTGTGGCTCGCCACGTTCAGCGATGTGCCTCTCGAGTCGCATCGTCACGTTTTAGTATGGCCACAGATTTACAGGTTATAAAGTTCACTGCAGACCAATTAAAGCAAACGTGTACACACACGCACACGCACCAACACGCACACGCACACGCACGCGAACACACACACACACACACACACACACACACACACACACACACACACACACACACACACACACACACACACACACACACACACACAAGCACGAGAACATTGCATTGTACTGCATACGTATAATTATTAAGACCCCTTTTTGCTTTGTAAAAATTCTAATCCAAAAATAATTCAGCTGTTCATTTTTCCCATGTTAATTAAATGCTATACTGTAGGCTTACGCTGTGTATGTATTAGTAGTGCCAGTTCCCTCATCTATTTACTTATGATTTTCTGATTTGTGTATTCATTAATTCTAGCTCCATGGTCTTACAATAAGTAATATGCCCATCCTTATACAATCAGACAAACACAAGAGAAAAAATGTCAATCACAAATTAACTGAATCCATACTCATGCATATTGAAAGTGTTTCTATATTTCACCTCCTCTTCTCTCCCCCAAACAGGAGACTAAAGGAGCACAGGCTTCCAAAGATCCTTGCCAACCCGGCTTTGCACAAAGTTTTTACTCGGTGAGCGTTTCAAGGGATGTAGCCCAAGGACAGCACATCACTAAAGGTAAGGTGTGTGTGTGTGTGTGTGTGTGTGTGTGTGTGTGTGTGTGTGTGTGTGTGTGTTTGTTTGTATGAGAGCGTGTGCGTGTGAGAGCCCTCCTGTCAAACTCTCCACATTGACGCCAACGAATGTGAATCCTTTCACGGCGTGTTTTCTGTTGATGCTGTGCTCCGCTTGTCTGGTCAGCGCCACGCGACCCTCTCCGTGAGAGCAGCGAGCCCTGCTGTGTGTTTGTTTGTTTGTGTCTGTGTCGTTTGGACCACAATAGTGAATGGGTTAGGGTTAGCAAGTTGTGACCGAGGGAGAGAGAAAAGTGTTATAGCCAAACAAGCTCGTCTGATGCAAGTGTTGTCGATTTCTACCATCTGCTCACCGGAAGAATTTGAAAAAGCACCACATTGGCCTCTCGCTCTAGACCTCTATTGAGCGTTTTTCATTTCCTTTCCCCCAAATCATTTATTAAATGAACATTCCCGCCATGTGGTAGAACCTTATGAATGTTCTCCCCTGCCTGATCACCCTGATCTCCATTCCTCTCTCCCCCCTCTCTCTCCTTCCACAGCCCCCCTGCACGCGTTTCCCTGTGTCTGCTCCGACTGCAACCAGTCCGTGCACTGATGCCTCTCTGCGGGCTGATTGTGCAGGAAACCCAGTTGACATGCTGTGTCTAATCTATTGCACTTCTTCGGCCAATGTTGGCTGATTACAATTCGCTATCGATTGCGATGGTTTCTCCTGAGCGTAGCCGGGCGTAGCTGAATTGTTTTACTGCCAGAGCACACTGGCTCTTTTGTGGGTTCGCCTGCTGTGTGTTTGGCAGCCGCAAGGGCTTAGTCTTCTCTGAGGGTCTGTCGTACTCTTCCTGGGTGTGCGTTGTGCTCTTTCATGGGGTATGTCTCATGCTCTTTCTGGGGGTACGTTGTACTCTTTCGCGGATGTCATACTCTTAGGGGAAGGCGAGAGCAGTCTGGGTGCACTCACTCGGATACCTGCACTGCACACGAGTGTGGACGCATGCATGCGTTCCCACACTCACGCTCACATGTATACGCTTACATGTAAACATGTACACACACACACACACACACACACACACACACACACACACACACACACACACACACACACACACACACACACACACACACACACACACACACACACACACACACACACACACACACGTGTAAACCTGTGTACCTTTAATGCAGGTAAATACACAAGAAAAAGGTTAGCGAGGGAAAGTAGGCTCTGTTTTTTCATTACTTAGAAATATCTTCAGCTGCTAAGTGCTGGAGCACACCAGGGTGCTTGTGAAGCGTTTACACTGCATTTGGTAGTTGAGCCTTCTGCCCAGCAGGGGGGGTTAATACAATCACATGCAATCAAAGAATAAACCATCAGTGCTGCAAAAGAGCCATCCATTGTTGAGAGAATGTCTTATTTGATCTGTGTGTGTGTGGCTCAAGATGAAATTTCCTCTTGCGTATCTGTCCGGCCACTATAACAATAAGTAGAGCTCCTTGCAGCCAGTCATTTTTATTGTATAATAATATGGACTGGACATGTAACTAACAGTCAAGTCTGATCTCACTCCTCTGCTAAGTGCAAGCCGTTTCGATCTCAACCTCTGCCTCCATGACTGCTTAAAAACCCTTCAATTAGCATTAAACAGAAGAAGAAGAAATAAAAGCGATTTTCCTTTCTTTGTTTCGTTTTTTTGCTGAGGCAGAATCACGTATTAAGCGTTTCACTCCAGCAGTCTAAACACGCAGAGTGGGACACTCTCAGAATGACTATGCTGCACATATGTGCATCATGTGTTGATGCTCATGTGTGTTTTAGGCTGTCAAGCGTCTTGCGAGCGGTCCATGGCCTTACCCTCCTTAGGGTCCAGGCACACAGCTGCAGCGCTGCCTCCATCCGTGTGCCTGCAGCTGCAATAGCCTGGGCACACACACACACACACACACACACACACACGTACACACGTACACACGTACACACATTCAATCATGTGATTTACAGGGCTCAGACAGTTGATTTATAGTGGGTAATGGTGTCACTGGAGGGAGGCAGGAAGCTGCTCTGGAAAAGGCTTTAATAATAACATTGTTTAACCCAGAACCGTCAGGCCAGGCGGGAGTAATGACACATAACCCACACACACGCATGCACGCACGCACACTTGCATGTACACACACGTGCACTCACATCATGCACATATGCATGTGTGTGTGTGTGTGTGTGTCTTTAGGTCCTATAGGACCTAAAGGGAAGGACAGAATGAGGACCTTGTTCATGGTAGTGAAGATGGAGAGAGAGAGAGAGAGAGAGAGGAGAGAGAGAGAGAGAGAGAGAGAGAGAGAGAGAGAGAGAGAGAGAGAGAGAGGAGAGAGAGAGAGAGAGGAGAGAGAGAGAGAGAGAGAGAGAGAGAGAGAGAGAGAGAGAGAGAGAGAGAGAGAGAGAGAGAGAGAGAGAGAGAGAGAGAGAGAGAGAGATTACTAGTTATAGATATTAAATGTAGACGATTCATCAGAACGGAGTTATGTTCATAGAACATTCCAAACTGTGCTATGAATATGTATAATCTTGTCATTTACAAACAATCTTCCTCATGTGCCATTCTCTATACCAGAATGCTAATTTCCTCAAGCACACGGGTGCAATAAAACCAAGAACTGTTTAAATCATTTCACTTTAATTCATATCCCAGCTTGTGTGCATCATCCACATGTCGTTTTAATTCCCCATGACTATGCAAATACTTTAGATTAATGGAACAATATCTGTACGCCGCAATCATTCATGCCAATGGATGCCTGTTTTACAGGTCCTGCTGAAGTGATTTAATGTAAGGCGCATATCTCAAAAGAACAGAAGAACCCCCTCTTCTGGGCTGGAACCTGTTAAACATAACAAGAGAAAAGCCTTTCTGTCTTTACTTGCATGACCATAAACATGAATGATCTTTTGTCCACTCCAATCCATTCGTTTTTTACAAACAACACATGACATCCCACCTTTGTCGGTAGTAAGTAAGCAATTGATTTGGTTGAAAGTGGAAACAGAGCATCATTTAGTTCTTGCGGCCTTCCGGGTCTCATCACAGAAGGCCGGGCTGGGGGATTTATAGGTGAGATCTGGGTAAAGATATAAGTGGTTACATCCATAATACATTTGTGTGTTCTGGGTTATGCTATGATCTTTGTGTTTATGTCTGATGCGTTTTTGTGTGCGTGTGTGACTGTGTCTGTGTGTGCAAATGTAGATTTGTGTACCAAGCCACAACGGTTCCTGTATGTATGTGTAAGTGTTTTGTGTCTGTGTGTGTGTGTGATGGTCCCAAGTGTAATGGTTAAAGGCTCCATGTTGTCATACCTGGCTTTTATTACATGTATTTCAGCTCTTCAAACACTCAATCGCAAACAGGTCACGGGCACTTGACTTACAGCCTTGCCACTCCAGGTTAATATCATACTGTATCACACACACACACACACACACACACACACACACACACACACACACACACACACACACACACACACACACACACACTCACGTGCCACATACACGTGCGCACATACACTCCCAATCACACACAAACCCAACAACACACACACACACACGCACACACACACACACATTTCACACACACACATACACATACACATACACACACACACACACACACACACACACACACACACACACACACACACACACACACACACACACACACACACACACACACACACACACACACACACACACAGACAGACAGTTGTATTTGCTTCATAAACAGCATCAGAAACTCCTGGATTAGAATAGCAGCGTATCATTGTTGTGTAAGCCCGGTTGAGTTGTTGAGTTGGGCTGACGCCGGGCCCGGCAGCACCTGCTCCATCTCGTGCGTTTGAAGGGGTGTTGTGTTAGCGGGCCATTCTGTGCTGCGCTGGGCGTGGGCCAGATTCACACAGATAAACAGTGCCAGCCAATGTAACCCCATCCTATGTGTCCCAAACATCGCACTGCTGATTCTATTACACGTAATGAGAGCCAGGAAAGCTGGACCCAGCCCGCTGAGCACACTCTGCTGACCTTGTATTTTGGATTCCTGGTGGCTTCGAGCAGCACCCAGGCGTGCGTGTGTGTGTGTGTGTGTGTGTGTGTGTGTGTGTGTGTGTGTGTGTGTGTGTGTGTGTGTGTGTGTGTGTGTGTGTGTGTGTGTGTGTGTGTGTGTGTGTGTGTGTGTGTGTGTGTGTGTGTGTGTGTGTCTGGGTACAATTAGGTGAAACATCTCTAAGAGCAATAACTCTGCTCTAACTCTAAGAACTGCCCCCAGTGACCGGGGCAACATCCAGAAGGCGCCGACCATTAAGGACACCCGAGGCGACGTAATGTCCACATCGGGATCTTCAGTGAGATGGCTTGGTTACCAGACGATGTGTTTGTTATTTAGGATGAAGAAAAGCGTTTCAAACAGTTCTTTATGGACGGCAGTGTCCGGGTTCATGACCGTGTGGTCCAGATGATGAAACGTTTAAGCCAGCTACCATCAAGGAGCGAGGCAGTGTGATACAGACATACATATATAAACAGAGATTCTGAGTGATTTAGTGTGGTTTCTTTTTCTATGAAAAGTGTTGATCACAGAATTCTAAACCTGATACTCCCTCTACGCCCCCCCCCCCCCCCCCCACACACACACACCCACACACCATACACTTGAGGACCGTATTCAGTTCTGTACCATGAAACAGATTGGGTTCTGCTGCCACTTCCTCGGCAGAGTGAGAGGCCGTGATGATCACGGTAATGAGCCTGTGTGCTGCGCTGCCCCGGCCGGCGTCGCTCGCCACAACACCGGGCCTCCGCTGGGGCCCTGGGGGCCCGTTATCTGACACTCGCTCAGGGTGGGGGCAAGCAAGGTCACCCATCAGCGGAATTCAAACAGAGCTCCCCCCCCCCCCCTCCCCCCCCCCATCCCGCGGCCTTTTCACCGTTCACACACCGCCGTGTTTAGTAATGATGTCTGTGGACCGCTGAAGCGGTCTGCCGTACCGACCGTGAGAGCAGGGGGCGAAGGCCACTCAAGTTGACCACATCGATTAGATGTGACCTACTGTAATGTAATAGTATGTTTACCAAACATACTATTACATGCACAGACACACACACACACACACGCGGACGCTCACACGCGAGCGTACCGAACACACACAGACACACACACACACGCACGCACGCACGCACGCACGCACGCACGCACGCACGCACGCACGCACACACACACACACACACACACACACACACACACACACACACACACACACACACACACACACACACACACACACACACACACACACACACACACACACACACACACACACACACACCCTGTTTACTAAGTAAGATCGGATTGATTTACAAGCAAACATTAATCCAATGCCTATCACCAAAAAATAAGAAATAACAATTTCCTTTTGTTTTGAAACCAAGATAGCAGGAATATAGGGTGTCTCCTGTGTTAAAGAATCTAGTCATAATCAACCGCTTTAATAGCTGATCTTAAAAGTACTGTCATAGTATGTTTTTTTCTTCTCTGTTTTGGGGTTTATTGACTTGTCCATGGATCAGGGTGTGAACCGGGTATTGTGTCCCACTGTGTCTTTTTACATTTCAAAATGTTCATATTAGTCATCAATGTCACTCTCTGCCCGCTTCACTCAAACGCAAAGTCCATGATACACAGCATGGTCTCTCCCCAGAGACCAACTCTAGCTGGATCTCCTGTAGGACCCCCTCCTACAGGAACCAAGGAAAGACTTTACCACCATCTACTTTGCGATGTGAGGTATTGGTTGCGCGGGGGGGGCCAAGCAGTGCTTCTTGAAGCGTAGTCTCCACTGAGAGGCTGAATAAAAGATGTGTTACCCCTCTCCTGGCTCTACCTCAGGGAGGGAAGGAGGGGCGGTTCCGTTTTTTTTCGTCCTGCAACCTCAAACAGAATTAAAATGTTTTGATTTTCCTATTCACCTTTTGACCTTTTTGAAGTGCGTCTGCCACAAAGCCACTCTGTGTCGCCGAGGCAACCGCAGATAGGTGTCCTTCTGGGGGATGAGCACTTTTTCACATTTCATTTGTTGGCTTAAGTTGTATTCAGGCTAAACCGCTGTCACTGTTGTGTCATGGTCTGTATTTGTTCGGCCTCGTTTTGATACCATTTTGTTAAAACATTCAATTTTCTTTCCTTTTATTTCTTTCCTTTTCATTTACCCCATTTTCTGTTCAGCTTTTTCCTCTACCTGTCAGACCTGTAATCTCCCTATTATGATTCAAAATAATGGCGCACATCCATTGTGCGGCCTTGTCATCTGTTGAAAGCATTAATGCTTTATGGATACGTTTAGGGGGGCGGGGATGTAGAGGCAGAGAAGATTTTCCCAATTGCATAGTCAGCCTGGGAGACAGGCCCATCAGTTTTTCCACCGTTATTAATTAGAGTAATGCGCGGGGCCCGGCGTTGGTTGGATGTCCAATAAAAATGGTGACACTGAAGACACAGTGTGAGGTGCGGGCCGTTTTTATTCCTCAGGGCCAGAGGCTAATCCGACTCCAGAGAGCCGTTACCAACGGCAAGGCGACACAAATTACCCCAATGTGTAACTTTGGTTCTGATGTATGTGGCCAATAAAACTTTTGGGATTTGTGCTGCTTTTCTGTTTTACTTTTTCACTGTCAAATTTTCCATGGAGGAATATCTGTGTGTGTGTGTGTGTGCGTGTGTGTGTGCATGTGCGTACTTGAACGTGTGTACGTGTGTGTACGTGTGTGTGTGTGTGTGTGTGTGTGTGTGTGTGGAGGGTTTTGCCATATGGTGGAACAGTTTTTCCACGGTGGTGAGGTCCAGCCAGGAGTAGTTTATGAGATAAGTAGCAGAGCAGGCGGGAATCATCAGCGGGCGTCCCTTGATTAATAACACACCCTGTGAGAGAACGCTGGGCGACACTCACATACTTTTGTGCGGTATGTAGACGTGTGTCTTTGTGTGTATGTGTGTGTCCCAGGTGGGGGGTGTGCGGGGGGGGGGGGGGGGGGGGCAGTGACCTGGTGCTTGGGGGAAATCCACCAGGCTCTGGGTTATTAGAAAGCCATCCTGTAGAAAATGAAAAGAAAAAGGAGGCAAGCAGGTGGAAGCCATTATTTTATAATGAGATCTTTGACATCTCATTGAGCCCCTCCCCCCCTCCTCTGAGAATGGGCAGAGGGGAGGAGGAGGAGGAGGTAGAGAAGGGAAGAAAGGGGAAACGGAAAAGAAAGCAGGAGACTTCCCGTGGATCAAGTTTCTCTGCCGGGTGTGTGAACTGGCAGTCCTTGTCAGACGCCGGGTGCATTAAAAAGCCCTCTCGCCTGCGTGAGATGGGCCGTATGGGGACCCCCCAGAGAACCAAGGTCACGGTTCTCATGGAGACATTAAAGCAGTGCTTGAGAAAAAAGAAAAATTGGTTGCTTGGTGCTCCTCATTGCACAGATGGTCAATATGGCCGCTGAAAGCTGTGAGATGACAAGGGAACATTACCTGCTCCCTACCCACCTCCTTTCTCCCCGTGTCAAAAGTGCACTCACATAAAATTAGAACCCACACACTCACACATGCACACACACCCACACACCCGGTGGGAGGTCGGGCAGGGGGCTTTGGTTATCTGGGTCTGATTAAGAGTGTGTGGAGGGGGAGGCTGGGGGGGAGGGGGCTGGGGGCATCGGGTCTGATTAAGAGTGTGTGGTGGGGGAGGCTGGGGGAGGTGGCTGGGGGTATGGGGTCTGATTAAGAGTGTGTGGTTGGGGGAGATGGGGGGCTTTGAGAGACTATCCTCACGGTGTTCTTCTGCGAGGTAGTTTGTCATAAGGAGGTGAGGGCCGGGCGCTGTCCAGGCCTCTCCTGGCTGAGCCAGCGGACCGGGGGGGGGGGGGGGGGGGGGGGAGTCGGGGGGATTATAGGGACGAGGGATAACGATAAGGACCACAAGTGCTGCTGCTCTGCCTCGGCCTGGAAGTCGCGCTGAAGTCTGCGTCCTTGAACGAGGCCGCTCTCCAAGGGACGACGGGGAAAGATGGAGTGTGTGTGTGTGTGTGTGTGTGTGTGTGTGTGTGTGTGTGTGTCTGTGTGTGGTGTGTGTGTGTGTGTGTGTGTGTGTGTGTGTGTGTGTGTGTGTGTGCTGGTGTGTGTGTGGTGTGTGTGTGTGGTGGTGTGTCCCAGCCCTCAGCACAAGAGAGGATAGGGGGGTTAAAAAAAGTCTTGGGGATTTTCTTCTTGTCCCACTGATGGTAATGCAAACATACACACTGCTGGTCAGGTCGCACACACACAATCACACATACACACACACACACACTCACACTCACAGAACCGATTACGACACTTAAAAAACATATTTTTCACCCAACACCCACCACCTCTTCAAAAACATAACACTGGCCCGGGCCCAAGCTCTGCCATGTCCCATCGCTGCCCACTCACTCCTAGCGTCTACAGCGGCCTCTGTTCGGCTACACCGGCGTATCTAATTGCGGCCTAATTGATTCCGTTTAGGAGTGAATCCACCGTGGAGCCAACGAACAAAGCTGGTGATTCTCTCATCCAGGCATAGCCGCACTGTGATTGGCAGACCGAATGCGACATAACTGCGTGTGAGGGTGAAATCTCAACTGAGGCGCCTGAGATTCTCCCTCTGCTGCCCTGATTACGGCTTTGATTCAAAGTTAGTGATTCGATTAGTGAAGAGGGGGGGTCGCTTTTTATGCAGCGTGCCCTTGTGTGTGCGTGGTGCGTATAAAGATTGGTCATGAGCCGCGCACCACTGACCTGTTTGTAGTCCCGCACGGAGGCTGCGGGGATCTTAAAGTCCCAAACACAGCTCACCATCGGATGATCTCCGATGCGTCATCACGTGTGCCGTTTCTTTACGCTCCTGCTGTTGTTTGTTGTTTATTCAAGACGGACACATTTGAGAGTGAGGGCATGCAAATTATACATCACCTGCCGCGAAAAAAGCAATGCCGCAATGCACAGCATTGAGAACAGCCGGGTTATAAATATATATTAGAAAATCTGTATTTTTAATGTTGTTTATAGCCTTTATTTACTATTGTTTATGCATATTTAAGTACTACTTTATTAGCCCCCTCCCCACCACAATACCAAGCACCAAAGGCAGAGTGTCTCTCCCATCTGAAAAAGAACTGATCTTTTTTCGTTTTTTCGTCCCCTTTAATTGTCGAAGCTTCCCTTATTATTTCCCCTTCACTCCTACACTAATCATCCTGCGCTGAAGTGTACCATCTCATGCGAGAACGCAGGCAGGACAAATCTGGGAGCATGACCGCCTCATCCGCTATTCCCTTTGCCAGAGAGTTCCTTTTGGTCTTTGTTA
>NC_082382.1:11995738-12015738 GCF_031168955.1 Gadus macrocephalus
TGTTCCCACCGTCCCCCAGCTCCCCCTCCGCCCGCGTCCCGGCAGCAGGCTAAGCTGCCATGACGGCCCGTCGTCAGGCAGGCAAAAGAGTTTAAGGTTGAATTAATTAGTGGTAAGAAATATTTGTTTTCTCTTCCCGCCGCCACTTCATGTTTCCCAACTTCAGTGGCAGGAACGCTGCCACGGTGTCCACCCACGCTGGGTGGCGGATGCTGGGGGCCACAGAGGTCCCCTGTGGGGGCCGTCAGATAGACAGGGGCAGCGGCACAAGGATTTAGAACCAGGACGTGTTAAAAAAAAGACGGAGCACCTTTTTCCATGGTGCTAATTTATTCATGTGAACATTTAATGGAGTGTTTCATCGTTAAAAAAAGAAAGACAATTTCCTGAATCATTTGAGCCTAGTCATGCCGCCATTTGTGCCCAGAGACCTTGTGATAACATCAAGGCACAGACACCTGTTGCACAGGAAACGGCTAATGACATAAAGTTAAGACCCTCGTCTGAGTTTCACCGGCTTCTTGAGGAGCTCGCAGACGGATTGGAAATACGTGTTAACTACTCGGCTACAGCAGTGTGGCGCCACAGGTTTCACCCCAAGTGAAACACTCACCCCAAGTGAAACAAGTGTGAGACTTGCGATCAAAACTGGATAATGTTGTAGCGTCAATAGGTAACCTTACCTAGGAGATGTCTAACTTAACCACCACCTACTCCTTTATCTTTTGCATTGTGTCAGTTGCATTTGTATTCACATGTGTAAGTCGCTTTGGATCAAAAGAGCCTCCTGAATACAGAATAGTATTATATTGGGACACTGGTAGGGTATGGTTCTATCTTGTATTTCTTAGCTGTTAACATCTTCACAGAATGGTAATTTAAAAGCCAACACACCGTGAGTGAACCACAAGCAGGCCGTTTTGTTTTTTATATCACTTGGGCCTTTTTCAAGCAAGAACATTTCCGGTTACATTTTGGGAAAAGTGATTTGGGATATGAAGAAATGTCTTCCAAGTGTCATGAAATATTCATGCCGCTAGTGCGTAGAATCTTCTTTTGTCAAAAATACTTTTCTCAATAGTGCGTTATGAATTCATTCATCGTTATTCAACACATCTCTCCTTCCACTGCTAGCGTCCTCACCGCTGCTCCCGTTCAGCCCAGTAACAAGAAAGGCCTCTGCAACGTTTAGTAGAAAATAGGCAGCGTGACTTGAGTGGTGGTCAAATTGGCCACGTGAAAAGAGGCAGGCAAAAGAGTTTAAGGTTGAATTAATTAGTGGTAAGAAATATTTGTTTTCTCTTCCCGCCGCCACTTCATGTTTCCCAACTTCAGTGGCAGGGTGGTAAAATTGACCACCCTTAAGAGCACATTAACAACATGGTTGTTCAACTGATAAAATTGAATGCAGGCCTCAAAAACAGGCCCCACGAGGGCTCCTCAAGAGAGACGTTCTGAACACAATATCCTGGGCTCCCCTTGAGTTGATCCACTGCTTTTCTATGCGGTAGGTCGTTAAGTGGTTCGGTGTTTGTGTGGACATCATTTGAAAGCAATTTCATACGCAGGATATTTTACTTAAACGTTAGCGTGCCCGTGTTTCATGCTGAACGCGGTCTACCTCAAGTGCTATTATCTTCGCGCCACACATAGAACAGCGTCTTAGCTATGGCTGACGAAGTCCATCCGTTTGTCCCTGATCAATCCGTGCGGCCTTGTGGATGCTAATGTTTGAATAAAACAAAGATGATGGGACTTTGTGTCAAACGCAATTACATTTGAATGTTTCATTCAAGGGGGAAAAGGGGGTCAAGCTGTTGGATTTTCTTGGGTATGCCGTTCTTCTTGATCCTGCAGCCCTTCATCGAGTGATGCAGAGACTCCTCGGAGGGCGAGAGGGGACATGCAATATGAATTACAATATGAATATGAAGTCCTCTCCATTAATTATACCAGACCACAAAACTACATAGTATCAGCAGGCATTAAAGTCGTGTTAATCCATGCTTCTTTCCCGGATTAATATTGATGTGTTCATAAAAAGCCAGGCTCTGATTAGGGAGACCTCTGTGCCTTTGATAACATAGGCTGTGGGGATTTCTGAAAAATACATGGAACATAAAAGCGATATGCAAAGTTTATTAACTCTAAACATCCGCGGCGGCTGCCACGGAGCGCTAATTAAAAAAACTCTGGGCTCCCCGCGGAATGCTAGTTTTCATTTGTATCATCTTTTCTCCTCGTCTTCCTCATGTATGTAACATAACATGTGTCAAGTGGAGCCTAACAACACAAGAGCCACTCTGGGGCCTGGTGAACAATGCTTTAATGAGGGCAGGTAAACCCACAGCTCAGGTGGAAACGACGTCCCCAGTGTGGCGCTCACCTCTCGCCGTATAAACTGGGGGACTAAAGAGGGGTCCCGTGGGGCCCCCAGTCTGGGGCGTGGCCCCGTGCAGCGCTCCTCATAAGCTCCGTTCAATACAGCCAGATAATGTGCTTGACCCAGACCCCCCCTGGGAATCGGTTCTCTGGAGAAAAGACTCAACGAATGAATGCGTTGACTTGATGAGGGAAGTTAGTAAATGAGTCACTCGCAGAATACGGTTAGAATTTCTGCAGTCCGTTGAAACGGTGATAGTTAAAATGATGCACGTTTGCTACAGCCCCAGTGTGTGTGTGTGTTTGTGTGTTGTGAGCATGCATCAAATGTTGACAAGACTTCAATTCCGTTCATACGGGTTGATTTGAGTTTCAAAACAAGATTGGAGAGGGAAAGACAGGAAGACGCTTCCATTAAAACAACGTTGAAGTACCTGCAGTAATGCTGAATAGGAACTTTGTTATTTGGAAAATCCCTAGGCTTGGAGCACTCTTTTGAATTCTCCTCTTTCTTATTCTTTCGCTGGTCTTTTCCTTCTGTCACAGACTCTGGATAAACACAGGCCTCGCGTGCTGCTCTACTTCTCCATTCGGATCACATGGGATCTATTTTTAGCACCTGCACTGGCATTAGAAGTTCATAAAATGTTAACTACCCAGGGACTTTCAGCATAAGCCTTAGCCTGAGACTACTTACCTTTTTATTAGGGTTTATATCCCGTTAGCCGAGTTAGCTTTGGTAATAAACATGTCTGTTTACAATGATGAAGTAAATGAATGTGAAGTATACGTGCGTCTTTAGATTGCGTGCGTGGTTGTCATCATTAACACAATCATAGGGGTGCGTAGTATGCCCTAGATTCAACGTTACCCCCCGTAGCTTTTTATATTTAGTGTCAGCACTCACAAACAATCTTAAGTAAGTATTTTTATCTAACAAGTTACGATAACAGTTAAACATGAATGACAAGTTAACATCATGATAGATGTGTTTTCATTGACATCATTAACTCGATAAATGAATCACTCCATCACTTTAATTAGTTGTGTTTAACACACATACACAGAAACACACACGCATGCATGCGCGCATACACACACACGCACACACACACACACACACGCACACACACAGGCACACACGAACACACACACACACACACACACACACACACACAGCACACACACACACACACACACACACACACACACACACACACACACACACACACAAAAACAGTGTACACTTCCAAACACGTTGTGTGTGCCCTGATCCCCTGACTTGGCTGTGACTTCTTTGTTACCCCCAGTGTCACCGTGGAGATGAGCGATAAGGGTCGGGGCCCAGGTTAAATGACTGGGCTTAAAAACCATCGTCAGAGGAGCCAGTCCCTCTGTAAATGGTGGTGCTGTGAAAAGAGTAGCTCGACCAAAGTCGACACACCACCATCCACACCTCTCATTCTCCCCCTCTCCCTCTCCCTCTCCTCTCTCCTCCACTCCCTCGCATACAACTCATTACCGAACTGCATAGATAGCTTGATAACACCTGTGCAAAGAATGCAACAGAGTACAATTGCACCCGCAGACATGCGTAAATATATATATATATATATATATTTAAATAGCCTACACACTCACTCATGGCATGCTCACACACACACAGCGACACACACTCCCAGGCACAGGTAGACGGGGCGTGTGAGCCTCTATCCCCCCGCGCCCCAGCTGAGAGGGTGCTCGGTGATCAGTGAAATGGAGTGTTGGTCTCGGCTCCAGACGGCGCTGCTCTCCCTGTTCCGTCTGACTGAAGTACAGCCCTCCGCCGCCGCTACGCCAGCGGCTCGCGCCACCAGCAGCAGCACACACTAAAGCGACTACGGCCAATAAACATTATGTAGGCACTTGTTCAATACCCCATCCGGCTTTAACCAGGCCCTTAACTCGGAAAGAGCCGACTTTGTTATTAGAAGAGACCATTTGCATGTTGTATCCCTCGACTCATTTTTCGGTGCAAGATGGCGGCTGCTCTGTCTGTGTGTTTCAGTGTGTGTGTGTGTGTGTGTGTGTGTGTGTGTGTGGGTCGGTGGGTGTGCACACGTGTATGTGTGTGCGTGTTCGGTGTCACTATGTGTATCAGTTTGGTCTTTAGCAGAGGGAGGTGTCACTACTAATCTGGGGCAGAGGCCGGACGGAAAGGTCAACTCTGCAGAGAAACACGGAGAGATAAAGATGCACACGCACACAGCAGCACGTACACACTGACTCGACCACGCACACACAGGCCCGCATAAAGTCACAACAATGCCAAGGACTCTTACATTGAAAACCAAGCGCCCAGAAGAAGATATTTATGGGAAAACATAACTCACATGTGAAAAGGTCAAGAATTGCACTGGGAATTTGAATGTGTGTGTGTTTGACTGTGAAGGATGTGTACGTGTGTGTGCATATCGGTGTGTGTGAAGGTTGTGTACGCCTGTGTTTGAGATTTTGTGTGTCTGTGTGTCTCTCTGTGAGAATCCCGTAGAGTTTCCGTAAACAGGTGGATGTAAGTTTGTGTGTGTGTGTGTGTGTGTGTGTGTGTGTGTGTGTGTGTGTGTCTTTGTGTATGTCAAGGTTCTGTGTGTGTGTTGGGATTGTATGTGTCTGTATGTGTGTTTCTGTGTCTGTGTGTGAGCATCCTAAGGAGTGTTCGTGTGTGTGTGTGTGTGTGTGTGTGTGTGTGTGTGTGTGTGTGTGTGTGTGTGTGTGTGTGTGTGTGTGTGTGTGGATGCACACACAGAGAGCGGGATGGGGGAGAGATGGAGGGGCAGATCTGTGCCCCGGTGCTTCTGTGGGAGACTTGTGATGATTCCCAGGGGAGTAGAGAGACAATGGCTCCGGCTCAGAGAGTCGGAGGGAGGCGCAGAATGGAGAGGATGGAAGCGAAAGAGTGCCAAGAGAGTTCGGTGTGAATTTCCTTAAAGTGCTCCATTTGGTGAGTCATTATTTTCACTAAAGCCGCGAAGAGCATTTCGCTCCCCAAAGGACTCCTTCCCTCTCCCCCTCTCCTCACTGCCCCACCCTCCCCTCCCCACTGAAATGCCACTGACTTTCCCTGTTTGTTTGCAGATTACTTTCTTGATTGACTTACGCGAAGCCTGCAGAGGGTCTATGAGCTTTAGTTAAGATTATGCTGGCGCCTTTTTGTTCTATTTTCTAAACATAGCGCAACTGCTGAAGAAGAACAATATGATATTGATCATTTTCAGTCCCCTACTCTGTTTACGTGCGACTCCATGGGTTAATATTTCGGGAACCGCTGCCTCGTCCTAGTAGCTTATGCTTTGTTAAATGAAGCTTTAAAATTCACACGTATTTGTCATTCAAATCGAGTACCGTATTTACCTTTATGATGAAGAGTCTTGTGTGTGGGCATTCCAACAGATGCCGGCGCTGTTTGAGCCCGTTCCAATAAACAGAAAGCAGTGGGTACTCAATCAACTCCTGAATCGTCCAATCACGTTCCGCCTAAGTTGTGCTCCGGCCCTCATGAACCGTCTCACAAACAGGTCACGTTCCAGCAACAATAATTGAGTAACACAGTAGCGGGTGTTATGTTGTGCGCTCGTTGCATGCACGCAGGGGCAGCGGTGTTGTCCTAGTCTGCATGGGATCAAGTCTCTGACACA
Source organism: Gadus macrocephalus (assembly GCF_031168955.1). Taxonomy (NCBI): domain Eukaryota; kingdom Metazoa; phylum Chordata; class Actinopteri; order Gadiformes; family Gadidae; genus Gadus; species Gadus macrocephalus. Next base: position 12,001,795 of record NC_082382.1, read on the forward strand.
CAATCAGCTCAGTGGGATAAATGGGAAACACGGGCCCAACAGCCCTCACTGTCACTACACATTTACATCTGTGGGGCCACTTTTAGGCTAGCACAGCCTTCCTCTCTCTCACAACACATACACACACACACACACACACACACACACACACACACACACACACACACACACACAGATAGACTTGCAGAGGCATGCACATTCGCAAACATACACATACACACGCGTGCACACACACAGACACACGCTTGCGTACACGCATAGACACACACACACACGCACCCCTGTGGCCCATTTAGCTGTTCAGAAGGTTACTTCTCTCTCCCGCGTATTATTTTGATTCGCCGGAAACAAGCGCCTCGCCTCCCTCCGGGTTCCCAGATAAGCAGATTGGTTTGTCTGTGGGGAGGGAGGACAAAGAAAGCCCGCTCGGCACACAAAGGTTGATGGGAAGAGCGCGGCGTCCGTGGCGCCACGCGAGGGGAGAGGCCGGGGCTCACACCTCCAGCCCGCCTCCCTCAAGCCCGCAAATGTCACTTCGCCCCGGCAACAACAAAGGCATGCAAATTGCAACCAGGGTTGCTTTTTGATGGCTGTATATCTGAGACCCTCGCTCCCTCGCTCACTCCCTCGCTCCCTCCCCCTCCTCTCTCCTCTGTCCCTCCTCCCTCCGTCCTCCCTCCCTCCCTCCCTCCCTCCCTCCCTCCCTCCCTCCCTCCCTCCTCCTCTCTCTCCTCCCTGTCTCCCTCCTCCCATCACCATGTGACCGCGGCTTATGTGGCTCAACATGGCGTTGCCCTTCTTTGTCATTGTCTTTTGGAGGTTCACACTGTTCTGCGTTTGCACTTGCTTTTATTTGTGCTTCTTCAGGCTGGCTTCATCCCTTCTCATCAAGCCCAGAATTGGCTGTTGTTGTTTGTCTTTGTCTGTCACACAGCATACATTTCACTCTTGGTTTAACTTAATGTCCGATGTGCTTTCCTTCTACAACTATCTGATCCACTTGCACTATCTCTCTCTCTCTCTCTCCTCTCTCTCTCTCTCTCTCTCTCTCTCTCCTCTCTCTCTCTCTCTCTCTCTCTCCCTCTCCCTCTCCCTCTCCCTCTCTCTCTCTCTCTCTCTCTCTCTCTCTCTCTCTCCCTCCCTCTCTCTCTCTTTTGCTTTCTGTCTCTGTCGCTCTCGATCGGAGCACTGTAAAGGGGGCTCAGCAGACGATGACTGTGTGTCTACAGAGCACTCCCAATGCTAATCAGAATTGATCTGGACTGGGATATTAAAAGCTCTGGTGATTGCACTGACAGAGCTCGGCGGGGGGCCGATGGGGGAACATGATAAATATTAATCGTGAAGGCCCATCAGAGGACTGCTGCTCTGACATACCCCCTGATTACCTGCTGCGCAGCCCCGCCAATCCGGCGGGGGGAGGGGGGGGGGCGGCACTTTCTGTGTCAGGTCCGACACACACTTACACAGACTCTTGTGGGTGGGTGCTGCTCGCACGGCAGTGCACATCGGTGCATATGCACATCGGTGCATATGTGTGCTTGTGTGTGTGTGGGGGGGTCACCTTAGAAGGCGCACGGGTGTGTGTGTGTGTGTGTGTGTGTGTGTGTGTGTGTGTGTGTGTGTGGGGGTTGGGGGGGGCGGGGTGAATGTGTGTGTGGGTGCACGTGGGAGGGGAGGGGGGGGGGGGGGGGGGGGGGGGGGGGGGGGGTGGGGGGGGGCGGTGTGTGTATGTGTTTGTGGGTGGGAGGGGGGTGGAGCTAATTGAAAATATAAACAGCGGTGATGATGTGTGTAGTGACAGGGTTGATTAGCCAGCGATGCTCCTGCCTTACCGGGGCTCGATTAGGGACCTAATGGGAGATGTTCACCCTCTCCCGGGATCAGCAGGCAACATAGTGCGCACAAACACACACACACACACACACACACACACACACACACACACACACACACACACACACACACACACCACACACACACACACACACACACACACACACACACACACACACACACACACACACGTATGTGCTATATGGGTGTGGAAAGCGGGCGAGAACTTCCAGCGAACCTTGCAGTAGCCTGATAAGCCCCCCTGTCTATACACTTAACTAATGGAGATTTATTAACAAGGGGAGTGCGAACGGGGCCCCAATCCATTCCTGTGTTTACCAGGTGGCTGCGGGCTCTGTAACAATGCATAGAGTAAAGACACAGCCCTTGTGCTTAAGGCTTAATGCGACACGATTATGAAAGGCTTTTCATTTGGCAATACGATTGTTTAATATTAACTGTTCTTAGTCTTCTATAATTGGTCGCTTCAGTGCGTTTCACTGCGTTTCACTGCCGTTTGGGTGGCTGCCGAGTCACAGGTGAAATGGATTATTCGTTATTATTCCGGGTGATTGATGAAGGGGACGTTTATATAATCAAAATACACAGAAAACGTATAAAAAGCCCTCCCTCTGCTCCTCGTTCTACATTTGCAGATCCTCCCTCTGTCTCACATTGGAAAAACAAAACAGCCAAACTTACATGCGTGCGCACACACACACACACACACACACACCACACACACACACACACACACACACACACACACACACACACACACACACACACACACATACGTCGACACACACACACTCACATTGGAGAGCAAAACAGCCAAACATACATGAGCGCGCACATACACACATGCACACACACACGCACATACAACACACACACACACACACACACACACACACACACACACACACACACACACACACACACACACACACACACACACATACGTCGACCATACATACACATACGTCGATGTTCCTTTGTCCTGTGGTCTCTCGAGTTTTCGATTTCAGTGATACTCACAGGGGTGAGTATCGCCTTCTAAGGTGACCCCCGTTCACCTCTGGACACAAGACAAACTCCGCTCCTCCTTACCCCCTCGACCCCCCCCCCCCCCCGGCCTCCCCCCTGCCCGCCTTTGAAGCATGCGATTGGCCACGCCGAACACGTCGTTACTGATGCCCGTAGTTGGCCGTCTGCGGACGAGACCCTCCAACAACAACATCCAGGGGCCGGGGCTCAAATCGATGGCTCCCCCACCCCGCTCCGCTCTGCCGCTGATCTGAGGGCCGGCCGGCCGGTGGAGAGGCCTGCGGATGACTTCATTATTCCTCCGCCCCGTCTGAATTATTCACCCGGGGGGGGGGGGCGCGCGCCCTTCTAATCCAGGGCGGCGCCGCGCGGGGGCCGGGGGCGGTCCCCGGGGTGGGAGTTCAGGTCACGTGCCACCTCGACAGATACCAGGGACGGGCTAACGGCTAACGGATAACGGCTGCAGCCGCTCCCCCTGCTCCGAGCTGTCCCTGACCACGGCGGGGTCCCCGGAGACTGAGCGGTGTTACACACGGTGTGATCTCAAACCCTCCGACCCTTCCCCTGCCTCCGAGACGAGGCTGCTGAAATAATGCCGTGCTCACAGATGGCTCTGAGTTAAAGTCGATGTGTGGGCAAAAAAGGGCACATCAAATTATCCCTGCTGTAACCCCCCCCCCCCCCCCCCCTCCTCCTTCGGATCCCTCATGCCGCGCTTTCAGATATCGGCTATTCCACATTAATAAAATCGACCTCCTCAGCGGTTCCCGTAATGGTAAATAATCCTCGTCAAGTTACTGTCAGCCTCTGGAGCGGCCCCTCATGACATGCTGCTGGTGGCTGAGGTGTCACCTGCCGCAGCAGACACACAGCCAGAGAGGGGAGGGTGTGTGTGTGTGTGTCTGTCTGGAGGGCTCCGTACTTTCCCCACAGCTGTCAGGCCTGGATGCCTGTAACAAGAAGAGGCAGGGCTAATTGAATCCTAAACACTCTCCCTCCTTATGCTTATCCTACCTTCTTCGCTGTGTACCCCTCCCACCGCAGGGATGGTTTAAAAAGGAAAGAGAAAGGAAAAACTCCTCCACCACCACCACCTCCACCACCATCTCAGTCTGTTATCGCTCGACTTCACTATCACTATGTCTCTCTCGCTCTCTCTCTCTCTCTGATCCTTGACTAACACCCCCAACCTCACTTCCCCTGTGCCCCACTGTTTCAGCTCCCCCCCCCTCCACCGTCTCCACCAACCTCATCACTCTTCCATCTATAATGGTTGTGTCGCTGCCATAGCCAAGGGCTTAATTGTTGTGATCCTATTACTGTTTTAATGGTCCGTTAGTACTGACTTTGGTTGATGAAAATGTTTTGAGCCAGTGCTCTGAGTGCATGAATATTTTCCTTCCAAATCTGTAACTGGTTTATGTATTCTGATTTAGTTTAGCGTTCCCCACTACGCTTACAGAAGGCTGGATTCTTCCAGCTGTGTGTGTGTGTGTGTGTGTGTGTGTGTGTGTGTGTGTGTGTGTGTGTGTGTGTGTGTGTGTGTGTGTGTGTGTGTGTGTGTTCAAAAACTAAAGAGGTTACGATCTCAATCTCTTTGCTTGCCACGCTTGGCCTTCCCAAAGAGTCAAAAAGCTAATGGAAGGAAAATAACGATTTCCTCAATAAATCACTACGTTAATGAATAATGAACAACAACAGTAATTGTGGCTGGGTCTCTCCCAAGATAAGCATGAAAAACCTAAATAGTAGACGCTTGAACCTTCTTACAGTATGTGACCTTATCCCTTGGCCCACATACAGTGAAAAAGAACTTCAGAACACCCTGAGACCTCCATGAATATCAATTCCGCTGTGGCCTCAGTGTGAACACGTGCACCTCTAAATGCTCAAGCGTTGCGGTGCACAAGCCCTGTAATACACTGATCAAAATGTTGGTCGCGGGTTGGAGTTTAAACACTGCTGTTAGCGTGAAACAGGTTCCAGCTAGGTCTTTATTGGGCCAGATAGGCTTTATGGGCTGGCTTGAGTGGGGGTGGGTCAGAACCGCTGGGGTAACGGCTCTGTCCCCTTTCCCCAGCGTGTCTGCTGCATGAAATGCCCTAGACGGAGGGTGTGATGGACCGAAGCATGTCTACGTTCTGAGGCTTCCCATCAGACATTATCAGAGGAGCTGTCGTTCAAACCGCAGTACGGTTTTTCTACCTGAACCTAGCAAGATGCGTTTGCCTTCTTCACGTCCGTCTCCTCTCGCGCTCTCTGTCTGCACAGATTGTAACGGTCCACATCGTTCTTGATCTTGTTCTGTCTTCATTCAAAGCCTGACTCCTCTGCCTCTCCTGGTGCAGTGAGAAAAAGGGGCGAGATCTGGTGTTTTCAGCCTATTTCTCCAGCTGGAATTGTTAAGTTATTTCTGATGGAACTGTAGTTTTGTCGCAGCCTTGTGTGAACAAATGTTCTCTCTCTCTCTCTCTCTCTCTCTCTCTCTCTCTCTCTCTCTCTCTCTCTCTCTCTCTCTCTCTCTTCCCCCCCCCCACTGGCTGCTCTGACTCTTGAAACCCTTCAAGGAAACAACCTTTGTCGTTTCAATACACAGAAATTAATTATTGAAAAACGACACGGCAGACACCTTTTGCTTAGTGACAAATACTATGACTATAAAAACACACCCACACACAAGCGCACACACACACACACACACACACACACACACACACACACACACACACACACACACACACACACACACACACACACACACACACACACACACACACACACACACACATGCGTTCCCCCTCACCCCATCCTCCCATAACCAACACGTAGAACGAAGGCAGATTCTCAGTAATTACCGCTGTCATGCCGCGTTCTCCTTGTTCTTCTTCTTCTTCTTCTGCTTCCTCTTTATATTCTCCTCCTGGCGGTTGCAGGCTTAAGTGGCAGTGCTGTGCGACACGACAAGCGGCGGCCCATTATGAAGTGTTTAATATTTGATGCCATTGGATTTCACAGCTAATAAAAGCAAGGCCCGCGCCGCCATTAGTCCTGTGTCCAGAGCAGGGGCGCCGCCACTGCATGGCTGCACCCTGTAAATCACCATCTGTCCGCTGCTAGCTAACAGGGCTACCGGGGAAGGGGAGAAAGAAAATAAAGAAATAATATATAAATCTGCCGTGATGGAGACTGGAGAGTCCCTGTGCAGCGTCGTAGTGTTGCCCACAATCAGCAAATTCTGAATTATTCACGGCGGTACTTTGTGCTGTTTTGCTGAATGACTGTGTTGGGGCTCCGGCGCTATGCATGGAGGTACAGGGAGTTGCGAGGGATGTTCCCACGAGCATGGGGTTGCTTCTGGGAGAATTGTTCACGTTGGAGTGTGAGTCTTTTTATCTGTTGTATAACCTCTCTGTGCTACTGTTTGTGTGCGGGGCTGTGTGTGTGTGTGTGTGTGTGTGTGTGTGTCTGTGTGTGTGGGGCTGTGTGTGTGGGTGTGGGTGTGTGTGTGTGTGTGTGTGTGTTTTTTTTGCTTTTCTATGTACATTCTTCTCCAGCTAATCCTTGAGAATGGGAATATCTATTATATCCGATGTATTATATTAATGGGCTGTTTACATTGTATAACGTATGCATTATTACTCCACTGTAAACCGCTGTATTCATTTATGTATGTAATTGTGTTTATATTACTCCACCCTAACAAGCCTCTCTCTCTCTCTCTCTTTCTCTCTCTCTGTCTCTCTCTCTCTCTCTCTCTCTCTCTCTCTCTCTCTCTCTCTCTCTCTCTCTCTCTTACATGCTTCCTGCCAACATGTTGCTGCCTCGCTCTACCTCAGGTAAGACACAAATGACTTCTCTTTCTCCTCTGCGTCTTTCTCGCTGTTTTTTGTGGACCTTGTCCTGCACGGACCATGTGTCTTACGGTGCCCATTGAGGAAAATAGACATCTATCCTATCAGCCAGGTCCAGTGATGAAACTGTCATTGATCTTAACTGTCAGAGAGACTCAGAGAGAGAGAGAGAGAGAGAGAGAGGGAGAGAGGGAGATAGGTGAGAGAGAGGAGAGAGAGAAAACGGGGCGAGGCATACAGTATGCTGGTGCGTGTGTGTGTGTGTCTGGTTCTTATAATAACAGCTTGTGTCAGACATATTTTAATACCTCGGCGGCTTGTTGTGATGGATCCCTTTCCTCTCATAAATCACAGCCTCAATTAAATAAGGCATTTGTTGCAGGGGCAGGGCCTTCTTAACAAAACAGGGAACACAAACTAGGAACAAACATTGTGCGTAAACAGTCGTTAACTTCTACCTACATGTGGAAATAGGGCGGGTCCCCCGTCGTCACCATGTGCCCTACAGCACTTATGGTAGAAGGGGAAGACAGTGACAAGGATCAGATCAGTGTGTGTGCGTCTGTCTGTGACCATGTTTGCATGTGTTTGCGTGTGTGTTTGTCTGTGCTAGTGTATTTTTGTTTTGTGTGTGTGTGTGTGTGTGTGTGTGTGTGTTTGTGTGTGTTTCTGAGCGCACTGGTATGTGTGTATGTGTGGTATTCTGCATGCACGCGGGCGCGCGTGTGTGTGTGTGTGTGCTTACTGCCTTGTGTTACATCCATTAGCTCTTTACGGTCACAACTAAATGTAGGCTGTTTAACCGCCTTCAGCCCCCAGCCCCGGCCTGACCCCTGTGGGCTGGTGAACAATGTGCGGTCCATAATCCTTAAGGGGATGCTGGTTCGGTGTTGACAAGCCTTCCAGTTAAGGGGACAGAGAAAAAAATTCGACCCCCCATCTCGTGGACCTCGTAAATGTCCATCAAGTACCGCAGATATGGGTGGGTGGCAAGAGAAAACGAAAGAAACGACAGCACAAACTACAGAGCACTGAATGTGTCCGAGTCCCCTTCCCACCATCCCCGTACTATCAGATAGACAGTGGGGCCGGTTCCCTTTAAAGAGGAGCTATTAGGATTTATATCCTTTCCCCCCGTTGGACTGTGTTGCTCCCCTTCCAATTATATAGAGATTAGAGCGCCGGAGCCACTGCTATTATTTAGGGAGGTGTAAAAAGGTTAAAGTGAGTCCCCTGAGATGGTACAACTCAATACAGTAATTAGTCTGGGGACATGGGACATTACAGTGCATGTTTCTCTCTCTCTGCATGCACATGCACGTGCACATGCACACCACTGATCGTTAGGGCAATTAGCCAGTTGGATGCTTGGATGCTTAACTGGCGCTAATTTGCACACATCTGCGTTCTTGGGTTTCTTGTAATATTTTCAAGAGGGGGAAAAATAGGAATCAAGTTTTAAAAGCGGGTAGAATGATATGTGTTAATGAGCAAAAGCACATGACTGATACGTTTTACTGAAGGAGTAGCCATTAAAATGTGATTTTTTGATTGAAACCCGCGTTCTGAAGCACACAAAATCGGACTTCTACACAGTGTGTCATTAGCATCATTCACAATAAATCTCCAACCCGCTCGAATGAGCTACGTGTGCGCACCTGTGTGTGTGTGTGTGTGTGTGTGTGTGTGTGTGTGTGTGTGTGTGTGTGTGTGTGTGTGTGTGTGTGTGTGTGTGTGTGTGTGTGTGTGTGTGTGTGTGTGTGTGTGTGTGTGTGTGTGTGTTGTGTATGAATGTTTGAGCACACAGCATGCTGTTGTGTTCTGTCTTCAATTTCATTAGTAGTTAAAGTGATGTGTCGCGGCAGGCTCTCCTTTCCTGAGGGTCTGCAGTAGAAAAACAAGTATTTCTTTACACATCAAACCCCACTCCGTTAAGCTCATCATGACCCGAGTCCTTAGAGAACCTTGACACAGCAAATTCAAAGAGCTTACTATCACCAGCATCATAAAATACAAATAAACATCTTTAACGGCCATTGATCAAGATGAAATGATTTTATGTGTTTATGCTTGACTTTGAAAAAACTCAAAGCAACACTTGGCATTACGCACACAAACACACACACACACTCTCACACACACACACACACACACACACACACACACACACACACACACACACACACACACACACACACACACACACACACACACACACACACACACACACACACACACACACGCACACATAACACAGTTATTTTCGACACACATTATAGCAATAGAGAGAGTGTGCATACTGCCAGTGTTGAGCAGATGCACATATTGGGTCCGAATGAGAAAGTCTCTGACTGAGATGTAGGTCAGACCTCACACAGCCTCCATACACATCCCTTTGGAAACGGCAAGTGGTTAACCAGCGGAAATTGAAAATATTTTATTCCTTTCCCCCGACTCTGTGAGCACACATATACTGCATCTGAGGTAATCTACAATTTTCCTAGAATATGAGGGGAAATGTGTTGATACACCTCTGTGGGATATATACATTCGGCGCAACTAGCATTTTATTGCATCAGCCCGGTATGGCGAGGAATACATTTCCTGTTCGATTCAAAGTGCTGTGCTATATGTAGTCAATTAGCCTTACTCTGAGATAATGCACTTCAGTGTGACTTCAGATGGCATTCTGACCCATCCTTTCTGACACACACACACACACACACACAGACACACACACACATACACAAAATCACATTTGCTTGGAGGCGCACACACACACACATAAACACACACCCACACACACATTTGCTTGGAGGCACACACACACACACACACACAAAGCACTATTTACTTTATTTATTTTCGATTCCCCGCTCAGTGTCACACACACACTCACTCACTCACTCACTCACATGTGCAATCGTGCTCACTCACACAAGGTTATTGTTGCCTCAGACATCCACCGTTTAATCATAGCGCCCTGCCATCCCTCACAACATATTTACAATAATTGATGCATTCAGACTGATGAATGAGATATGTCATGGTAGGTAAACAGTGTGATTGATAGAGTTGATTTCACACCACACTTTCACCAAAGTTTCCACTGGCCGTTCTGTCATATCACCGATATTTATACATAGGTTGGGTGACGGCCATAAAATGCAGCTCATGTTAAGCCTTCTCACCCATATATACAGCGCTGGCTCTGTCATGTGTCTCTCTCTCTCTCTCTCTCTCTCTCTCTCTCTCTCTCTCTCTCTCTCTCTCTCTCTCTCTCTCTCCCTCTGCGTCTCTGTCTCCTCTGTTGCACTTAGGTTTAATATTTAATACCAGTTGCTGGGGCCCCCTGCATAACAAAGCAGGGCGAGCGGGGCAATAGAACACGTTAATGGATAAATAGTTATCCAACGGAACAGCTCCCCAGGTGCCTCAGAGCGCTGGGGGGAGCAAGGAGCCACAGAGGTAGGGGGAGAGGCAGACTAAAGAGCGAGGGAGGAGAGGAGAACAGAAAGAGAGAGGAGAGGGGCTCAGTTTAAATGTCAGAATATGGTGGGGCTGTGGGAGCGGGGACCCGTTCATCCTGCCGCTTCCACCGGTTATACTTGAGCTGAACTTTCGTGTCACAGGAGTCATGTGTTATACCGCCACAGAGAACGCCACCGCTTGAAATAACAGAAATAGAAATGGCAGGTATGTTATTCCTGTGTGTGTGTGTGTGTGTGTGTGTGTGTGTGTGTGTGTGTGTGTGTGTGTGTGTGTGTGTGTGTGTGTGTGTGTGTGTGTGTGTGTGTGTGTGTGTGTGTGTGTGTGTGTGTGCGTGCGTGCGTGCGTGCGTGCGTGCGTGTATGTGTGGTTGTGTGTATGCGTGTGGGTGAAGTTGTGTGAATGCATCATGGATAGTTCCACACACAAAAGATCAAATAGGTTTAATTTAGTTAGTGAGAAGAGCAGTGACAATCCAGGGAAAGTGGAAATACATAAGGTCTCCATACGTTATAATGTGCCAGTGTGTCTGTCTGTGTCGGTGTTCCTGTGTCTCTGTCTGTGTATGTGTGTGTTTCTGTGTGTGCCAAGGCTGGGATCCAAAAGCTGAAGAATTTCCCCTTCCAAACTTTCTGGAATGAATCGACTATTTGTTATTGGACTTTACTCTTCACACTGGACTTGTGTGTGTTCGCATGCGTGTGTGTGTGTCACATATTTGTTCATGTTTTTGGACCAGTGGTCCGGGTATTTTATTCAATGCTGTTTATCAACGGCTCCCAGAAAATGATGACTCATGCCCTGCGGCTATAATGTATGCGAGGAGTTTGTGAGGACATACTTTGCCCTGGAAAACCACTGAATGGGCTCCTCACATGACACGTGCTCTGTTGATGAACAGTGTTGGCACCCTTTTGGCAGGAACAATGTTGAGGAGGGATGCAGTTAGGACTGAAAAGGCAGTAGGTAGACAAACAGGAAACAAGGAAGGGATCAAAGAAAGGAAGAAGGACGGAAGGATGGAAAGGGAGGAAGGAATGGAAGATGGCTGGCGGGGAGGTAGATAGACAGGAAGCAAACGACGAAGGGATCAAGGAAAGGAGGAAGGACGGAAGGATAGAAGGGGAGGAAGGAAGGGGAAGTTGGACGTTAAGGAGGTAGGTAGACAGGAAGGTAACGACGAACGATGGAAGGAAGGAGAGAGTTATGTAAAGAATGAAGGGAGGAGCAAAGAATGGACAGAAGGATACTTCTTCTCACCTGTTCGTCTTCCCTTGAGGATGGATTGAAGAAGGGAGGAATGAGGGATCTCTAATGAAGGAACATTACTACGGAGCAGCTTGATGAATGTCGCCTACGTCAACTTTAAAGATCAAACACAGACGTAGACGAGGGCTTGCGTTGCAGAGACACGTAGGCCTACAGAAGTGCATCTGGTTATACCGGGGTCTTCGGATGTTCCTGCCAGTAGTGGATCCTGTTGACACAATGTTCAGTTTGTTTACCTTTCCGTGTGTTTGCCTGCGCTATGTTTATGAATGTGTGGGCTCTGTTGTCCACGTGGGCTTCTGCCATGTTTAGCCCGGTAATGCCGTATCTCAGGAGCTCAAACTATAATTAGTCAGAAAGACAAGGCGGCAGCTGTGAATAATTTAAAATGGCAGTTTATGCAAATGGTCTATATCTGGGACATGGTGCAGAAGGTGGTAGCGTTTCACTGCTGACAGGATGAAACATAAGTGAGTAGTATGAACGATATGTAAGTTCACGCACACACGCACGCACGGGCACACACACACACACACACACACACACACACACACACACACACACACACACACACACACACACACACACACACACACACACACACACACACACACACACACACACGATACACACACACACCGAGCCAAAACACTGCCTTCTCGCGTCACTACATTAGTTTCCCATTTGTGTGGGCCAGGGAGTTAACCTTTTCACAAGGCCATGCTTTGCTGATGATGCATTTTTAAAAGCGGTGAGAAAATCTACTCACGGGCTCGATGAAATACACAACATAATGACTGGATCTGATGAATGATACGAGTACCCTGTTCTCCTGCTGTTGTTTAGGCTAAGGGCTGAGGGATACCACTCTGCCCTCGGTGGTTTAAGAGAACATATTTGGATTGGTCAATGGGTGTAGTGTATTACTAGGGAGGAAGAAGTTGTTGCATCAGTCTTCATGTTAGGCTATCGTGCCTCGGGGGGTAAAGCTGGTTGTCGGGCCAACGGATGGTTGCTGGTTCGATCCCTGGCCCCTCCTAGCTGAGTTTTGAGGTGTCCCTGAGCAAGACACATAAAACCCAACCACCAAGCTTGGTGTTGCCCTGTGCTCTCTGTGTGTTTGCGTGTGCGTGTGAATGTGATTAGAAAGCAATTTTTGTGACCACAGGACTGAAGTGCGCTTTATAAAGGCAATCCATTAACCATTTGTTCCTCCTCTCCTGCTCTATAGACTCAGTTGTGATGGTCAAAACTATTTTGAGCACACAAATACAAAAGTGCAATCTGTCAAGGTTGAACTGCAATCGCAACGTTGGAAGGAAGGAGTACTGCAAAGCCTGGAGGATAGACTTAATGATACCGCTGTGGCAGACGTCTTCTCACTTAGTTTAATTTGAACTGCATTAGGGCTTACAATAGACATTTTATTACCTCTAATCAAATTGGAATCATGGAATTTTAATGCGTGTTATTACATGCAATACTCATCGCAACGCTCCACCTCCTGAATACATTTGCACATTTCTGGCAACGCTTGACGGCCAATTTAAATGAAGCAACAATAGTTTTGGATCAGATGATACCAAAGTTAGACCTGCGTGTGTGCATAATAGGATTACATTTACCATACTGTAGGATTAATTTGAATTTCAGGGGTTGTCTCTTTCCAAGGTACAGCGGGAGAATTTTTATAAATGGAGCAACCAGATGATGGTCACTTACATATTTTTTCTTAGCAATAGAAGAGTCAAAAGTCCAAAGGTCGACAAACAGCCCCATTCTGGCCATATCCGAAGCAAGATTCTAGCTTCTTAAATAGCTGTGCTTTGTCTTTTTCTTGTCCATAATCCGCCATTTTACAAACACATTGCATGACCTCATAATGTTTTTTCCAGTTTTGACATTCAATGTTTTTTTATTTTCTTGTTATTTTTCTCATAAAATATTTTCCCACACCACAACTCGGTCTACACAGAGCCGTTGTTTGAAATACGCCCCGGTCAGCGGAGGGAGGCTACAAACATCAATACCAATAAATTCCTTCCATTTGAATATGGATCATAGTACAAAAGCACTGACCGCAGTAATAACAGCGACAGGGCCAAACTGTAAGCCACGGCAGAAAGCTCCCCGCACTGCAGAAGGCCTTTTTTATCGTGTGCATCTTTTATAACAAGACGGGGCTCAGATATAATGTGTTTTGAAGAACATATGCTTTTGTTAGCCGACGTGTTGCAGACAGCGATAATGGAACGGGGCGGACCTTCCTGTTATTCTTAATTTCATGGAGCAGACGAGTTTCTCCCCGTAGGAACCTAATATGTTGGGGAGGGGGGAAAGAGTAAGCTTGATGAAGATGGCAACGCTACAGTATGGAGGAACGACCGGAAGACAGAGACAGATCCTGAAGGGGAATGGAGAGCCGGTCGAAGGGGGGGGGGAGGGGTTT
>NC_082382.1:12018238-12020901 GCF_031168955.1 Gadus macrocephalus
TACAGTTTTTCTCCATGTTGGGGCGAGGTTGCTAAATAGAGATGCTAGGGCCTTTATGCCCATCCTGGTCAAACATTAAGATTTAATTGTACTGTGAAGGAAGAGAATGGATTGTGTGTGCAGGTGTGTACATTCTGTGTTTGTGTGAGTGTATACATGCACATTTGTGAGAGAGTTTATATGTGTGTGTGTGTGTGTATGTGTGTGTGTGTGTGTGTGTGTGTGTGTGTGTGTGTGTGTGTGTGAGAGAGTGTTTTTAATAGACTGCATACTTGCTTACTTGTGTGTTTGTGTTTGGTTGTGTGCCAGGAAGTGAGAGATGGTTCATATATATGTGTGTGTGTGTGTGTGTATATATTTGTGAGTTTGAGTGAGAGAGTATATATATTTGTGCGTCTGTGTGTGTGTGTGTGTGCGTGCGTGCGTGCGTGCGTGCGTGCGTGTGCGTGCGTGTGTGTGTGTGTGTGTGTGTGTGCGCGACTGAGTCTGTACGTGGTTGTGTGTGTGTGTTTGTGTGTTAGCCCACAATGCCCTTTCTGTTGAATGGGGAACCACTCAGGCTTTTCATGTTTTTTTAGGCAGATTGGACAGAATGATGCTGGCCTGTGCCACCCTCAATCAGTGAACTCCTCCGCCCATTAATGGAGCCATCATTTAGGTAACCTTAGATGACTCAAACTCTGACCTGACTTCTGACCAGACCTCCTTCTGCCTGCCACTCTCATTTCAGTTTCATTAAATCCGTCTATTTCCTTTTTCTAATGGCGTTTATATTACAGTTATACCATTGATTATCCTCTTTCTGTGTTGTCCTCCTGCAATTCAAAATGTCTAAAGTCAATATTAGATTCTGTATTCAATAAACTAGAGCCAGTTTACATTCAATTAGTGGCTGCTTGATCTTCAATCAGTTATGTTCAATTATTAAAGTCATTGTTATTAGTTTGAGGGAGTGAGGGAGAGAAGGAATACTAATTAACAAATCCATTATTCAGACACTGAGGCATACAGTGCCGTAGCATGTTTTTATTTTTATTATTTCTCTAACAGATATGGAAAGCCTTTCCCTGCAGCTCACTGCTATCTTCCAAAAAAAAGTGTTCAATGCAATATAAAGTTTAGTATAAAGTTAATGGTTTATTTAACAAGAGAAATTCTTTGTGTTTTGCATATTTGTCACCATTATATTTCAAAGGACAGCGATTTTTCTTTGTGTTGGCCGTACTTCTGTGAGGTGAATGAAAGGGAATCGGGCCTTGACCTATAGCTGGTAAAAAACGAGCTTCTTTATTTTTCTTGATGTAATAAATCTTTATTCTCTCTGAAAAGAAATTGCATTTGCCATGACCTGCTGCTCCGTGACAGTTGATGACAGAGCTTCTCGGGCCGCCTCTTTAAATGAGGTTTGGTTTCAGTCGCTCTTGGGTATTGATTGCGTCCTTTAAGCGCCTCTGACCGCTGCCCACCGCCTGCCTTTGATGGATGCTCGCTCTAGATCACATGTGTCAAACACACAACCGGGGCCAAATCAGGGCCGGCACAAACTTCTATCCGGCCCACGCAATCACTTGAGTTTTCAATTAATTTTGTCCCGCCTCTCATATGTAATTAAACATGACTGAGGAAATGCACCTCAGTCTGCTTGATGGCAATTCCAGCTGCTATTTAGAAGGAAGAAAGTTGTATGCAGATAGAATATGGTCGGAATACTCACAGATATATATATTTATAGATAATATTATTTTTATATTTACATGTAGGCCATTTAGCAGTTGCTTTTATCCAAAGCGACTTACAATAAGTACATTTGTCAGTAGAAAGAGAAACGCTGTATCGCTGCCGGTACAGTTAGGATGCTCATAGACCCAAGGGGCAAGCGCCAACAATTGTTTGGTTAACCCATTCACCGTGTTTAACAAAGACAGCTAGAATAAGTGCCTACATTAAGTGCCAGGACGAACAACATAAAATAAGTGCATACATTAATTGCCAGGACGTACAACATACAATCAGTGTGTAAAAGGAGTGTGGGGATGGGGGGGGGGGGGGGGGGGGGTAAGGGGGAGGTCATGCAGAGTCTAAGTGTATATATATATGATATATATATGGCCCTCAATGTTGGTATGAGAACTAAGTATTGTACGTTTATGAATAATAATTCATCCTACTTCCTTTATTATGTTCTGGCGCAATCATTTTGTTCTTGATTCTAAAAGTACATTTAAAATATCTCATCTCTTCAACGACCGTACCTAATGGCACTGGGACTGAACATAGCGCATAAAAACACAGGCCTCTTCTTGCATGGATGCCTTCATAAAACTCCTCTCTTCTCCCGGAGAAATCGACACTTGCAATAACACATTAGGACACAGCTCAAAGCTATGCTTCAGTGTCTCCCGACAGACGTCTGCACACGTCTGTCCTAAGACTCCAGCTTCAGCGCCTCCTGCTTACGGCTAACCCCTGACTGAGTCCAGTCCCTTGCACTGCGACCCGGGCGTCAGGGGCAAAGGGAGGGATCCGACTATCTGGGTCAATAAGTGGCTGATCTCAGCTTGTACGAATGGACTTCCTGTTTGGAATTGGTATTGCACTCCAATAGCTGAATTTCCATTCCCGTCACTCTCTGGGATTCTCCGCATAATAAAATAACGAAGCGA
>NC_082382.1:12021001-12058501 GCF_031168955.1 Gadus macrocephalus
TATATATATACGTATAGATATAGATATAGATATAGATATAGATATAGATATATAGATATATGTGTACTAGCGGGTTGCTGGAAAGGTGAAGGAACCCAATAGTAGCGAAGTTATCTGTGCTGTCACTGGGCTTGATCTGCGTGGCCTCACCGCGGCTACGTTAGCTTCAATCCATCAAACTGGAGGAAATCCTCTGTCACAGTCGCCATGGAAACACAAATCAGGAAGTGGCAACGGTGCCGCATGACCATGGTCATGGTTAAGCACTGGGATTCCACCGTTTCTGAAAGATTAAGATATTATAAACAGCTGGGCTAGGAACATACATTCCTGAAAATGTATTCATTGTGGGGGTTGGCTTGTGCATGTGTGTGTGTTTGTGTGGTGGATAAATGTTGCATAAGTAAATGTTTATGAAGGCATTGGAAGCTGATCAGAGCAAGGGGGGTGACATCATGTGTCAAGCGCTCATCAATCACTCATTTCAAAGCATCCTTCAAGGATTGGCCTGACTGAATATTACTGCCGTACCAAGCAGCAGCCATGACCATCTTCAAATGTTTTATAAGTCCATATGCTAGACTCTTGCCCCCAGCCCAAATAAGATTTTCACAAGCAAAGGGTGGCCTGACTTTGCCATGGTATCTAAGTTACATACTTTGCTTGGCAATATGATTCAGATGAACGTTCTTCATTTAGAGAGATGATGACAAACAACCGAATACATGCCTCTAACCAAGAAAAACACACCTGCCTTACCTTTCCCCAAGCCTATCATCTGTAGAGGATGGCACACAATGAAACCAAACATGTGAGAGATGTATTCCTCACTTCAAAGTGAAAATATCTTTGTCACAGGAATCCTAACAAGCCAAACCACAATTTTCAATGTTTAGCAGCCCTGCTACCCTGTTTTGAGAGAGAGAGAGAGAGAGAGAGAGAGAGAGAGAGAGAGAGAGAGAGAGAGAGAGAGAGAGGGAGAGGGGGAGGGAGAGGGGGAGGGGGAGGGGGAGAGAGATAATGAGCTTGTCGCGTCCCCGTCTGTGTCCTCCTGAATGCTGGATAGAATGTGTCACTCCAAGTGTGGAAGGTTATGGGCAAAGTGAAAATATGTAAGTGTATTTTGTTCGCTTTGATTTCATTCTTTCACATGGTTTACATGGTTTTGCCTGAGAGATTTGTTAACAAATCACTTAAGGGACGAAATCTGCAGATGAAAATATGTAGCCTATAGGGAACTTTCAGTTTATGTGAAGCAAAAAACGAAAATACTTTAGCCATTAACCATGCATCCATGTAGACGTATTTGTACCAAAAAATAATCACTACTAATAACAACTTGAATAGATTCTTCAGTAGTAGAACTTTTTTCTTTTGGAGAAGTGAGTGGGAGTGTGGCACTGCTTTATAAAACACTATTGATGTTTTATATTGACCGATAATAATAAGAACACTGTATTCAACCTTCATAAGAATTTACTCATCCTTTGACATGCATGTTGTATTTATAAAACGTGATATGACTACCGTCCACGAGGCAGTGTAGATCCATCATACTAATTAAGGGGACATGGTTAAAAGGGGCCTGTCTTACTCTATTCTTTGGGAGCAAAGAATATATGAAATAATATGAAAATATCATGTCCTGCGACAATCATTGTTGCAGTCCTCGCCAAATATAACTTTCCGCAAAAATATAGTTTCTGCAAAAAATATCATAGAACATTTTGTTCCATTATTTATTTCATCTGTTTTTGTTTTTCATCTGGATTTCTATTTTATGAAGTCAGAAAATGTTTTCTATTGTCCAACATTTTGCCGCACAAACTCACCAGTATGAAGCCGTACATTATTATATCAAAACATAGCCGTGTGAGACGGTTCTTCTTTTAGCAAATAGCTAATAGGGCATCTAAATAGTCAAGTATACTCTAGTCATTAAGTTTTTTTCTTTAACTATGCTCTTCAGAATTGATCATAGGATTTCTATTTAGACTTGATATTACACTTCCTCTTGTCAAGAGACTCTTCTCCCCCTTCTGTCGCGCAAGAAGGAACTTTTTAATGCACATTTTAGTTAACAGTCACAAAGTTTCCCATGTGTTTACGGGTTATGGGTTGAGGCAATCTTCAGAATATTCCACCACCAATGACAACACACCACAACATGAGTGTACCGCTCTGTATTTATTTGTGGTGGATGCTCAGTGGACACATTGAAGCGCTTTCACTAAGAACTCTGTTTTGTTGTGGTTTGATCTGCTGGGCAGAATCAAACAATGAACAGAATGTGTAGATCCCAGAACAAAGGAGCAATCAAAACCTACCAACTCACGGAGAGCAGCCCAGGGTTCCAGTGGCCAGTTTGTGCTTCTGGCTGAAGATAAAAGCTCAACCTAGTTCAAAAACACTTAGTTTTTTTGATGTAGCATCAATGGTGCTCCTATGATCCCAGTACTTGTGGATGAGGAGCACAATGTGGAGTTGTAAATAGTACAGAACATATTGTGGGCTGCTTTGTGTAGTGCTATGGATCGGGGGGGGTGGATGGCCTTGTG
The DNA here is from genome assembly GCF_031168955.1 of Gadus macrocephalus. NCBI lineage: Eukaryota > Metazoa > Chordata > Actinopteri > Gadiformes > Gadidae > Gadus > Gadus macrocephalus. The sequence goes on from NC_082382.1 coordinate 12,023,560, forward strand.
TTTTTTTGGGCAGGGCCATTTGCCAAAATTGCCAACGAACAAATTGATATTCAGCTCAGGGATGCAGGGGGTTGAAAGCTTAGCTCACTAAGTACGATGGCAGGGACGCAACCACAATACCATCTGACACATACACCCACACCCACACCCACCCACGCACAGGCACACACACGCACCGCACATCGCAAACACACACACACACACACTTCAGTATTTAGTTTGTAGGTTCTTCTTTCGGCCATGTGGTAGCCTGCAGAAAGCGTAGTTCAGAGATGCGCCTGAACACTTGCAATTAAAATGTATTGAGTGCAGTTGAGATGGAAGAGCGGATAAAGAGATGTGCAGTAGGATTTGAAATCACTTGCGGTGTCTGACGCATCCTATGAAGAGGAAGAGGTTGGCATCCACTTTAATTGGCAAACATTACGTATTTAACACAATATTAACACCGTATCTAAAAATATAATAAACAGTGTATATTGAGCTTTGTGTTATTATATCACTTGTTATTGCAGACTGTTGAGAGTCTAAGCATTACAGAATCAGCTGGATACTAATTTAGTTCTCCTTAATGCCAACCATCACAGTGAGAATTATTAACAGTTCCGTTAACGTTCTGTTTTTTCATTGCTTCTTTTTCCCCACTTTGTTTTTGTTGCATTTATTATCGGATATTGGATATAGCTGAGCCACGACATGCTGACATTTGACCACCGCCTCAGCGTCGCAGCTCGATATAACTCACTATAGGCCCTGCCTGGCGCTTCGGGACATTTACATTGGTAATCAAGCCCTCCTTTTACATCGACGAAGACAACTGAAGAAGGAAAGAAAATACACCGAAGCTGTAGATGCTGGTGCACTTAAGACACGTATTACTATCTTTAGCTTCTTTTTATAAAATGTCTTACTCTGCTGGACTCATCAAAAGTAGCCTCGCACTGCGAGACCAAATTTCGCCTCGCTCATTAGGTCTGAAAGTCTGCCGTCAGCAGGGTTTGCTGAGGGGCCGTCGGCAGTCAACCTTACTGTGAAGCCGATGGGGCGGGCTTCAGCCAGTCCTGCCCATTACTGTACTTCCAAAGTAAACACCAGTTACTAGAAGTTAAAACATCTTGAGATCGAGTAAAACTAATCCCGAAGCAGCTTAAATGTTATTGAATCAATACATTCGTTGTAGAAATGAACAACAGATAACACGCGTGACCCAACATGTTCGCTGATTGGCCAAGATCTAGAAGAAATCCTAAAGAAACCAGAAGGTTAATTATGTTTTTTAATTTCAACATATTTATTATCAGAACGAATAGGTGACAAACAGTCAACCGAACAAACATGGCCTTACGTTATACACAGAAGAAATTAAATAATATAAAACAATATAAATAATAATGTCAATCGCTGTGATTACCATCACATCGAGTGCCTGGTTTCAAACATCTCTAAAACATTTTAGAGGTAGTAAACTGAATATGGTTAAATTAAATAGTAAATATTTAAACAGCTGCTTGAGAGAGTAGAGCTGAGGGAGAGATGTTCAGCACAAAATTATTCTGCCCATGCAGCGTGTACTTAGCATCCATGACACTCATTCGCTTCCTGAAGCCCTGTTTTTCAACCATGCTTACAGGCTTCATATCTTCAGTGATGCAGTACTAAATGCACTGGTTATTTCTTTGTATCGGTTTGATTTCTCTTTCTTAGGGTTAATGGCTGAAGAGCAGATACATCTGTTGGTTGTCATCAACTTCGGAAGTTCGACTAGCAGTAGGGCTGGGCTGTTGGCTACTACTTTGGGGGATGATAGCATGGTAGCACAAACCCAAGCTTTCTGAGTGCTGTGTTGTGGTACCGTTTGAGATGGAGGTGGGAGGTTGGTGGTGTTTCCCTTTCTACTGAGGACTGGTAGCCGACATATATTGCAGCTAATGCTAGTCTGTGCTTGGTAAGACATCAGGGAGCCTAACCATTTCCAAATAGGCTAACCCTTCAAAAAGCAAACATTTCTTCATCTTTGGCAACAGTTTCCACACAGCTGGTTATCGTCAATTTCTGTGAGTGGGATGGGCTGGAAGCGTGCGTCATCTATCCATGGTTAGGGGCACTTATTTTGCAGACAAAACTACTCGGAACGACTCTCTTGATTACGGGGGATTACCATTGTGGCGAGTGTGTGTGGCGTCGATGGCGTACCCTAATGTATTCTGCTTGAACGCATTGCACTGACTCATGGCGATGCGTATCGTAAATCTGTTAAAAAACATTTCACCTTTATCGGGCCCGATTTTATCACGATATATATAAATGTGATTTATCCTCCAGCCCTACTGTGGAGTGGACAGTAAAGATGTCTAATCTTATCTGATCTAACGTTGTCTAATGACCTAAGCAGGCAGAACATGTGGAATATGAAACCTTTTGGTCCTGAATGAACAATATGAATATGTGTGCGTAACTGGGTGGTTGAGTGTTATTTAGGTCCCCATCTTTCCCAGTAATGGAATCTGCCCGCTTGTTACTGTGAGCAACAAGCGGGTGCTAATTGTATTGTAAGCAACATTGTTAATGGAGATGCTGCAACAGATTCTACCCATTGAATGGAATTCAAACAATGCCGTTATATTGTACACGGCGGCCATTTGCTTAAAAGCTTTGTCTCTTTGACATTCAGCAAGCTGGCACAGCCTAATGTGTGCATGTAATAACAGTTTTATGCGGTGACTTAAAACTGGAGACATTTAAGTGTTCTTGGCTAAAGTGGGGTATTTGCCATTCTTATGATCGTTTTAATAGAAATATAAAAAGGAGGTTTTTATCATTAAGACTCATCTTGGTTCTTACTATTTTCCACTGCATTTTTTTTTTGCCTCTAATGTATTTTTTAATGCCTCTGTTACGTTTAACGTCAGCGCTGTGGCACGGTCACCATCACATTACTGTAAGGTCATGGTGTGTGTGTTCGTGTGTGGTTAGTGTGTGTCGGTGAGTGTGTATATTTGCATGGGTGTGCTTATATGAGATCGGGAGGTTCCTCATGGAGAATGTGTGTGTGTGTGTTTATATTTCTAACTATGTGTGTGTGAGGTTGTGAGCTATCTAAGGATGTGTTTGCATATGTTTGTGCGTACATCTTATTATGTGTGTGTGAGTTTGCGTGTGTCTGTGTGTGTGTGTGTATCTGAGATCCTGAGATTCCCCATGGTGTGTGTGTGTGTGTGTGTGTGTGTGTGTGTGTGTGTGTGTGTGCGAGTGTCATTGTGTGTGTGTTTGTGTGTGTGGTGTGTGTGTGTGTGAATGTGTGTGTGTTTGTGTGTCTGTTCATATGTGTCTATCTGAGGTCTTGACATTCCTCATGTCTAGTTGTGTGTGTCTGTCTAGTTGTGTGTGTATGTCTCCATGTCTGATTGTGTGTGCTTGAGGTTGTGACCTACCTCAAAATGTGTTGGTATATGTTTGTGCGTGCATCTTACTATGTGTGTGTGAGTTTGCGTGTGTTTGTTTGTCTGTTCATGTGTGTGTTTATCTTAGATCTTGAGTTTCCTCATGGTGTGCCTGCATGGTTGTGTGTGTGTGTGTGTGTGTGTGTGTGTGTGTGTTGTGTGTGTGTGTGTGTGTGTGTGTGTGTGTGTGTGTGTGTGTGTGTGTGTGTGTGTGTGTTCTGTCTGTGTCCGTGTGTGTGTCTGAGGTCGTGGGGTGTCTCATGGTGTGTGTGTGTGTGTGTGTGTGTGTGTGTGTGTGTGTGTGTGTGTGTGTGCGTCTGAGGTCGTGGGGTTCCTCATGGTGTGAGTGTGTGTGACTGACAGCGGTGCCCGTCGGGTATGACAGAGTGTCAGAGTATGACAGAGTGTTCTGATCCGGAGGCTGGCCCATCCTCGCTGGCCTAGCACCCCCTCAACACCCTGCAACCCCCTCTCCCCTCTCTCTAGCTCCATTTATCTCCAACTCTCTATTCATCTTCCCCGGCTCCCACTAGGCAAATACACTATCTTTGTTTCTCTAACTCTGTGTCTTTTTGTTTTCCTCAAATGTTTTATCATCTCTTGTCAGCGTATCTCCCTCTCTGTCTTCCTCTGTGCCGGTCCGTCTTGGTATTTCTGTGTATCTCCATCTCTGTCTCCTACACCGCTCGTTATTTCTCTCTCTCTCTCTCTCTCTCTCTCTCTCTCTCTCTCTCTCTCTCCTCTCTCTCTCTCTCTCTCTCTCTCTCTCTCTCTCTCGTGGGCCCTCTCTCTCTTTCTTAATGGAAGATGCAACTCAATTTTACGGCTTGTTCTGTTTCTCACAACAGGCATCTTTTGCTTTTGCCCTTTCTCGCTCGCTCTCTCTCTCTCTCTCTCTCTCTCTCCTCTCTCTCTCTCTCTCTCTCTCTCTCTCTCTCTCTCTCTCTCTCTCCCATCTCTACCCTCATTCTTTCTGAATTGAAGATGCAAAGTGTTCTGGTAGCTGTCAATGTCCGTAGCGATCTTTAATCAAACCCTCAATCAAATAGAACCGTCCTTGCAGCTATTTCAACCAATGCTGTAGTTAGAGTTGGCTTGGCACATGCCTTTTTCTTAAATTCTTACTATTTTGAGATCTTACGATGACACTTAGTTAGTGGCCTTTTTCTTTGTCCTTCACAATGGCATGGTGATCAAGGAGTGTTTTTTTTCATTAGAGCTAACATAAACAAAACTAAATGTAGGTAGGTGTAATCAAGCTTTGATCAAAGTATATGATGACTATTTAACCTTTTGTTATGCTGTTAGTTGGAACATCATTAGAGTTTATCATGCTCTTGGAATTGCATTAGCGTACAACATGCATGAACTTCTATAAATATATATAACACCTATTTATTTTTCGCCGTTTAGTGAAACCCTGCTCAGAATATGTCCACTCTGCGAGGGCGTTGTTGAGTGTTAGTCTGCCTGTGTTTACTCAACGGGGAGCACATTAAAGGTGTATCCATGGTGTCTAGTGATCTTTACGCCTGACATCTCACACTTCACCACGTTGTGCCAGAAAAATGTAAAACCAACACCATCAGCGTCAGCCCCGCTCCAACACATCAAGAGAGCGTTGAAACATTAGCCGTCAGATCCGCCAAACCCTGTTCGCCATAATGACGTTTTGGATTAGTCGGAGAACTCAGCCGTGAAATCTTTACATCTTGTCGTGCTTTTTGTGGTTTTATTTTTGTTGATGTTTCGTATAGTGCGTACCTTCAATAGCATTGTTGTTGTGATTTCAGTCGCCACATTTTATGACATTAATGGTGTAAAAGTTTCAGCTTTTGTAAAAAATCTCAGCAATATGATAATATTATTAAACGTCAACAGAAAGGCCATTGGGAACAAAGAGACAAGAGGTGGATAATGTTTCCAGCGAGTAAGAGAGCGGGGTTATTCGAAAGATGTAAAAGTCATCCAAATGTCCTTATTATTAACCCTTTTTTTTATCCGCTATTTTGTACTTTTTTGTTTCATATTTTCTGTGTGTGTATGAGTGTGTTTGTGTTATATCTGTGTGTGTGTGTGTGCTAGCATTGGTGTGTGTGTGCTTGCATGTGTGCGAGTGGTTCTGACCCCATGCAGATCATTAATGGTATTTGAGAGATTATTTAATTTAGATTCTTCTACTGATCATTTTAGCAGATAAAACATATATGGTTGTATGACGCAACGTTACTACCAACATAATGTTAGTTATTATCTTGGTAGTAATGTTTAATTGGTCACTGTTTAATAATTAATTGTGAAATTGTGAGACATAGAAGCACAAAGTAGCATAGATCACATATTTACGTTTATTCTGGATTTTACAGTACGACATACAACTCTCAAGTAAATATGTTGGGTTATTGCCAACAAAAAGTTGCCTTATGCATTCTTATGTATAAGGCCTATATATTGAGTTGCTGTATGTTGTATACACTTCTGTGACTGCGTGTGAGTGCATTGTTGCTTGTTCCCATCGTGAAGTAAATCAATAAACCATATCACAAACAATATAACACACTGGCAGAGATGAGAAAAGACAATGAACAAACAAGTAGATGAAAAAACGTCTTTTTAAATAAGTGGTATTCATCAAATCGTTATTCAAGCCTCAAAGATCCTCGAGGTTTCCCTCATTTGCAATTTCAAGACACAGGGAAATGCAGAGTTAACCAAATCAAGGACTCTACTCAGTGGAAACAATTGCACACTGAAAGAAAGGCTCAACTTAACCGAAAAGGCCATGATGTATGAAGTATTGTTCAGACAAATACGGGAGAAATGCATACCGTATCTCAAAGAGTATCTCAAAGAAAGAGAGAATCAAAAAGGCGACGCATAAGAGAAAGTTAGATAGGGGAAGGACATATAGTGGTATAGTGTGCGCGTGTGTGTTTGTGGGTTTCAAAGAGTGTGATTTATAAAGTGTTTGGTATGCATGTTTGCCTGTCTCTTTGTGTTTCCTTGTATATTGGAGGTGTTGAAGGTGGGCTGTGTGTGTGTGTCTGTGTGTGTGTGTGTGTGTGTGTGTGTGTGTGTGTGTGTGTGTGTGTGTGTGTGTGTGTGTGTGTGTGTGTGGGGCTTAGGACACTGAGGAGTGAAGTTTGGAGAGGGAGTGGGTGTATGGCAGCTGTGGGTATTTCTCTCTCCCTCTCACCTACCTCTCTCCTTCTCCCTACCTCTCTTTCTCCCTTTCCCCTCTCTCCCTCCCTCCCTCCCTCCCTCCCCCCCCCCCCTCTCTCTCTCTCCAGACAGTTGATCTGTGTGTGTCAGCGATGACTGATAGAGAAGCCACTCTAACTGAAGGTCACATCCAAAGCGTCTCGCTGCTGTCCTTTCGCTATCACGGCATGGAGAATATATAGAAAGAGCAGGCTGTCGTGTTTATTCACTGGGGGTCCTCCATGCGCATGTGCTTCCTGAGATGGGAGAGAGAGAGAGAGAGAGAGAGAGAGAGAGAGAGAGAGAGAGAGAGAGAGAGAGGGAGAGAGGGGGAGAGGGGGAGAGGGGGAGAGGGGGAGAGAGAGAGAGAGAGAGAGAGAGAGAGAGTGGGCAAGATTACCTTGGGTTCACTGGGGATCCATCAGGGTTCCTATGCATGCAGATGATTCAGAGGAGTATAACAAGGATTAATCTTATTGCACTTATTTTCATTTTCATTGAAGACCAGGCGTTTGAATTTTCCACTGCTATCCGCATGGCATCTGTGTGAAAATAAAAGTCTGTGTAGTGCCTTCTTCTGTGACAAAGGAAACGAGGTACGCGTGTTTCAGAGTCAGGGCTTCGTGAAGGGGTTGTTATTTAATTGATACAAATCTGACATCACTACAATAGAACGACTGAAGGTGAAGAGGACGGCCATAATTCAGAATCAGCTTATAAGGATTTGATCAGTCAGATAATTTTTTTACAGGAGAAATCTGTCATAATTACAAGTTTAATTTGAATATGCAAATGTCCAGGGTACAGAGTGGGGGTGTTTCACAGGGTGGGGGGGGAGAAAAAAGTACACAACAGGCAGGACTTTGGGTCGTTTTTTATTCTCTGACAGACTGGATGAGGACTGTGTGTGTGTGTGTGTGTGTGTGTGTGTGTGTGTGTGTGTGTGTGTGTGTGTGTGTGTGTGTGTGTGTGTGTGTGTGTGTGTGTGTGTGTGCGTGTTGCCCCCATGCCAACGTCCCCACCAGTCAAGTCTGGCTTGACTACAGAGGCATCTGTCTGCTGCTGCCGAAAGCCAAGCTGGCGTAAGGGGCGTGTCCCAATGTAGACAGACAGACAGACAGACAGATAGACGGACAGCCTTCGCTAGCCAGACTCTAATATCTCATCAAGGACCATCTGCTGAGGCTTCTAGTGACCACAGTAACCTCTCTCTCTCTCTCTCTCTCTCTCTCTCTCTCTCTCTCTCTCTCTCTCTCTCTCACCCTCTTCCGTGCTGTACTTTGCGGTTGTAACGTCTGACCTCTCTGAAGATCGCCCGCAGGGAGATCAAGCCCTCAGTGGCCCATCACAGCAGTTCTGCTCTCCTTTTAGGAGAGGAAATCCTGTAGGGATGAATTAGATCATCGCCGTGATGATGTTTCCATTGGTTTCTGTTTCCATTTGACAAGGAGGCTTGTGGCTTTTGTAGCCAACCTTTCCTCCCCCCCCCCCCCCCCCCCCCCCCCTCTCTCTCTCTCTCTCTCTCTCTCTCTCTCTCTCTCTCTCTCTCTCTCTCTCTCTCACTCTCACTCTCACACTCTCTCTCTCTCTCTAAATTTCTCCCTCTCTTTCTCTTGTCTGTCTATCTCTTTCTATCCATCTCACTCTTTTTATATCTCTCTCTACCTGTCGCCATCTCTCTCTGTCTCTCTGTCTCTCTGTCACTCTTTCTATCTATGTCATTGTATCACTATCTCTCTCTATCTCTCTCTCAAATCATTTAAATTCAAAAGGGGCTGCATTGGCATTGGAAACATACGTTTACATTTCCAAAATGAACACGATAAATGGAGGTATAATAAAAATTATACCAGAATTAATAACTGACTGTAGCGCCCCCCTATTGACTGGCCAGATCCCTGGTCCATCTCAGAAAGCCGACACCTAATTGTGTTGGAGATATTGGATTTTTTGGGTAAATATTTGATTTGTCCGGTTTGCTATTGTTATTTTCTTATTGCTATCGATCTGACGGATGACGGATGGCTGGCTGTGTGGACTGCTGGGGCTAATGTTGATAACACAGAGCGATGCTCCACACATTTCCACACAATAATGCAATTAGTTTTGGAATTGCTCTTTATTGCACCAACAAGAGAGAGACCCGCGATTGCAGTCTTAATGCTTAAGCACAACAATTATGGCATTGCAAAGCGCTTGTGTTAAGCCGACGCCAAAAAGAAAGCGAGACTTTGTGGGTGAGAGATATGTGGACTCATAGCCGGGTTAGAGAGGATGCAAGTGTGCTGCACTAAGATTATTTGTGTGCTTCTGTGCTTCAAGCATTGTTTATGAGGCTCAAGTATAGGCGGCCAGACTGCCTGTTGTGTCTTTGAACACACTCTGTTTGCTGGACTGTGAGGACACCCGTTTAATGGATTTCCTACTACGCTACTGGGAAGCCATGCTCTTCTGTTTTTTAGATGTTGCTGTAGTGCAGCAATTAATCCATCTCAACCCCCTTTGTGTTTGCAAAATAAATGCATTCCATTTTCATTAGCGGACACCTCATTAGTGCATAATAGGAAAGCATGCGGGCTCCTGTGCTTCTCCCCCCTCCTCCCCCTCCTCATCTGTACCTGAAGGATGCTACCTGCATTACTTAACGCTCTGCAGCCTCGTTAGTCTGATCTAATTAACAAGTTCACACACACACACACACACACACACACACACACACACACACACACACACACACACACACACATGCACACACACACAGACATAAACTCTCCCCTCTGTCCCAACACCTTGCGTTTAAAGCGGGACCATAGGCTTCCATGGAACATTTCTTGCTGTATGAATAATTAAATGCATCTTTTTAAAATGCGTGCGCAAAAAGCTAAATGCCAATAACTTGTATTTGCGTGTGTGTGTCAAAAGGGCACTCTTGTTATTGACTTGCATTTAGCTGTTTTTTTTAAAGATTTTTGTCCCTTTTTTATGAAAGAAACAAATGGTTGTTCCACTGATCTGGAGTTAAGTTTAAGGTTTGAGTGGTGTGCACAGTGTGTTTGGTGGAATCGCCTGATTTACTACGAAACGACTCGACGTGGTTCATAGGGTTCTCCTGCGGCTGGCCCATTTGTCGTTTCTCGGTTTGATGGTGTCTAATTAAATTTCATCTGAATTATCATATATTTGAGCTATTAAATAAAATAAAAAGATCTGCGAAGATCTATCTACAACATCTCTGGTGTAGAATTATTAAACTGACAAATGAAAAACAACCCAAAAAAACATAACTCCTTCATTATGGCAGGGCGTGCACCGCTATGAAAAAGACACAACATCATGAACGTAGGCCGTGCCATGTGAAATCCCCTTCCCTGTGTTAGGGTGGTGGTGGTGCTGGGGGTATTGGTGGTGTTGGTGGGGGTGGGGGTGGTGGTGTTGGTGGTGGTTGTGGTGCCGGAGGGGAGACGGTCCGGACTGTCTACCAGTGAACTCTTATCAGCACTGCAATTTCGAGCTCCCTGGGAAAAGGTGACACTGTCCCATTTGTGCCAATCACCTGCTGTCCCTGGCAGAATAACAGTGCGGCTGACCTTTACGCCAGGAGTGCTGGGGAAAAAAAGTAACATCCATTATAGAGGTTGAGGAAGGCACCTGTAACAGGTTCAATGCCACTTGTTAACTGCTCTAACAGCCTTGCTGAGTTAAGCAAATGACAGAAAACAGAGGCGCCGCCTAGTACCACACATGTCTGGCAAGCGCTGTCTTCCACCCAATAATTGAATTACGCATTGCCGTGAATGTGCCTGTGTCACGTTTGAGATAAAGAATTGGCATCGTGAGGTTATGTTTTTTATCTATTCCATGTTATACAGTTAATGAGGAACTTCTATCTTAATGGGAGACTTGTCAATAATTAGCCCATGTTCTGAGCATCAAAGAGTCACAAACAAATCAAAATAGACAGTGACACCCAAGGAACTAGCAAACATCTTTATTCATGACTTCAGCTCAAGCAAGAGATCCTTGTAGGACTGCATACATCAACCTAGTTCAGTTTAGTTACAAGTTAGAATAATTTACAGTATGACCTTCAGTGACAGCGCATCGATGCCATACCAGCATCATAAATGCTGACATAGCTCCCGTTCACTGTCTGTATAAGATATGGAGTATTAAACCATCTGACAATAACTGCTCTCAGACTCAATGAGGGAATGAAAATAGCTGGCCGGGATATTCATGATGGGACTAAAATCAATCGCCATATCTGATTGTAATTAAAGCTGTTCCCAGAGCAGACTGCTGAGGGGCTACACGTTTAAGAGGTCAATGAAAGACAGGATTCCAATAGCCGTCTAGCTCAATAACAATGAAATGGATATAATGGGACTCTGGGGCTCCCCTCTGTGCTGTAGTGTATGGGTATACTTTCAACATGCTTAAAGGATACAGCTGCAATCTGCAATGCACTAAAGTGGCCTCACGATGTATTGGAGTGCTTAAGTGCAGGTTGGAGCCATTTGGTCCTTTTTCTGTACGGGTGCATGCAGGAAGCCAGCTGGGCCAATCACACGTACTCAGGCCCAGCTGCTGGCCAGCTGTGACATCCGCTCAGATCAAAGCCTAGCCACATATCACTGTATGGAGAGATACTATATAGGGGACCCCGGAAAAACATGTCATTGGGAGGGAGAGATGGTGAGAAAAATATTTACGAGATGAAGGTTTTTAACGCTGTGGACGCCTTTGGTGATGATTGTCCTTAAATTCAGAGTCTCCAGGCGCTAACTAATAACGATTTTAATTAATACTCATTGTCAGTAGATTTTCACGTTTATATATTCCATTTATAATATATTAATTTGAAAACTATTCATTCAAATAAAAAAATCCATATTCAGATAGGATAGGTCGAGTTAATGTCATACTAATTATTTATGTATGGAAATAAATGTAGGGCACCACTTAGTAAAAGCGCCAATAATGCATTCACACTTCTCATTTGTTTTTTTAATCTGCGTTCCAAATAATAAAATCCAAATACTGGCTTTTTTTTAAATTAGCTTAAAGTATTTGTAAAAATAACCTCCAATGTTCCATGGCTATTATTACCGTGAACATAGTTACTCGAGTCCATTCTACTGAATAGTAGGTCACCCGGAAATGGTTGCTGCAGGTTTGACTCATGTCCCTTTGAAACAAATGGAAGTCACATTCCACTGAAGTCTCCTGATAAAAGGAGTCTTGTTTACCCAAGTGAAAAAATAAATCCTCTCAGTGCCACTAGTGTGGATTTCTGCTCTCCTTGTTTCTTTGCCTTCCCTCCTACTGTTTCTCTTGACAGTTTGCTGCAAACACGAGGCACGGAGAAGAGAGATGTTAACGGCCTTTATTTTGCACATTTGTCTTAAGCCTTCCTTCTCTAACGTCTCAAGGTCCCACGGTGTTCTCTGTGCTCGCGTTTATGCCTCTCTATTTGCCATCCCGTATCGACGCACAGCCTTATTTACATCCTATCCAACAACACAAGGTAGCTTCAGTGGGCACTCACTACCAGACTCCATACATGGTTCACCCTAAATGAGTCTTCAAACCCATCCTCCCCAATGGAGGGATTTAAAGAAATCGTAGTGACAAGGGGAAAAGTGAACTGCTTTGCAATCTTAATCATTAGTTTTTTTTCAACCAACCCTGCATCTGGGTGCAGTGACATTAATCAAAATGAGGGTTCAGTTTTCAATGCTCAGTATTGATGGATGAGTGTAATGAAACTAATGTTAGTCTTATGAGAATCTGTCATTGTTTCAATAAAACCCCACTCCCAAATGGTGAGATAATGGCTACTTGAAATGATTTGTCATTGCTTCGTTTTTTTAATGTTCTCTTTCTTTCTTTTCTTAGTAATTATCAGATTTCTCTTCCCACATGGCAGTCTGTAGACGAAAACAGTGACCTATGCAGGTTCTCTCAGGTTCCGGTGCTGTCATGGAGCAAAGCCCTCTGGTACACTAATGATCGTCAGGGCCCATAATTTACTTCATTTATATTACATGACCAAAAAGAAGGAGGCCATTGTAAGGCATGTTAATTTGAAGCGAACATGTTGAATAATAATTAAGATGGCCGCTACAGTACCTAAAGGGCACAAGCAGCAGTTCAGCGTGGGAGTGACTGAGACTCCGTCTGGAAGGGAACAAAGGGAAGGCACCGAGCACCTCTCCGAGACGATGCTCTCTGTAGTGGTCGGCGAGTGTGTGCTTCAGTGACTCTAATTATAAAGAGAAGTGTCTCTTCTAGATTAGAAGAGATGCACAGACCGCCGGTGACAGCCAGACCATGTAATAACCGCCGGAGTAATATTTTTTGGCCAAATCCTCCCCGGAACACCTCACGAAACAAAGACGCTCCGTGTGGCTTAAAGCCTTAGACCAATTCCACGCATTGCTGCTTTGATAAAAACGGACACAACTCCCACAATGCCTGGCATCTTTACTCTGACAATTAGGTAAAGCGGTGGATTATCGAAGCGGCAGCCTGACACACCAAAAAATCGGTCCAGATTAAATTATTCCTATCCCGTGGCTGCGGCCGTTCGGTTTCTTGGGCAGCCAGCCATGTTAAGCGGCGTGCTGGACCGCTCTGACTGCTGAGGAGGCAAGATGCTAGGGATTTCTTTTTGAGTCATTCCATTTTTTCTTTTTCTTTCAGTTCATTTGAGCATTTCTTGACAAGTCTATTATATAAAAATGAAACCTTCGGGAGCTCACCAACAATGTCCTGGTGAATATTTTATGAGAACAATAAGCTGGATTTACTGTATTCTCCATCACCGCCAGCCCCTGCACCGGCCCCTTTCCTCTGATGGGGGCTTACCAAATGATTCAATACTCTATAAAAAATACTAGTATCTCTCTTCATCCAACCTTTAAACTAAGTCAGATCTAATCCACGAGTGCCTCCCACGAGTCAAGAGTGAGAAGCTAAAATGTCTTGTGAAAGTAAAAAGGGTTTGTTTTGCCCCGTCTAGTACCCACAGATCAATGATTACTTTAAGAGAGCCCTCTCCAGGTAAAACGTGAGGGAGATTAGAGGCTTATGGAGTTATGGAGACTCATCATTTTACACACAGGGCTGCTCTCAAACATGTCTACTCTCAATGTCTTCCTCAGTGAGAATAGACTGGCTGTCTAGAGTTGAGTGCGTGTGAGTTGTGTGTTCATGTTTGTGTCTATTTTTCTGTGAGAGCAAAGGTGTTATGTTTGGATACTGTTCTTTTCTTACTTTACTCTCTGTCCTAACAAAAATGGAATTTCAGTTGCAAAATAATTTAAATTCACTAAGAACATTTGACACAACAAACAAAATAAACCCATCCCTACAACCCAAACTCCATCACCAAAGCTCGAGTAAGCTGTTGAATGTCTCTGAGGATGCACAAATGCTATGCTTCCCAAAATGGAGCAGTTGGAGCAGCGAGTGTCTCCGGCGGGCTAACGATGTCTCCTGCACCAGGGTGAGGGGTGGCAACTCGGGGGCTCGGACTGTCACACCAGGGCTGGTTGAGAGGGCCTGTCAATGAAAGAAGAAGGTGCCATTAATAGTAAAGAGTGCGGTACCCAACTGGGTACCCACCATATATAACCGGATGCATATGGTGTCGTAGGTTCAGGTGTAGGTTCAGGTGTAGGAGTGTAGGTGTTGGCGTAGACCGAGACACGGCTCTAGTTATTGGTATAGTGTACGTTACTGTGCAACCTGTTGCATGTGCAAGTATCAACCAGCATAAACATAAATGCAAATGTGCCCTGGGGGACGAGTGTGGCCGATAAGGGCACACTCTGCGTTGTAACACCCCCAGTGTGTGTTCCCCCCCCCCCCCCGGCCGCCTTGTTTCCCTTGCAGGACATCACTTCTGCGTCCGTCAAGTGCTGAATCCTAATCGTCCGCTAGACAGCGTGAGTGTCAGCTTCTTACTCACTGCTCTGCCTCCCTGTGTTCTCTCCTCCGCAGGTACCACCGTGTCATCACAAAAAGGTAAGGCAACGCACCATCCGTCAGCTGTGCCCCCCCCCCTCCCCTCCCCTCCCCCCCCCCCCCCCCCCTGTTGCTGTGTCTCATGGGTGTCGTTGCGTTGGTGCAGGTGTGTGTGGGTGTGTGTGGTGGCTCCACGTCGACGTTCGCGTCGCCACCAGCACTCACCCGCATTTGACTCACGAGACGAAACGGATTACGGGCCGTCGATCTTCGTTTTTTGTACTCTGATTGCTGGCGGGCGTTGCTTCAGAACAACCGATTTTTGATCGGAAAGTTGATTCCTGACACCCGCCGACTCGCCAGTGTAAATGTTGTCGCTTCCCAGCGGTGACAGACAGTTTGTTTTGTCCAACTTTTTTGTCTGTTACAGACTAATCGGAAGGGTGCTAACTCACACACGCGCACAGTCGCACACACATCTCATCTCACTCTGTTCGTCTGCATATGCTAATGAGAGTTCAGATTGGAATGTGTTTGTTTTGTGGAGAGGAAATCTAGCGGCGAGACGCAGGAAGGGCAACCGCTGGTCTGTGGATATGTAACGGGGTGTGCGGATTTGTTCTGTGAGGGGGGGGGGACGGGACGGGGGCGGGGGGTACATTCTGAACAGCTCCACAGTCATTGTTCAGTGTGACAGTGTTTACTGTTGCAGGTGTATTCAACACGACGCTCGCTACACTAAAGATAATAACAGACGGTGTGAAACTCTGAAAGCTTTGTAATCGTGAAAGTTTGACAATCAGAGTTTGAGAAAGCCCCCGCTGATTTTTGTTTAATCCGCAGGGGTACTCTGATATTTATTTTCTTCCAAGACAAGAAGGGAAAATTGGAATAATGTCTTTTCTCAACGCCTTGATCAAATAGCCTGGCAACTGGAAATGGTTGGTTTTAGAGTATACACGTTCCAAGGCTGACAGCCTCCAGATTTAACCAAAATCATTGAGACCGCTGGGAGGGTATGATAACAGGCTTTTGAAGGGATTCGATCCACCACCTAAACAGTTTATTTATCACCGTCTTTTTCGTTTTTCCACAAACCTAACCCCTAAGGACTTAAAACGCATAAATGTTCCCAGGCGTACGCAAACATTACTCAGAAGTGCTTCCAGGAAGTAACAAAATGTTTAATCTGTCTGATCTTTCTCTCTCTCTCTCTCTCTCTCTCTCTCTCTCTCTCTCTCTCTCTCTCTCTCTCTCTCTCTCTCTCTCTCTCTCTCTCTCTCTTTCTCTCTCTCTCTGCTCGGCGCAGAGAGACAAGGTGGTCACAGTTAACTGATCAGATCTGCGGTAGATAGATACAGTACATCTGGGTGACAGGTAACACCCACCTCTCTGCTAGCCCTTCGCCCACACACACTCACGACCCCACCCACACACACACACACACACACACACACACACACACACACTCACGACCCCCACCCACACACACACACTCACACACACACAAACACACACACACACACACACACACACACACACACACACACACACACACACACACACACACACACACACACACACACACAGGAGCGGTGTGCTGTTGTTGTGGGGCCCGTGCTTGTATGCGTGATGACTATGCGGTGTGCGGTGCTGTCAGCCAGAGCCATAAAGGTAAATGATACGGCGATGGCAGAGCCTCACTGGCTGATGAATGTGGATGGGGAGCAGAGGCTGACACGCTGTACATCATCGCTCCCTCCCTGCCGCCATCTCTTGCTCCACATATGCTTAACAAAGGTAGGGCGGGAGATAAACAAGGCGGTGGCGCCGATGCCACCTTACGGCAAATGGACGCCCACGGGACCTAGCTCCTTCTTAGTCTAATGTGTACGTGCGTGTGTGTGTGCGTGTGTGTCTCGTTCGTGCCTTCTGTCTCTCAGACCGCCTTCGGTGGTTGTCTGTGCCACGTGTGGCCAGAGTTGTTGAGCGGTGTGTGTGTACGGGAACGTGTTTTCAAGGAAGGACCGCCGACCCAAATGACGTCCTCTGCCTAAGCGGAGGTGCGCGTACTCGGGAATGTTTTGAAACGCAGATATAATAATGTGACTGCGTCAAACATCTGGGTCGATTCGGTGTGCCTGGAACATGGCAAGGAACAATAGCCAAGTCTGCACAGTCGATTTCTTCTTTTTACAACAACGCTTTTGATCGTTGCAAACTGCAACGATGTGTGCGTTTGTTTGTTTGAGTGCGGAGCTGGGAGGTGAGATCCCGTCAAAAGTGGTCACTCAAAACCAATAAGGAGACGCATTTAAATGCCAGCTGTGAACTGACTCACACAGATCTGTGCACATGTGATAGGATCACCTATGACTCACGCTAAGGCCAGATGTGAACAGGGCCTAGCTGCATTTTTTGTTTCGGATTTGGTTGGTTTATAAGTGGTTGTGTTTGTTTGTGCCTTCGTGTCTTTAGGGGAGCACTCACGCTAGGCCATCTGTACCGTGCCCTAGTCCGTTTGACACCTCTGCACCCCTAAAGTCTTGATTGTTTGGCTAGTGTGAGCACGCCAACCGTACTCAAGTACAGTTAAATTCCATGGTGCGATGGTGAAGTTGAGTTTTTGACCACGGTACAGATGCTAATGAGCCGACAAGCGCATACGCACGGCTACGCACCCTGAGCTGGATGACGTATAGTCCATGCAACCCTTCTTTCCCATTAAACAATAAACATGGCGGCAAGTGGTTCACAAGTGGGTTCACGTTGGTGCGATGGTGAAGTTGAGTTTTTGACCAAATATTCCCCGTTCGTCACAGTGCAGGCTTTCTTAGTTCACTGGAGAAGGCGGGGCTGCGCACAGTCTAGACCTCTTTAGAATAATTTGCATACTCCCGAATGTTTTTATTTTTTTGTGAATGAATACACCCGCATGCAAGAATAAGTTCACGTCTCAGTGTAGGCTACAAACACGATTAACTATTTACAAGCACAAAAACGTTGCTGAACACTCTCGTAGATCGCACCATCTTTCAACGTCTTTGATTAATACGACTGCATCCCCTTCTCTCACATGATCAGCAGCTCGCTGATTTCACTTTCTCTCCAGTTTGAACTGTTCATGATCATATCACTGCGTTGTCTCTGTGGAGACAGCGCAGCAACAACTCTACCCAAACCCTGGATCCGCGGACCCGTCGCATTTACAACAGAATGAAACCCAATTACCCCCAATGTGTGCAGGGTCCAGGAGGGTAAATTGGGGTTCTAGCTCAAGCAGGCAATTTACCTCGGGGAGTGTAAACGCGTAGACCGCGTGCATAAAACGGCATGTCTGGCAGTGTAAAAACACTTAGTGAGAGAAGGCTGTGTCCGAGCAGAACGGCTCCCAATAAGCAACAAAGTTATTAGTGTTTCAATTGTGTTCTCTGTGTTGTTCTACTAAGCAGCGGATGCTTGGTGATGACGTATTACGATGAGATGATGTATGTACAAGAGGCAACTGTACTCAGGCCCAGTTCAGATTGCCTAGTGTGAGCAAAGGCCAGCGTTACAGCGGGGGGCGGGGGGGGGGGGGGCGGGCAATAGTACTTGTACAGACGGACGACGTCAAACGGACTCCCTGTGTCTCTTTTTGTGTGTTGTTTTTGTCTCACTTGGTCTCTGCTCTCGCTGACTAGAATCTTTGTGACAAAAGGGGCATTCGATCCATGGCCAATTGGTCGCAAACCCACAGATCTGTCCTTAGACGGCGACACAAACATATGTGGACACTGTATTCATTCATACAGCTTGTTATTGATGGCTCTGCCAGCCAGGTACAGAAGATACGTGGGACCCTGAGTTGCTGTAATATAAAACGATATCTACTGGGCACTTGTACTGGGTGTATACTCCATGTGTGTGTGTGTGTGTGTGTGCATGTTCGTGTGTGTGTGTGTGTGAGAGAGAGAGAGAGAGAGAGAGAGAGAGAGAGAGAGAGAGAGAGAGAGAGAGAGAGAGAGAGAGAGAGAGAGAGAGAGAGAGAGAGAGAGAGAGAGAGATAGAGAGAGACAGAGAGAGAGAGAGAGAGAGAGAGAGAGAGAGAGAGAGAGAGAGAGAGAGAGAGAGAGAGAGACCATGGTGGACACCTAACCTTTACAGTTCCATTCACCAGCACCATGACTAATGCTGAACCTCATTATAATCTAACCCTGTCTGTGTTTTCTACTTCAATTGCACATCAACCCCCCCACCTCCTCCATAAGCACACACACCACACACACACACACACACACACACACACACACACACACACACACACACACACACACACACACACACACACACACACACACACACAACCCCCCTTCGCCAAACTCAGCCTCTCTCCACCCGCTAACCTTTTGCCATCCCCCTACTCAACCAGATTATTTTAGATGTGTATTTATGGCCCCGCCCTGAACAAAAAATTGCAACAACAGCCCAGCCCTGGGGAAGACATTCTTCTAATTTCATTTTCCCCATACCAGTGATGAATGTATCAAACAGAGCCGAGTCTAATCGGGCGTCTAGCGCGGTCACAATCCGTCACGAGCCTTCTCCCAACCAGAGCCGTGGGTGTACTGACGGCAAGCAAAGCTCTCTGCTGGCAGGAGGGCAAGACAGCGTGTGTATGAGAGAGAGGAGAGAGAGAGAGAGAGAGAGAGAGAGAGAGAGAGAGAGAGAGAGGAGAGAGAGGAGAGAGAGAGAGAGAGAGGAGAGAGAGAGAGAGAGAGAGAGAGAGAGAGAGAGAGAGAGAGAGAGAGAGAGAGAGAGAGAGAGAGAGAGAGAGAGAGAGAGAGAGAGAGAGAGAGAGAGAGGAGTGAGAGAGAGAGAGAGAGAGAGAGAGAGGCATTGCATCTGAATTTAAACATCTCTTTTACTCAGGGCTCGAGATGCATAGGCTGCTTGAATCTCCGTGTGAAAACGCATCTAAGACATATACACGATAATGATATATTCATATGTCTAGGCCTATCCATAAGCTGGAAATGGAAAAGAAAATAGCCTTTCTCAAAGCAACTCAATATCTAGCTGTGGTAGAAAAGGCATACAAAAACAATCACACACTCATGGACTGTGACTCCCTCTGTACTCTGTAATTACTACCAGTTTATGAAAGACCCTCCCTCTCTATGCCCGTATACCACCGCACCAGTCATCACCTGCAGCAGGCCCGGCTCCAAGATCCACCGCCAATAATCCCCCTGGCTTTTAGCACTCAGCCAAATCGCTAATTTAGCAACCCCATTTATTTTATTTGGCCAAAGGACACATTTTTATGAGAGAAAACCTCTGCTAGGCTCTGCCTTTACCAGGCAACACTAACTCTGTATGAATGCTATCTAGGACATGCAATCATCCTGATGAACAACAATGCTGGATATAAGCTGTGCTACCTGGAAAAGGACCAGAGCCAGAGCCACAGAGCCATAGACCCCCGGTCTGAAAACACCTCTGAGCGCGCTGCTCGCTGACTGGAGGTTGGCAGCAGACCCTCCTGTATGCGTCCCAGTGGCCCCTGATACTATACCGTCCCAGGGCAGTGCCGCACATGCACTGCCACACATGCACTACCCCACTACCCCGACATCAGTGTCTCTGTTGTTTCGGCCTGAAGACAACGGACACGTAGTGATGATTAGCCCAATCAGCTCTCTCTATCTTGTCTCTATGTATCTCTTGCCTTCCTTCTTTCTCAAGGAGAGAGTGGGAGAGGGAGAGGAATTCTACATGCTAATTGGGTCAAAGTATCAGCTCTAACGAGGTCAGCGTAAAAAGTCCTCTGCATGAATCCTCATTTCGGCCCTGCCACCATGAAGCTAACCACAGTTCTGTTGATGTTTCCTTTGTGTTTAGGACAAATGGAGCATGCATTTTTTTCATATTGAGAAACACAGATCGATGGTCCATATACTGCCTTCTCATGCATGAAGAAGTTCTGCTTTTGCCTCATCTCCAAAGCCCCCACCTTATCAATGCTGATATTTCTGTCTGATAGGGTTGGGCGATCGTCTACAAGCTTCCATCGTCCGATTGCGCCCCATAGCGATCGTCGATAGTCGATCTGATCGGGTGGGGGGGGGGTGGGGGGGGGGGTGGGGGGGGGGGGGGGCGGGTCGTCAATATAACCCTTTCATGTAACTCCGGATGCAACTACTCCTTTCTACTACTTTTAGGTGGTTTCATTGAAGCCGTCGGATCAACCTCAGACAATTCAACAGATTGTAACTAATACATTTTTCAACCGTTGAACAAAAAAACACACCAAATTTTAATAGTTTTTTTTCAGAATCACAGTTTTAGTTTCTTAACGGCATAGTTTTCAGTTGCTCTCATTGATTTCCGTTGACGCCAGAGCGTGAGGATTTTCAGGCACACACACACGCAATAGCTTCGCCATTCTCTTAGACACACGCACACACACGCAATGGCTCCGCCATTGTCGTTAGACACACACACACACACACACACACACAAAGTTTTTCAATGTGACATGCAGCGTAGTTTGATGTCATTTCGCCGTGGGAGCAGACTGGTAGGTTTCGAGCCCCTCTCCTCTCCTCTCCTCTCCTCTCCTCTCCTCTCCTCTCCTCTCGTAGCAGTGAGTGATTACGGCAGGTCAGCGCTACAGAATGCGTTTACACCTGTGCCATGCTGTAAAAGTAGCCACCACACCACACACAGCACACCACAGCGCTGTCTATCTGGCAATAAAAAAATGTATTAATAATAATAAAAAAAAGCCTGCAACTTGAGACGATTGACAATGGAATCCATCTATCGTCGACAGTCCATAGAATCGACCATCGGCCCATCCCTACTGTCTGATTCCTTTTCTGATTCCACCCTCATTCATTTCCTCCATCTCTCTACCTTTTAATCACCTACCACTTTGATTTGAAGTATCAGACCATCAGCAAACTGTGGCCCATGTTTCATTAGACATTGCTAATGAAAACATTCTCTAACACAACTCTCAATTAGCTCTGAGATTAATTGCTACTCTTTTGGTGACAACCAAAACAGCTTTACTTATTCAAAGGATGTTTGATGGTTTCTATCATTGCCCACTTGTTCTCCAACCACAAATAGTCTACGCAACGCAACATAGGTCAAGCATTATCCTTAATGTACGGCCACACTGCACGCGTTACGCACGTTAGAGGCGTGGAAAATCTGCATTTTTGCATAGGGAACCATTGTGCCGTGTTCCGATATCCATACATCCATGAGTACACTTAAACGAAGTACACTATCCGCACTCACGTGCAATAATTTTCAGACGTCAATGTTGTTCCAAATCGAATACTCCGTGGTGCACTGACCGGAAATTACGATCACGACTGCCGCCGCCGCGGTGGAAATAGTAACATAGTTATGCTGGAAACACACCAGACACACCATGTGAAGTTATTTAACCTGATTATTGCTTCGCCTTGAAGGGGTTTATTTTCAATAATGACCGGCGACGTTTTATACATTATCCCGCTTATTACACGATACAATAACTTCACATGGTGTGCCTTTTTACAATTTATTCGTTACCAGCATTCGTAGTGTTGATTAGCAAAGAAATTGTCCGCCAAAGACATTGACGTCGCTTAGCAACCGGAGACGCTGCAAGTTACCGGACTACTACCCATGCAAGTGAACAGAGCGTTCCACGGCATTGAGAAGACCCGTGTAAAAAGGCCTATAATATTTCTGTTTATGGCATAGATTTCTCCTATGATTAGGCCAATAAAGCAATGACTTGAAAAAAAACCCCACAAACGCTCGATCAAAGGCCCGGCCCGAGGATAGTGGTGGGAAATATCGGCCTGACCCGGCCCGCGGGACGGCTCGGGCTCGCGCTTGGGCAGAGAATCTAAACTCGAGTCTAGTGCATGACATCCTCCGTAGGCGCTCACAGCTGGGTTGAGTTTCACCACCTCCTCATCGTTTCAGCACACACTGAATCGATAACTTGGTCGTCCATGTTCCTTCTGCTTCTGTGCGTCCTCCGTCTCTCTGGCAGTGACATCGGGTCAAGCTCAACGCTGATTGGCTATCGCGGCTAAGCGTCACGCGTTGGCGCGTCAAAAGTTCAGTCTTTGGAACTCCGCGTGTTGGTGTGTTGGGCGCGTTGGTGCGTTGGGGGCGTTATTTAGGTGCGTAAAACACGTCTAACGCGCCTATGACACGCTGCTTTAGCGCGTGTAACGCATCTACGCGCCTAAACCAATGGCTACCTATGCAAATATGCCGATTTTCTACGCCTCTAACGCGCGTAACTGTGCGTTCACACCAAACGCGACATTTGTCGACCGTTCGCGTTGTCGCTGAAGTTTCGTCGCGCCACAAATCATAATCTGTTGCTGTGCAAGTTTTTAGCGAATTTGTCGCGCCACAACAAGATAACCACCACATGTCTTTACCTTTTGTGGAAGAGGGAGAGATGTCGGAGGACCCAACGCAGTCTATTCATTATATTGTAATGACCACGGCAGAGGCAGTGAATGAAGTATTGATTAGACAGAGATTTATTAGATAGGCCTACCTAATAAACCGAACACACAAGACCGGAAACCATAGCAACGCCGGTAAACAAACCCCGAGAAGCCCAATCCCTATGACAGCTCCCCTCGCTACGGCCATCCGGAGGCGCACAGAGCTTTTGGCAGTGATATTATGTATACAATTATATTATTACCATTATATATAGAGCTCCGGGAGTCGCAAACGGCAACAATCACTTTCTCCTCCCTGCTGCAGTTCACCCCGGACTGCACTGCACTGAATTTGACAGTTGAAAGCTGATTGGCTGTTACGTTACACATGTCACTCAGTGGCCACGCTGTTGAACGCTGATTGGCTGTCATCACGCGAAATTCGCGTCAAAGTTGAAATATTTCAACTTGAGCGAATTTGTCGCCCCACAAATCCTCGTGAACGCGCTCGCCTGTGCATGGCGAAAGTGTGGCGCGACAAATCAAAACTTGTCGCCGGTTTTCTCTCGCGATAAATTCGCCCGATACGCGTCTCTACGTTCACTTTGTATGGGATTTTGTCGCCCCGTCGCGTTTGGTGTGAACGCACAGTAACGCGTTCAGTGTTCCCGTACCTAGAGAGGAGAGATGTATGCACGGATAGATGGATAGATTTTAGGGACAATCCTATTTATTGTCCGTACATTGTGTCGGCTAATATACTATCCGTTTTGTTGCATACATTTAGAAAGTTATGTATCACAGTAAAGATGTCTCGTGAAAGAAGGTTATATTAAAGGCTGGTCCATATAATTGAATCTGTGCTCATTTAAAGATGGTGTGATAAAGGGATGATTTCTTCGTTTCTCTGGCACAAAAGGGAGAATAAATAACAAGAAAAATGTAATAATCAAACAAAGAAGCCATCACGCGCTTGTAGGAAAAATTGCTCTTTTAAACATCCGTATCGGTAAAAGAAACTGCATACATACATTCATACATACATAGATACGTAGATGGACAAGGAGATGCAAAATGCAGATATCGGGAAAAGTGTGTGCGTGTCGTTTTATATGTGCCGGCATACATTAACGTGTGTATGAGTGTTGCACGCACACGTACGGCGGTCAATGCTGATTCCTCGGCACATCGTGGCCTCATGCGGGGAGCCGCGGTTAAGCACTGAGGCTGTCAATAGGCCACAGAGATAACCGATAGATAGCAGCACGTTGCGATGGATTCCTGCGCCGGGCTTAATCCTGAACGAAGGTTCACATGCTCTCTGCCCTCTCGGCTCGCTCAAGCTCCGAGCCCTGCCTCGCACTTCACCTTGGCCATTCCTTTAGGGTCACTCGGGTGTCTCTTAGCCTCAGAGTCTTGTCTCTCCACCCTCCTCATTGATCACAGGCCCCTGCTTCATCCTCTGCCTCCACCTCCTCCTTATCTCTTTATGTGTTTTTTTTTGCATGTGGACCCCAAGGTGAAGGCAGGTGTGCTTGCAGGGGGAAAGCAGCTTAGCGGTAACACGGCTAATAAAGTCAGGCCCCGTATGGCTCTGGGATGGGATCAATGGCGGCTGCTCTGCGGAGCCTGTCAGCGTTTAATGATAAGATGAAACATTATGACGCCGGTTTTGAAGAGATGCATGCAATGATTTGCGGCGAAGCCCTGCTGTGCACACAGATCCATGGGCACGTATGCACAAACACATACACACACACAAACACACACATACACATGAAAACACACACACACACACGTGTAAACACACACATATACACTCATGCATACACTCACACACATGCGAACACACACGCACGCACGCACGCACGCACGCACGCACGCACGCACGCACGCACGCACGCACGCACGCACGCACACACACACACACACACACACACACACACACACACACACACGCATGCAGGCACACACAAAAATACAATCACACAAACATGCATGCAGGCAAACAAAAACATGCACATACACATCTATGCAAACATTAGACATGCATGCAGTCTCATGCAAACACACGCACGCACACAAATAATAAATCAAACCTGCACACGTGAATACACATCCAACAAACATACTTGGCCCCTCCCTCTGTAGACTGGGCCCATCCCGCGGGTGATTGATGTCTGTAACATGCCATCAAGGGTATACAGAGCAGAGATATGGGAGGCTAGGCTAATGACAGAGATTTAGAGAGACAGCTACCAGCTATTGATTCCCGCTGTGCGCGGGAAGGTGAAGGGGGACGGGGGAAATAGTGAGGCAGCATGAGGGAGATTTAGCCTGTGATGAGCAGAGAGAACGCAACTCCTCTCTTTATTCCCGATACCTGCTGTGATCCAGAATCTTTTCTTCCGCTGTGTCTAATTCCAAAACATGATGGAGCGTTCGATCAATTGGACAAGCTTGTACAGAAAAACAAAAAAAAGACCACAGAAGTGTCAGCTCCAATAAAGTCCAATCCCTGGCTTTCTGGTTAACAGACCCCGCACAGCGCTGTGTCTCGGGTTGTCTTTTGCGTCGCATATTGGGCCATTTGTGTCGTCTCCGAGGAAGGCCTGATATTTTCTGTGCGTTGGAATGCTAATGCAGAGACCGTTGAGTGACAGGGCCAGCGGTCGGGTCAAAGCGCCGCTTGCTTGTCAGAGCGAGAGAGGGCAAGGACTGGGTGACCGTTAGCAGCACATACTCATTTACCTGTCAACGTATGCAGAGGACAGAGACGGCCGGCGACCGGCGACCAGCGTGAAGCCCCCCCCCCCCCCCCCCCCCCCGCTCTCTTTGTCTCGCTTCCTCCACTGCTGTTTTTCCATTTATTTCCAACCCGCTGGTTTTCTCCCACCTTCTTTCCCTTTTTGATCGCCTCCCCCAGTACGTGTCCGTCTTTCCTTGTCGGTTTAGAAACACGTTGTCGTCCGTCTCAAACACCGGTCCTTGCCCCGTCATCATTTCCCCGTTTCTTTTCATTTTGCCTGTAAGAGAGGTGAAGGTCATAGTCCTAACCCTGTCCTTGTCTAACTTGCGGCCAATCGCTCATATGGGTTTTAAACTGCCAAACCTTTCACGTCCAATAGAGACTTTTCAAACCTGAAAACGCTCCTTTGAGATCCCAAGTCCCTTGACACTGAAAATTGTGTTTTAGTCAACGACGGCTTAATTTTGCGATTGAGTGTTAGTGCCAGAGATGAAGAAAAAAAACTCACCCAACACATTAACAGACTTTGTACCGAAACATATCTCAGCCTCATTAGGGCAGTCTGGCGACGAGACCTCAGATGAGAAGGATTAAACAAGAAGTGAACTCATCAGTGTGCTTCAAATCCTTCATAGGGAACTCCCGCATCTCAGCAGGCAATTAGATGGATGAACTCCGATGATCTTGATGAATACATCAGTCATCTGATTGGGTTATGCATGTATTCCGTCCACTAGGATGCAGCACTGCTATCCATTAGAAGCTCCCTCCATCGTGGGTCATGTCTGAGACTCTGAGTTGACTGCTTTGTGGTCTTCGAAAACACTGGCTCCGGCGTGGGTGACAGCTCCATTCAACTCTTTATCAGGTCATAATATGCCCGTGTATATGCTGGTTGCTGGGAGATCAAAGTGGTGGGCCTGAGCTTCGGGGAACGCTCTGTGTGTGTGTGTGTGTGTGTGTGTGTGTGTGTGTGTGTGTGTGTGTGTGTGTGTGTGTGTGTGTGTTTGTGTCTTTATTTTTCGGCATGTGTGAATGTATGTGTTTGTATTTGGTTCTTCATTTGTGTATATGGCGGTAGTCACATGTGAATGTACGCACACACACACACACATGCTCACATGCGTGCATGCATGTGTGTGTGTGTCTGTGTGTGTATGTTCACATGTGTCTTCCCCAGCCCATGCACAGCGCAGATCCCATTGAGTTAATGACTCTCTGTCATGTTTGAACAACACGCGCCATTGTCCTGCCGCCGCCCGGGCCGACTCACTCACAGGCATCGTACATCTTCTCCTCTGTTTGCTGACGAGCCGGTGGGGCGGGGGGGCGGGAGGGCGGAGCCCCCCCGCGGGGCTGGCATTGCCGGGGAGGCGGGTGGCATATTGCACCCAGCAGGACGGCTCGGCGTGGCGCGCTGCAGCGGCGGGACGTGGCCAGCTTGGATTAGCTCGGCGGGGGGGTGCCGCAAAAAAACAGGGAGGGACGGGGAGAGAGGGGGGGGGGGGCGACCACACGCGAGAGTAGGGTACACGTCGTCGTGGTAACAAAGACAGGGAGGAAGACGGGATGAGACGGAATGAGGGGTGCGGGGTCAGAAGGAGATTGTATGGAGAGAGAGAAGGGGGGAGAGAAGTACTTGGGAGCAGTGTTGTGTTAGAGGCCCTGTTCCCATGCCAGTGCCAACTCACACTCAATGAGGCAGTAAACCTGCTTGACCTCTGTACCGTCATACGCAGCAGACACCAACGACGGTCGGCGCTACGGGGCAGTCGTTTTCCCCGACGAAAGTCACGGTACAGTCTTTGTCTGCTCCTATTGCGTTGGCTCTGCAGGTATGTAGCGGCGGATGTGCTTTTGTTTTGCCTCTGAAGTTAGCTCATGTGCATATAAAAATGAAGCAGCGGTAATGAGCCTACATGCGTTTGCCACGGTCCCCCAACTCCACAGTCACACTAATTAGGCAGGCCCTTTCTGTTTACAGTTTCGGGCTCTCGCATAGTTCCGTCAACCGCTCAGAGACGTGTCACTACGGTAACGGCAGATGGGTAGTCAGACTGCAGGGAGAAAATAAGTAAATTAGATTAAATGTTAAAAAGTAGAAATGCCGGGGACCAAAAAACAGGGAAAAGTAGCCAGTTTTCCGCAGACAGACTGCCGCTGAGAAATGATCTTTTATGTTTCTTCAGGGTGGATTCTTTCTGGAGGAGTAGTGGATTCTGTCCAAAAGCACGTTACCAAACTTCAGATGCAAAGCCTATTCATTCCATGACACCATGGTGGGCCAAGAAATTGAGCTGGGGTTTGAACAAATTGGCTTCGGTCTAACTAGTATAAAGGGGAGGAAGAGCGCTCCCCTTCAAATATCCCGTGGAACGATTTGATTGAATCCCACAGTCCAAACATGTATTCCCTGTGAGTGACTTTATATCACTTTTAATGTGTCATAACTTTTATGCGGTATCTTGACGTGGCCGTACAGAATGTGAAACAGAAACAAGATAGAAAAGAAAGAAAGAAAGAAAGAAAGAAAGAAAGAAAGAAAGAAAGAAAGAAAGAAAGAAAGAAAGAAAGAAAGAAAGCAAGAAAAGCAAGATAGGACTAGAGAAATGTGCCGGGGACTCAAACACTAGAAATTCCATTTCCTTGCAACACTCACTAAATTCGCCAAGAATAGCCATGATAAATTGTCCCCCCCTGCTGTGAGACCATACAGAGAATATGGCTTGGACCGGGCTGGTGAGTGGACAGCTCCAAGTTCCCTCCACTTCTCCCAGCGTCTCCGGAGACCTCTGGGGGTTTCAGCTCATTAGCTACCCTGGGGGTCCTGCTCAGTTGGGGTTTTGTCATCGCCATGGTAGCCAGAGAAGGCCATCCTCCTAAGTGTCATGGGGGGGGGGGGAATCCTTGAAACACCAGCAGAAGTGGTGGAGTCCATGGTTCTGTGACAAGAGCAATTACTGGCTTTTGTTGTTTGTCAAAGTAACGCAGCCAAACAACAATAACATTCACTTGATAGGGCCTGACGCTGAACATAGTGCGACTAAGTCAAATAATATTGAGCTGCATATTCACCATTACATAAAGGTTAGTATATTGATAGCATAAAAGCGATTGTATCTTATGTATACATCCAGAATATGACATACAATACTTTCGGCTCATTATAGAAAACAAACAAAATTGTAAATCAGTGGGCGCACAACTACTGCCAGCAATAAGTGAATCACAACTAACTGCTCCTCACGCTCAACACAAATCATCAACAGCAAGCAACTGTGCGATGCCACATAGATCTCCAGTCAGCCTCTTTCCCCCTGAGACGAGCCAACAGGTAGAGGAGGTGGGCGCCCAGATGGGATGCTCTCAACCCATTCCAAGCAGCAGAAATCAGCACTTAGTCATCAA
The DNA here is from genome assembly GCF_031168955.1 of Gadus macrocephalus. Taxonomy (NCBI): domain Eukaryota; kingdom Metazoa; phylum Chordata; class Actinopteri; order Gadiformes; family Gadidae; genus Gadus; species Gadus macrocephalus. The sequence continues at coordinate 12,052,785 of NC_082382.1, forward strand.
TGATTCATGCTCCCAAGTCTTTGAAAAGTAAACACGACTTAGCCCATTAAGAATCCACACAAGCCATGCGGCCGGCCGTAGTAGCACACGTGATGATTCCAAGAAAAAAGCCGGTGGGAAGTGAGGGAAAAGCCTGCTGCCCCTGTGTTATGGAAAGTGGGATGGCTCATTAGAGAGTGCTTATGTGTGTGTGGCTATCCCCATAAGCAACATTACCTGGTGTAACGTGCGCTTGAAATGGAGGGCTGAAGATGACAGCAGAGGAAGGCAATTAGAGTGGCAGCTGCTTGCAGGATGTTTACAGAGGTGCTGTGACATCAACCTCCCCCCCCCGCCCCCCCACCCCGCTCCCCTCGGGTCCTTTACGTCCGTGCCCTTTGGACCCATTAGAGAGACCTTCCTCCATCTCACTTTCAACGTCTACGGTTTTCGATGGTTTTGCTCCCAGGACACCACTTTGGTCTTTTTTAGTTTTGCCACTCACGTTTTCCTTTTTTTCCCCCTTCACTCTTTAAAACTCCATCCCTTGCTGTAGCGTACCTATAGATTAAGAGCCCCCCTCCCCGAGGTATGTTAGTTATGCGTCAGGTTGAGTGCAGCACACGTGTGTTTAGCATGGTCACGTCTGTAAGTGCTGAACTCAATTTCATCCCATTCCCTGCATTCGCAAGTATTCACAAATATAGTTGAAAACACCCTTTCGAGGATTCACATGGCGTGCTCCTCATGGCGAATGCTGTGGTAGTTGTTGTCGACCATGGTATGAACCAGTCCAACCATCCCATGGTGATTACCGGGGCCTGTGCAGTATTTCATTTTGCTTTGATGTAGTAGATGTTTGTGAGGCTTTTCCTTAAGCCCTATCGGAGTAACTATCTTTCTCTTTTAATCACGCTTCTCTCTCCCCGTCTCCCCCCTGCACGTCTCCCGCAGCCAATACTCCAGAGATAGCCATCCGAGTACAAACAGCATCTGTCCTAGAGACGCCGTACGTCTGTAATCGCTCTCCGGAGAGCCTGCCGTTGAACTCAGGAATTAAGTGTGACTTTTTTGCATCGATTTGACTTTTAAGCAGAGTAGAAAGACATGGATTTTTAGTGTGTAATTTAAGACATTTTAAGGGGAATAAGATTTTTCTTTGAAGGTCAGATGAATCACAATTATAACCTTTGGCCTATGTTTGACACCGTTCCTCCATGTGTATTTTTATTTCACCGCCTGATTCTTTTTAAAGTTTAGCAGCTGAGTGTTGAAGCATGTATTTGGCCACCGAAGGGCATAGCGTCTGGAAACTAGGAGGAAGAAGACACACACTGGAACTGCCATCTGGATGAGAGGCATACTTTCTGATGGGTCTGGAACACCCCGTCGTGTCACAAGTCACATCTCAGCAGTTTACTTACTACGGCCAAACAAACAACCGCATCAGTACAATAAGTACCTGATAATTTGAGACTTTTGAAGAAGACTTCTCAGAATCCCATTTCCACTGACACCCACCTCTTTCCTCCTCCTGCGGAGATCATAACAGTCATTTATTTACTGGTGAAGGAAAGCAACACTTAGCTAGTGGGAGAACGGCGTACACACATCGGATTTGATATTTTCTGGCAGGTTTTCAGGCCTATGGAATTATGTTTAAGTGCAAAAAAAGGCCTGCAAGGGAAGCGTTGGAGGAACACCCTGCTGGATTAAAAGCTTATTCACAGGTGTGTGTGTGTGTGTGTGTGTGTGTGTGTGTGTGTGTGTGTGTGTGTGTGTGTGTGTGTGTGTGTGTGTGTGTGTGTGTGTGTGTGTGTGTGTGTGTGTGTGTGTGTGTGTGTGTGTGCGTATGTGTGTTCGGGGTGTACGTGCATGTGCATTTATGTGTGTGTGTTTGTTCTGTGTGTGTGTGTGTGTGTGTGTGGGTGTGGGTGTGTGTGTGTGTGTGTGTGTGTGTGTGTGTGTGGGTGTGTGTGTGGGTGTGTGTGTGTGTGTGTGTGCATTATCAATCCCCTTGCAAGGCTCCCTCTTTCAGTGTGTAGTGATTCCTGTGCTCTCCTCTGGGCCTAGAGAGGCCAATTAAAGCCATCAGGCTCCGCGAGGGTAGCTGAGCCTCTGTCAGAGCCCCCGGAGCTGGGAGGGAAAATGGCTTTACCCTGCTCTCCTCCAGCCCCGACGTCACTCAGAAACCCGAGCACATTCAGAGGGCAAGATTAGCAGATGTTGAGACGGTTAATCCGCGATCGTGGGGATTAATTTCATCAAGAAAAATCTATACATTTTGAAACACAGGTTCACGGGATCTAAATATCAAATTTTATAACAATATCATCATGGCAGAAACAATGGCTTGCACAATCTCTCTACCGAGAGCAATCTCATGATGAAATGTGGGGTGCTGTTTGCATTTTTTAACATTTTCGCAGACAGAACTACCAATTGAATAGAAGAGTGTTGCGCAGATGAGAATTCAAATGTGTCCTTACCGTAGCGCTGCCGCCCCACGTTCCGGGGGAATCTGGGCCCACGCGAGGCCTCTTCCCACCGGGGGTTATTACTGTACATTTGTCCTGCAACCTTCCACACTAATGTTCCTCTATCCTGTGATATGCCCCACAATGCTCTGGGGCTCTCTAATGCAAGAGAGGCTGCAGCTGTGTCAGGCCTTGTTACAAAAAAAGAGCGGAAACGAAATACATTCTTTCCTCGCTGTCCCTTCCATTCCCTCTAACCCCGCATCCTCCTCAACAACCCCCTTCCCCCTGTGGCCCTTGAAAGGGGTTGGGGCAGGGGGGGAGGTACCACAATAGACATTGAGCCCCAGCTGTAGTATTTACTCAGTAGGTAATAAAGTGGCATTCCCTGACCCCTGGACTTTAGAATGTAGTTCATTAAAGAGGCAATTTTTTCTCTCTCTCTCTCTCTCTCTCTCTCTCTCTCTCTCTCTCTCTCTCTCTCTCTCTCTCTCTCTCTCTCTCTCTCTCTCTCTCTTTCTCTCCCTCTCTCTCTCTCTCTCTCTCTCTCTCTCTCTCTTTCTCTCTCTTTCTCTCCCTCTCTCTCTCTCTCTCTCTCTCTCTCTCTCTATCCCTCTCCCTCTCTCTCTCTCCCTCTCTCTGTCTGACTGCCACCTATCCTCCCGAGTGAAGTCCAGGGCCTGGGGGCCTCCGGGGCCCCGATTAGGAGGAGTAACAACCTGGACACGCATACACACCCACACCCACCTTTTTTCCGACAGCCTTCGGAGCTCTCTGCGGTCCCTATTTATCTCCCTCAATAGGTAATGACACAGTATATATATAGTATAGTATATATTATTCACCCCATTCTGCTCATCATCATCGATGGCAATTTAATCATTCCCCCCTGTTCCTCCAGTGCCCCCCCGCCCCGCCCTCAATCTCTACATCCACGCCCCATCTCTCCTTTCCTCTCTTTCACACTCTTAATGTGTGTGTCTCTCCCCCTCCATCTCCCTCTTCCTCTCACACTCTATCTATCTCTCTGCTCTCAGTCTTTCTCTGGTCTCTCCTTCCCCCCTCTCATCTCCTCTTTTCTCCTATAATTGTGTCTCTCTCTCTCTCACTTTCTCTCTCTCCCTCTCCTCTCTTCTCCTCTCTCAATGTGTGTATCTCTGTCCCTCTCTCTCACTCTCAATCTCAATCTCTCTCTCCCCTCTCTCTTTTCTCTGGTCTCTCCTTCCTCCCTCCCGTCTCCTCTTTTCTTAATGTGTGAGTCTCTCACTGTGTCTCCCTCCCGCTGCTCTCTTCTCCTCTCAATGTGTGTGTCTCTCTACCTCTCCCTCTCCTCTAGTTCTGACCCCCCCCCCCCCCCTCCATCCCCCTCTGTGTTTCCCCGTGCCGCCCCCCCCGGGCCACTGGGAGTCAGCGGTGCGTGTAGCGGTCAGCGGTGCTCATGGGTAATGTGTAGATCATTCATCCCGTGGACAGGTGTGTAATAGAGGCGGGAAGGAGTGTGAAGAGAGACGAGGACAGTGGGAGATCTCTGGAGGGACCAGAATCAATTTCACTGGGAATCACCGGAGCGGAGAGGCAGGTCTCTCCCTCTCGCATACTCTCTCTCTCTCTCTACCTCGCCCTCAAAAACATGCACATACATCCGGTCCTTTTTTTCTTTGTCTCGTCAATCTGCGAGCCGCTCATGACACGAATGACTAGATGACTGTCATTATTTTTGTTTTCTCTCGTCCACCTTCTCCATCCTGCCGGGCCGAGCAAGGACGTGAGAGTCCTGCGTTCGCTTCTGCCCAACCAGAACGCCTAACTCTCACTCTCGCCCCTATCTCGCCCATGCAGAGAGGCCAAGGGAGGCATAGCGACCGCCACAGCTGGATCTGCTGATGCAGGCATCCAAACTGGGACTTGAATGGGAACACATATTCAGAATGGCCTGGATCACACACACACACACACACACACACACACACACACACACACACACACACACACACACACACACACACACACACACACACACACACACACACACACACACACACACACACACACACACACACACACACACACATCCACACACACACACACACACACACTGGCAGATTAACATCCTTTGGCCTAGAGGGTGATGTCGGCTCCTGAAGTTTGACCATGCTACAAACAAACTTCTGCAGGGAGACCGTACAGCCCCTGGGCCATAAAACAGAAACTTTGAGGGTAGGAGTTACACAAGAGAAACTCAATCAGGAGGAATGTTTCATGTACCAGTTAATTGACCATTTACCACGATGGGAGGGCGATGTTGTCAGGGTAATCATCGTGCCTCTTCTGTAACGTTTATGGGCAGCCTCACGTTTGTTGTTGTTGCGCCGGCCAGGTTGTTTCCAACAGGGACCCATTCAATGTAACACACAGCTAGATATAATAATAATAAATATTACATTTAATTTAGAGGCGCCTTTCAAGACACCCAAGGTCACCTAAATATAGATATATACAGATATATACAGATATCCCCGGGCCCAGCAACACGGTCGCTCCTAACACATGTGAAGCGAAAGAAAGTGACACCCCCTGACTTGGCAGATTTGAGGTTCTCTGCCATCAGAAGATGTTCATCTTAAGGCTGACTTGTGAGAGTACTTGGGGGGGAAATGTGTGAATTGCAGCAACAGGTTCCATTTAGGTTCATATCCATGCTGTGTGTCACCCTGTACTGTTAGCTATGGCTCATTGGTTGAATTGAATGATGGCTTTCTTTATCTTAACCTCTCTGTGAACATTTTCCTTTGAAGAGGGTGATAAAACATGTCTCTGAACGGCAGGAAACGGGCGGGAGCTGGATATACTGAAAGAAATGGCCGCTGTGGGTTTTCCAGCCTGCCGGTGCAGAAGGGATACATACCGCCGTAGTCTGCCCTTTTATTGCTGCTATTAATATCAGTTAAAGTTGTAATACCTATTTAGAAAAACTTTAACTCTTTCGCCTGCCCTTAAAGTGAGTAGAATTATGAATCTTAGGGGCTGAACTATAAAAAGGCTTGTGCATGCATTAGTAATGCACTGCCACTTCATTTGCAAGATATCACTCGGAACAGGCTTGGTGAAACTGGAAAATGGCCCAAAGGTTTAATATTAGGATGTCTTTGGAAACATTAAATACTCCAGCTGCATGGATTAATATTCTTTGAATAACTGTGTTGAAACATTGCCTCCGCATTGTTGTTGTGTGGCATGGAAGTCTAGGCCTGGCTGGTTATT
>NC_082382.1:12063501-12084102 GCF_031168955.1 Gadus macrocephalus
CCAATACGTATCCACACACAAATTAATGGCCATGCACACAAACATGTCCACACACACACACAGAAACACACACACACACAATCCCACACATAAACAGACAGCCGTGCACACGCACACACACACACACACACACACACACACACACACACACACACACACACACACACACACACACACACACACACACACACACACACAAACACACACACATTTACTCACACATTCACACACAGCCACGTGACGACTCCAGATGCACAAAGGATAATTATCTCATGTAGGGGTTTCATCAGGAGGGCAACACACTGAGCACGACCTTGAGGAAGTGACCCGGGCCGTCCCGGTGAACAACCCGGCCCATGACAGATCAGCCCTCAACCGCTGAATAGAGAGAAGTCAACTTTGGATTTCTCCCACAAATGACCCACTCCCCCCCCCCCCCCCCCTCTGCTGCTGCGCAGAAAGGACAGACTTATTATCTTTAGTGTAAAGAGACAGGCTGAGGGGAGGGGAGGGGATGGGGGAGAGGGTGGGAGAGGTACAAGAGAGGAGATGGGAGGCAGAGACACCGGGAGTGGATGATTTCCCCTGCCGCTACTCTTTGGCTGTAAAGAATAAACATAATAATGGCGTTCACCTATTGGCATCCTCCCTCCCCAGTCAGAGTGGATATTACTATGGGCGGCTCAGCGCGTTGTTAACCAGCTCTTCAGCCAGCAGTGGCCTGCCCCTGTGACAGGAGCTAGGGCAGGACACCGTGCCGCTTGTGCCTGGAACCTCGATTCATTCATTTAGTAATGTATTTATCTATTTATTATTTCACATTTTTCATCATGTCTCGTTAATGGTGCCTGCGGTAATTACACCCTGGGTTGGGTTTGGGGGTGAATATGCTGATGCTCGTATTAAGCATACTTAGAGGTGCATGAGCAATGTTTTTCGGGTTGTTGTTTTTCCTTTGTTGTAGTCGTTGATAATAGGATTTTGCTAATGACACGAGCGGTAATTGCAGTGTGTGTGTGTGTGTGTGTGTGTGTGTGTGTGTGTGTGTGTGCGATTGTGTGTTTGTGTGAATGTGTGTGGATGTGTTAGTGTTTGATGCTGAGCATGCACGTAGATCAGCTGAACATGCACCTGCCATCTCCAGAGATCCTCATTAAGAGCACTCGTCCAATATACCCAGATACCAGCAGAGGGGCCACAGCATCGTTTTAACTTCAGTGGGATTCATAATAGGCGCGTCTCTACAGAACCCCGCTTCCGCAGCCAGGTGGCAGAGAAGCGTACACATTTCCACACCTTCTCACCGCCCGTGGCAGATGCACATAATATACGTCTGGAATTCAATTTCAGGTGTAAAATTACAAAATAACACTTTCTCCTCCACGAGGCTTTAAAACCAGGGCAGTGGTTAATGTGCTGCAGAGCACCGAATCGCCTTATTATCCATTAGCTGCCTGCTGATTCAAACGAGAAAATGAATACGTTGAAGATGAAACAGGAACGTGTACATCTGATTCACCGTCGAGGGACCATGCATACTGGGATCAAAGCCCCGGTTAAGTTGATCATATGTAGTAAGTGGAATGAGATGTGTTCCCACTGTACGTGTGCGCGCATACAAACATACATACACACACACACACGCACACACGCACACACGCACACACACACCCAGTGGCACCGTCATGCGTTTCGCAGGATTACCTCCACCCACGTTTCTCATCGCAAATCAAGAATCAGGTGTGTAAAGCGAATAGGACGATGGATTATAAAACTATTAACAGACCTTTTTTCGGTGGAGGAATATTTTCGTTTCTCTGCTGCGGCCATCCACGGCCACTGATTGGTCAGTTGCCATGCCATCCTGCCATCCTGCCCTCCTCCCCCCTGCGGCCACAGTATGGCGGCGGCGGGTTTGTAACCCATCGTGGAGTTAAGTGACACACTGTGTGTCCACTTTCTTCTACTCCGTCACTCATCTCCCACACTCTCCTCTAATGCCTCCCGCTTTTTAACGTCCGTCGTCTCTCCTCCATCAATCCCACATGTACCCACACGTATAACACACAGGCCCACATGCACATAGGTGCACACGAACACACACATCAGACACGCCGGCCACTGTGGCAGTCCTCCTGTCTTTGAAGGGAAGTGAAAGGTTAGGAGCGGTGATTGTTAGTCAGCCTGTTTGAGGCCTGTCAAATGACTTTAAGAAAGGTCATCTCAAGTTGTGAAAAAGAACGAGAGAGAGAGAGAGTCAGATCAAGACACAGCGAGAGAAGGCGTGCAAGAGAGATAGAGGGAGTTATAAGAGTCTCTCTTAAGATCCCTGTTTTTTTATTGGTTGGGCTCTCAGTCTCTTTAATTTTTTTCCATGCTTTGATCATTTCTTTTAATTTTTCTTTCGACATGTTGAACACCATACATCTAGGGCAGCCGCAGAATGACTTCTTACACCGTGCTTTCCAAATGAATTTTTTATCACCGTGTATATCATATTTCTTTTTTTTCCTCTTTTTCGGCTTTCAAATGTCTTTACTTTGTGAGATGTTTCTGGGGGGAATAGACTGAGCCAGGGATCCCTTCTGCCACAATGCCTTCGACTGGCTTCCCTTTGTGTGCCTCGTGGAAGGGATAACGATCGTACCAGAGACAAAAGTGGAGAACAAGAGGGGTGTTAGTTGGTACGTGTGTGTGTGTGTGTGTGTGTGTGTGTGTGTGTGTGTGTGTGTGTGTGTGTGTGTGTGTGTGTGTGTGTGTGTGTGTGTGTGTGTGTGTGTGTGTGTGAGAGAGAGAGAGAGAGAGTTCACAGGGAACAGTGTGAACCATGTCAATCTCTGATCAAGCCCGCTTTTTTTTCCAAGCCAACTGAAAAAGAACATAGAGAAAGATAAGGCATGTAGTGAGTAAAAAGAGGGCAAAGACATGCAATAGAGAGACTTTAATAGTGGAAGAAAGACAGGGGAAAATTATTTATTTCTCTCCTGTTGTGAGCTATAGTTCTTCTTATCAGTGGTGGTTATGAAGTACATGTTTAAATTGATTACATTTTTAATTATTTTGTATGATTTTTATTTACGATCGTGCGTGTGTTGGTGTGTTGGTGCTCGCAGCCAACAGGGAAGATTATGATTTTTGTTTTTTTATATAAAACTGCATGAAAACAATACATTTTCACGTTAATCATTGTTTTGTTCTTCCTGCAATTATCGAAGCCACATCTTAATTATCGTTACAAATTGCACACTGACAAGCAGAGTCTGTACTCCCCTATTATTGCCCTGTGTTTATTCCTTTCATGTGTTCCATCTCTCTGGCTCCATTGATTCTGTATTTTGACCTGACATGTTTTTCCAAACTCAAAACCAAAAATGTCAACACTTTCTTTGGTTGGAACCATGTGGAATATGATTATGTGATCACTTTTCACCATCGAAGCGATGTCCGGACTCTTCCCCCTTGCGGTTAATGACTTTCCCGGACACTGCGTCTCCCTTTTGTCCTCTTTCCTGTGCCTGGTTCCCACCAGAACTGAGATTGCCATTTGGCCGCCATGGCAACCAAGACCCTCATCCCATCCCCATATCCGCAACAGCCTTGTTCACCCAGAAAATGTCATGTCTAATATTGACTCATTTTTTGTATGAAAGTTTAATAAGCTATCCAAGAATATAACAGCCCCCAAACAGCCTCGGTCTTTAAAGGGTATATCCGCCTTGAAACGATCCACCTCCTCCACTTCTCTCCTCTGTCCTTCCTTCCATCTGTGATTTTATCTTCTTTCTGTCCTTTTCTTTATTTAATCCACCAACAGGTTCTTCTGCCGGCCTCCGTTGGGTGTTTCCTCCACCATTGTACATTCATCCGGTTTCTCCCTCTTCTCGTCGGTCTTGAGTCTTCTCCCTCTCCCTGATTTCCTTGTCTTTTCCGCCTGACCCCGACCACGCTTTGATTGATGCCTTCGATGGCGCTTCGCATCCTCCATTACTCTGATTGGCCCATGTCTCAGGTGCTGCATTCACAGAGGGGAGAGATGGTGTGTGAAGTTAGGAGCGTGAACCCAGCCGTTGGTTGAGGTTATGTGTGAAGCTGGGAAATTTGGGGGGGGGGGGGGCGACTGAGAAACCAAAATCACCGGAGTAAACGTATCACACGCCCTGTCACTTGTGTCCAACAGAGCACTCACATGTCCCCCCCTCCGATTGGCTCCAGATACAAAAGTCTACGGCAAAATAAAGCAAATTGTACTCACCTACTGTACAGTTAAGCTGCTGTTGAACCCTTGGGGATCACACTCACACAAACACACACACCCACACACCATCGGCTTGCATCCCGAGAGTCCCTTCATATAACAGGAGGATCTATTTGGATTAGCTTCCACTCAGATGTCTGCCTCGCCTCTCCTCCATGTTTGTTTGGCCACGTAGGGCTGAAGGATCATTGGAAGGAGAGGAGAGCCATTCTCTCTCTCTCTCTCTCTCTCTCTCTCTCTCTCTCTCTCTCTCTCTCTCTCTCTCTCTCTTTCTCTCTCTCTCTCCCTCTCTCTCTCTCTCTCACTCTCTCACTCTCTTTCTCTCTCTCTCACTCTCTCACTCTCTCACTCTCTCTCTCTCACACTCTCTCTCTCTCTCTCTCTCTCTCTCTCACTCTCTCTCTCTCTCTCTCTCTCTCTCTCTCTCTCTCTCTCTCTCTCTCTCTCTCTCTCTCTCTCTCTCTCTCTCTTGGTCATGTCTCTCTGTGGACGTGCAGAGTAATTGCAAACGGGGTAGTGGATTGGTACTTGAGCTTTATCAATGGAGCTCGTGTGGCGCCTTGTCCCTTTCAGTGAGCTCCCAGCTCCGGCCCGGTGATCCATCGGAGCGCTGCTTTCATTACATCACTCTCCTTTTTATTCTCAAACTCGCTTCAATCCTCTCTCTCTCATTCTCTCTCTCTCTCTCTTTGTAAATTCTCCTTCTACTTTCTGTGTGTGTGTGTGTGTGTGTGTGTGTGTGTGTGTGTGTGTGTGTGTGTGTGTGTGTGTGTGTGTGTGTGTGTGTGTGCGTGTGTGTGTGTGCGTGTGTGTGTGTGTGTGTGTGTGTGTGCGTGTGTGTGTGTGTGTGCGGGTCCCTTTGTGACCATACATTCAGTGGCACACATCAAGTAACTTTGCATTGTACTTTTACACAAAACTCCTTGCTGCTGTATTTGCCACTATTTCTTTTATTTTTTTTGTTGTTCTTTTTTTTTTGCTGAGGACAGCAGTTGCTGTCAAGACATGGACCGGGCTGACAAGTGGATGTTGTTTGAGTTTTCAGGCCAGCGGCAGTCGGATGACTGAGAGGCAGAAGGGGGCTTAGTGGTTCAGTCTGAAGGCCTGTCGGTTTGACATACGTTTTTCCAACTATCTGACTGCATTATCGGTGCTCTCATGCAAAGCCGACATGTGTTGGGTGTGTGTGTGTGTGTGTGTGTTTGTGTGTGGCAGTGTGTGTGTGTGTTTGGGGGGGGGGAGCGCACTATGTGTGTGTGTGTGTGTGTGTGTGTGTGTGTGTGTGTGTATGTGGCACTTTGTGTGTGTATGTGTGTGTGTGTGTGTGTGTGTGTTTTTGTGTGTGTGTGTGTGTGTGTGTGTGTGTGTGTGTGTGTGTGTGTGTGTGTGTGTGTGTGTGTGTGTGTGTGTGTGTGTGGTGCGTGCGTGTGCCGGTGCACACAAGTCTCTCCTTGACTCAAGGCTTGTCCGAGGTGTATGAGAGAAAATGCCTTCAAAAACAAAAATTTGGAAAGCGCACATTTTAAGGGACATAAAAAAGGGGACGTTTCTCCTTCCCTAAGGATATTTCATCTTTGCTCCCCGTCCTCGCTTCAGAACAAATGGAATGTGTGACCATCAGGTCAAACGAAAGCCCGACCCGCGGCTACAGGAGCCTGCAGGCAGCCGAGCCTCACACTGTTACAGGAACTGCATATTAACTTTGATGATGTGCTAGCCAGGCATATCTGCGACTGCACACAACAGATAACAAAGTGGCCCATGCAGCAGTTCTGCCAGCATAATGTTGCATCTCTAAACAAAGTTTTGTCTTCCGCTGGTAATGCTGAACCGGCTGAATGCGCTATTAGCAAGACACGCATTGTCTCCCGGAAACATCCCGATTCAGTGGTTCGTTCCATGCACCCTCGGAAACTGTTGCCCGATGTTAATATTAATTAGCGTTCAAAGATGTATTTATTGTTTTTTCTACATTATTTCTGCACTCTTATATATTTTCTTTATGTTGACGTACTGTACTGTGCAGCAGTCATTAATATCCGTGTATTGTTTTCTGTTGGATCTGCAATAGCATAACTGGAAAAATTATTGGAAGTTTTCATGAAAATAGTTTATGTGAGTCACTGTTAATTAATTTCAAGGAAAGGCGGTGAGAGAGAGAGAGAGAGAGAGAGAGAGAGAGAGAGAGAGAGAGAGAGAGAGAGAGAGAGAGAGAGAGAGAGAGAGAGCGCATGCATGGCCATGCAGAGCTTCTCCTTGAAGCGCGGTCAACAAGGTGTCCGTCTGTCTATAAATGGCGCCGCACAAACCAGCAGTCCGCGTTTCTTCCGAAACACGTTTTCAATAAGGAAAGGGAGAAGAAAGAGATGTAATACATTCCACTCCCTCCTCTTCACTTGACAGTTTACATTCAAGCCTCACCTAGCAGAGGAGAGGCTTGTGGAGGGGGTGCTCGCTGTGCAACCTGCCCAGTGTCTCAGCATTTGTCAAGCTTCACAGGCAATAATAAGAGTTCAATCTGGCTCTGCTCTCGCATTGCGCGCAGAATGTATGAAAGGACACACTGGGAGAAATGTGCTTTTCTCCTTTATTATTCGCTGTCTTTTGTTCCCACACACCTCACGTGCTCAAGTGTGAGGGCCCTATCTTGCATCCGGCACAATTGACTTTCTACACTGACGCATGTGTCGTTGCTAGTTTGCAACTGGCACAGAGCGTTCTTTTCCCTCCACCTCCACCGGTAAATTAGGCAATGATCTTGCGCCCCAAGGTGCAATCGGCGAAAGGAGGAGGCCTGTTCTGGTGCATACGTTCCCTGGTGCTATTTTGCAGTTTCTGAAAACAATTGCGCCACAAACCAGGAAATACCTGGTTTAAAGTCAGTGGCGCGTTGTTCAGATGCTATTTTAAGGGTGCATGCATGATGTTGCTTGTGCACCTCGCGCATACACTTTGCTTCTCTCATCTACCTAGCCACACATTCTTGGTAAATTATTTGTGAAAGAACTGCTGATACAGAGGTAATAAGTTGTACTTTTAAATCAATGCATCTGCAAACACCGTACAGCAAACACATATTTTCTTGACACAGACATCGTGGTCAAGCCCATCACTTTTAGGATTGATGAGTATTTGATCGTGAGAAAACATTGTTTTACCGCGAGTGAGTGTTAAAAAGAATGAATGAATGCAGGCGCGTGTGTGTAAGTGTAAAATAATTAATGAATGTGGGCGCGCGTCTGTGCGTCCATCTGTTTAAACACACGCAAACTAAACCCGTAACGCATAATGCAGTCCATGGCAATGTATATTAACGGGGGGGACACATGCATATTAGGAACACAAGTCGATAACGATAATGCATACAATACTGGTAAGAAACGATGTTTGTTAATGTATTGCGTGTATCATTAAATAGAACCACAGTTACCGCATATCATATGTGTGCCTTCTTTGCCGAAATTTATTTGAGGACTCAGTATTTCTGAAGTTGTGGAAGAAAACACAATTCAATGTGTGAATTAGGCCATATTATTTGGCCATAAACATCTGTCTCATTGGAGACTGCAAACGCGCTGTCAAAATATCAACTCGTCAGATTCAAATGCGCCCATGACTCTTAAAGGGGATGGGAGATGGCACTCTCATTGGTTTATTGCACATTACGCCCAAACCACACCTACAGGTAATTAGGCTACTGCAGACCAACCCTTTTTAGATTTGCGCCGGGCGCAAGAGTCATTAATGCGTCGGTAAAATAGCGACATCGCCGTAGAACCGCCCACAAAGCTACTGCGCTTGGCGCTTCTCACTTGCGTTTCAGACCGTTAAAATAGGGCCCAAAGTGTTGCAGTTCTACCTAGTTTCATCTGCTATCTCTTTCCCTTTATCTCTATCGTGCATTGCCTCTCTAGCTCTTTCTTTGCATGTATCTCCCTCTCTTCCTCTCTCTCGGGCAATCCAACCAACGGATCTTGTTTGAGATACAAAATAACAAAATTCATATCATCAAACATGTTAATGCATTTTCTGAAACCACAGTTTTCAGCGTGTAATTAATTCCCTTCCCATCCCGCAGTCAGACCCTCAATTATGAACATGTCTTTTCACATAGAGCTGATGTTGTGATGGATGAATGTCTAGCGGCTCCCCAGCGTGTCTCTGTGCCCCTGAACAGTGCTCTCACAGGTCCAGGGGAAGCACACCGACCCTTCACAGGGAAGCTTTGTCGTCTCAAGGACGGGTCGTACCATTCCCCCCATTAGCCGAGGGTTCCGATGTTTGTAAGCACACAGCATTGTGTTTAACAAAGGTAAAGGCACTGTGCGTCTGAAGACCAGGCTTCTTCCGGAAACTTCTTCAGAAGTCTTCTGAAGAACCCAGTCATAGGACAGTTTGAAAGATGATCCTATGGCGTTTTATGTATAATCCCCATCATCGTCCTGCTTTGTCTTACATTCACATTTACATTTGTGGCATTTAGCAAATACTTTTGTCCAAAGCGACTAACAAGTACATTTGTCAGAAAATAAAGAAACTATATCTCGCTGTCGGTACAGCAACGATGTTCATAGATCCAAGTGTCCAGCACTAAGAATTGTAAGGTTCATCCATTCACCGTAGAAAACAAAGATAGCTAGGATAAGATGCTACACAATGGTAAGTACTATTTTTAAGTGCAAGGACGTACCGCATGCAATAAATGCGTACATTGAGTGCCAGGTCGTACATACTACAATAAGCGTGTACATTAGGTGCCAGGACGCGCAACATACAATTGCGAAGAGGGGTCTGGGGGGGCCTTTTGTTCAGCTTTATCCACTGTTCACATCACATTGGATGAATGGGACTTTGGAGACCTTAGGCAGGACTAAAGACGGGTTGGATGGGGTGAGGTTGACAGCCAGCGGCTAGACACAGAAAAAAGAGAATATAAATGCAAGGAAAAATGTAAACGAGTACAATGTTGGTGGTCATTCCCATCGGCCGTCTGAATATTTGCTCCCGGGGAAGATATGAGAGTATGAGATATGATCAGACCGGGACAGTGATATTAGGAGTTTTTTCATATGCGCTGCTTCTAAGGTTTTTAATGCAGTCTGATAGGCAGAGACTTTGAACGTCAGCAAGCCAAATGGCCTCACCGCAGGAAGAAATCACTGACAGGGAGAGAGAGAGGGTGAAAGACAGAGAGAGAGAGTTGAGAGATGAAAGAGGGGATGGTATAATTAATGGTGAGGGCGAATAAAATATAGAAACCATTGCAAGGCACGCACACATACAAACACACACACAGATACACACACACACACACACACACACACACACACACACACACACACACACACACACACACACACACACACACACACACACACACACACACACACACACACACACAAACAGAAAAATAGAAACACACACACATACATACACGCACACAAACACACACACATGCATACCCTGCCAGTCTCATGTTTTGTAGTGTCAGCATTTATCTGACCCGGGGCAGCCAGACGGCTGCAGATATGAATGTGCAATAGGCCGTCAGCAAGGCAGCATCAAGCAGTATCGATCTTGATGCTGCAGAGAGTACACTGCTGCTTCCACTGCACACTCTGCTCCGTCTACCCCTTAAGGTTCCACTGGGCTGCTACCGTAGACGGAGCTGCAGCCTCGGTTCACCGCTACAGCTGGAGTCTGTTCCCGATCCAGCACTTAATGAGCCTTTTCAGGGCCGTTTTTAGGAAACGGGCCGAAGGCACACCGATACGCTGTCTATTTTATTTGCAAATGCAGTATGTGTGTGTGTATGGCTTGTGTGTTGTGTTAAGATTGTGTGTGTCATGAATGTGTGTGTGCCAAAAACACTGGGTGTTTTTGTGGATATATGTATGCAGCCGTATTCTGTATTTGAATTACTATTTTTATATTTTGTGCATGCATGTGTATGTGTTTGTGTGTGTGTGTGTGTGTGTGTGTGTGTGTGTGTGTGTGTGTGTGTGTGTGTGTGTGTGTGTGTGTGTGTGTGTGTGTGTGTGTGTGTGTGTGTGTGTGTGTGTGTGTGTCCATGCACGCAAGGGTATGGGTCTACAGTACATATGGACAGCGGGGACATTCTGCTGAAGCAGCGTTATTCAGGTAAATGATGAGAATGACGCTGATATAATGGAGATGCTAATAGTGGCGAAGGCCATAAAAGTGTGAAGTATCCTTCCCAGCAGACTTTGGGGTTGAGGTGGGACTGCGACTAACTGCTCCGGAATGTATATGGCGGCCATTACAACTCCTCTACGTTCCTAACAAGGATCATCATTCAGAGAAAGACAACCTAGCGACGTCTGAAGCAAATGTGCCTGGGAGCTTGTGTGTGTGTGTGGGTGTGTGTGTGTGTGTGTGTGTGTGTGTGTGTGTGTGTGTGTACGTCTGTGTGTATGTCTTTGTGAGTTTTTTACGTTTCTGTGTGTGTGTTTGTCCAAGTTTCTGCAGATATGCGTGAGTGTCCACGTTTATGTGCATGTGTTTGTGTGTGTTTGTGCACGGGTGCACGGTAGTTCATGTGCCCCCCCTTTCCTTGAGTGTGTTTGTGCGCGTGCGTGTGTGTGCGCACAATCTTGCACAGGAAAAGAAAAAAGTGAGAAGCCTACCCTTTTCCGAGCGTGTCACCGCTGATTAAGGTCGGCAGAGTTCGCAGATCTACGAACTGTCTTCTCTTGTTGTCTCTGGAGTAGACAGCTGTGTCACACAGCACACCGTGGGTCACTCCCCTGCAGCCTCCCAACGGTTAACACGATGTGACATTTCTCCATTTATAAAGTTGTAGGCCGATAATTGCTGATAAAAAGGATGTGCTACCCAGGCCAAGATGATGTGCCTTACCTATCACACCTGGGCAGGCTCTGTTCCTAAAGTAATATCTGATACTTGGAAGCATCTTTCATCTTTATTTTTTGACACGCTGAGATCCCTAAGGTGCTTAATTAAACGCCGCCGCTCAGAGATATTCCGGCGAGAAAGAAATACAAAGTAGACGGGCAGATTCAAGCCATTTATAGACACATTTGTAGTACTACCCAGCTCTGTCGTGTCACAGGATGAGACTGATGTGTTCTTGGTTCATGGTTCCTCGAGTTTGTTCTTAACTGTAAAGGCTAAGGAGAAGCAGGACAAAAAGTGGAGGAGAACATTGTACCATTCACTATTCAGGCTGCAAATTGAAAGGAAAAGGGAAAAGATGTCCTGTTTTTTTCACTTTGACTGAAAGTCATTGCAGCACAGCATAGAGTCTGATCTATGCATCGTAAAATTTCAGCCTCTTTGAAATATGGCTGTGGCCTTTCTCCCCGGATTAAGGGTTCCCAATGAATGCAATCAATGTTAATAGAAGACTGGGTGACTTGAGATGAGCAACATGTTCGCTATTCACCCTACAATGATCCTCGGTTACGATGGTTCACGGTTCAACTCAGTCATGGTCAAATAATCGTCATAAGCTTATAAATAAGGTGGGTTTGTTGCAATTAGAGTGTACTCAATGCATTATTATTTAAGTATCATCACCGGGCGCCCTCTGCGTCAGCCCTTAAATTGAAAGTTATTTAAGATAGAGGAAGCCATACTAAATGATTAAAGAAGCAGGAATTAGCGGCTGTAATCATTCACTCACTCAAAGCATCATTATGCTCGTAGCTTCTTGACCTCCATCAGCCAGGTATCTTGCCAGCGTTTAAAACCCTCCCTTCGGCACTTCCACCAAGAATATTTAGACACTCTCTTCGGTTAGTATTCAGCGTGTATATCTAGCTGCTGCTGGTGCTGGTGTTAGCAGTATAATCATCATCAAGCAGGAATCCTGGGCGTTTTTTGCCAGACTAGAGAAACAACACACTACACCCCCAAACAATGGCTGGTGTGAAGCCTGTCAGGTTTAGGAGAAAAGGTGTTTCAGACTTTGTGTCTGGTTAGGGCAAAGCAATAACCAAAAGGGTTTGTCGGGGAAGAAGATAAGGGAGGAATTGCTCAGCATTCCATCTGCCTTCCATCTGTCTGTCTGACTGACTGTCTGTCTCTCTGTTTGGGTCGCTTCGATATGTCCTTCCTATTTCTTGTTAACTTTATTTGACCGAAAATAAATAAACAAAAACACCTCCCACTGACATTGGCACACAAACAGGTGGCTGTTACTTTCTGATGTCTATCTGTTCCACAAATACACACGGACACACGTACATATTCACAGAATGGAAAAACCCAGCTAGCTCTGGTAGTATTGTGCGGCGTTAGTTTGGGGAACATGCTAGCCCTCTTACAAAGCCTTCTGGTGGTGAACACTATATATCTGGCCAAACCATTCTGATAACAATCTTGGACGTGAGAGGAGACGGTCATTTGTATTGTCTACGTATCATAACTCTTTTCCCCCTTAGATTGTTTTAGCGCGAGGAAAGGTTAAGAATGATGATTATCTTCAAATCTCTCAGATTCAAATCTCCATTGCGGTTGCGTCAGAGGGAGGATGCAGCCTGTGTCACTCTGAGCCCATCTGCTTCGGAACATTGGCTGTTAGGAAAGGAAAAGGAGGAATCCTGTGTGATCTGGTTCCGTCTGTTGTCTCTTCCAGGTTCCTGTCTTCCTTTGCATGTTTATTCTTTATGTCTCACTTTCTTACAAATGCTAGATTTGGCTTCTGGAACAATAGGGTTGTACACGGAAACATAGCAAGTGCACATGTGTGTCCGGAATACGTAAAGCATCATAAATAAAGATGATGGATTGATAGATTAATGGATAGAAAGATAGATAGCACACCTCATCTCAGACACTTTAAACCCTCACAAGTACACACAAACACACACAGACACACACACACACACACACACACACACACACACACACACACACACACACACACACACATAATGACACATACACACACACACACACACACGCACACACACACACAATGACACATACACACATGACACAATGACACATACACACATACACACACACACACACACACACACACACACACACACACACCACACACGCGCGCACACACACACACACACACACACACACACACACACACACACACACACACACACACACACACACACACAAACAAGCAAGCTCAATTGTGCACCTCCCGCTGGGCTGGGATTTAATAGTAAATGCAGCGCACTGCTCCCCATTGCGATAGTGATGGGCAGTGCTGCACCTGCTGCTGTGCCTCCTCCTCCTCTTCTCCTCCTCTCCTACTCGTCCTCCTCCTCCTGCTGCTCCTCTTCCTCCTCCTCCCCCAACATACAGGGCTTTACCAAGGGCAGGGCAAAGGGCGGTCTGAGGCAGAGAGGAGGAAGGTGAATGCTATGCTCCTTCATCATCTGGTTGAGCTCCTAGTGCTGCTACTGCTGCTGCTGCTGCCTCTTGCCCTGAATAATGAAGCAGCGTCCCTGTGGCACACCACTCCCTGCACAGCGGCAGGGCCGCTCGTACAGCATAACCCGCCACACGATAACCACCACCTCCACCACCTCTCTCTCACTCTCTCTCTCTCTCTCTCTCTCTCTCTCTCTCTCTCTCTCTTCTCTCTCTCTCTCTCTCTCTCTCTCTCTCTCTCTCTCTCTCTCTCTCTCTCTCTCTCTCTCTCTCTCTCTCTCTCTCTCTCTTATTAGTTTGGAAGAGGGTAATATGTTAATGTCTTTTTTGCAACAGGAACATTGTACAAAGAAAGTTACACCTATATGAAACAAGATAGAGCGATGTAATGCACCAGTTAAGAGGAAATTGCTATTTTCCGCCCGCAGCTCCTGGGCAGGTAAGTGAAATAGAAGATATAAATAGAAGAACATATTAAAAGACTAAATCCACTATGGTACTCAATAAGGGTAAAAGAAAAACCTCCTCACGGCTGATTACTTAGGCGCTTTCATTTCCTCCAATTCGGCCACTGGGACACCCAGTGTTGGAAATCTCAAGTGGAATAGCCAAACATTCTCTCTCTCTCTCTCTCTCTCTCTCTCTCTCTCTCTCTCTCTCTCTCTCTCTCTCTCTCTCTCTCTCTCTCTCTCTTTACCTGTCTCTGTCTACCTGTCCAGAGGGGGCATAATGGAATATTTTATAAGTGCTGGAAATAGGACAATGATCAATGGCTATTAATGTATGCCCCATAGTTTCCTCGCTATGGCCGCTGAGACACTCAATGTGTCTCAGGGGCCACTCTCAACTCTCTCTCTCTCTCTCTCTCTCTCTCTCTCTCTCTCTCTCTCTCTCTCTCTCTCTCTCTCTCCTCTCTCTCCTCTCTCTCTCTCTCTCTCTCTCTCTCTCTTTCTCTTTCTCTTTCTCTTTCTCTCTCGCCCTGTCCACTGGGGTGCATAATGGAGTACTGAGAAGGGCCTGAAATAGAATTTGTCTCTTAGCTTGATCTAAGAGACAAATAGAGCATAAAAGTGTTCCACTCTTTTTGACATCAGTATGTTTTTTCAATTGTGTTCTGCATTTTTTGCCAACACTTTACATTAAGACTGCAATAATAAGACATTAATTAGCATAAAAGAATCCCGTAATTATTTAGCATCATTAAAGGGGTTAGGGTGGGTGGGTTACGGTTAACTCGGTTGTTTTGAATCTAACATTTGTCAAATACACGGAAAAATTACAGTTTGGGCCAAACAATGTTGCTCTGGCCAAGTCCAGACAACTTAGATTGGTTGCGTTCCTAAGAGTTTAAGGTTAAGGGGCGAAGAGCTCATTTAAACACCCATAAGAGTGACTCAAGCACAAATCGATGTGTAGTACCGGTGGTTCTTGCATGAGGGCCGATGTTCGCAATCTGCAGAGATACAGACTCTCTCTCTCTCTCTCTCTCCTCTCTCTCCTCTCTCTCTCTCTCTCGCTCTCTCTCTCTCTCTCTCTCCTCTCTCGCTCTCTCTCTCTCTCTCTCTCTCTCTCTCTCTCTCTCTCTCTCTCTCTCTCTCTCTCTCTCTCTCTCTCTCTATTGGAATAATTAGTCAGTATTCACCTGTCCAGTGGGTTGTATAATGGAATTCTTTAGATGGTCTGGAAATAGTATAATGATCCATCCCAAATAATGTATGCACAATAGTTTCCTTCACTTGTCCAATTAGACACTCAATGAGGACAATGTCCATAGATCCAGTGGAAAAGCTGCACTCCTAGCTCACCTCTCCCACCCACCGCATTTCTGTCACACTTCCGATGTCCAAGGTTTTTTTTTGGCCGTGGTCTGTTCTCATTGTTAATTCATCAGTTGCTTTTTGTGAGGTAGGAGTTGGGATCTATTCCCGGGTGGCCGCGGCAGTAGTGTCCAACAGCTTTGTCAGCGACACTTCCTTTCTAAATGATCCGGAGACTTCCAGGCCTCCGGAGTCCAGCAGGGACTGCACTCACCTTGGCCCAACAACCAGCAGTATCCAGTGGGACAGAGCGAAGCAACAGGAACGCTTCTCGAGTGTGTCCTTCTGAATTGTTTCAAAGACATTCCCTCACATCTGTAACAACATCCTAAAATAATTAATAGTGATTAGTGGTGACATCAAAACAGCCATCATTATCTTAACAGTCACTGTAAAGTAAGTACGTTGTTCTACTTGGTGAAGCCATAGTGCTTAGCTGATATTAGTATTTATGGAATGTGCAGAGGGAAACAATACACTTTGCCATTTTTCCTATGGTTGTGTTTATATTATTGGTGATTTATATTTTGTTTTGTAAAATAAAACAAAATGCATTACTCACCTCCAATGCCCTGTAAAAATTATATTATTTAATTTGCGTCTCTTCCAAGCAGTGCCAGGAGTGGGCAATTGTGTTTGTGACGATATATGTATATATATATACTTTTTTTTATGCATATTTCAGTGACACATTTTGGACTCTCAGTACCACTCGAGGCAATTGATCCCTGATTCAGGCGATTTCGAGACACGTTTGTAATGAGTAGAAGCTTACACCAGCAGACACTCGCTGCTCCCAGCCGATGGATTCCTCAGTGGGTTTGTGTGAATAAGGACAAGAGTTCCTGGGGAGAATCCTCCAAGTCGTGCCAGTTGTAATTGGTACTTCACAGTTGAGTTGCTGAACAAGACTAATTGGAGACGGACCTCCGTTGGCCGGGCCATGACAATACTTTGTATTAGTTTCCACAGCATTGATTCTGTGTTTGTGAGCGTTTAAAAGAGTTTCCCTCCTATAGCTTCCCATCGTTAGTAACTTTTTTTTTTATCTTCTTTTATTTCCTTGTTTCACTGTAATTAGTTGGAGTTCAGTTTGATCTTTTGGCTTGTAAGGTTTTAACCTTGTAGAAAATAAGTCTTCTCTAATTATGTCTGAAAGCATAGCTTTTAGTTGTCATGGAGATGTTCAGAAGCACATTAGCAAAACAAAATTCGACATCTAAAGGCAGCTTTAGGATTTGTAGGAAGTAGTAGGCCAACCCTTAGCTAATTATAAGTCCCTAAAAGGACATATAGTTCTATTCAGGCCATCTATTACTGGACACAGTTTGATCACGCAAACCCGCGAGTCATACTCCTTAAGTTTGAGCAAGTTTTGTTACAGTTTGTGTTGCTTCATTTTCAATAATATAAAATACAGTTTCCCTAAGGCTGCATAACTAAATAACACACTTTTGTGGCCATACTTTCTTCATTTCAATATTTTAGATTAAGCAAGGTCAAGAAGAATGAGTCTTTGCTGTTTAAAAACGCTAATTAGTAAAAGTTGTTATTGGTCCATTTATTTTAAATTAAGTTTGCCCCCAGGGCTTCATAAAGCCCAAATTGTCCGCCAACTAGTGTTGTTGTTTTTTGTTTTGTTATTTACAATTAATGATTAGTATTAAGCTTGTTTTCAGCTTTATTAGTTTACTTCCATCATGCAGTGGACAAAGGCTACGGTATCCTCCTTCACAAATAATCACCACCACTAAGGACAATAACAATAAACAGCATGTTGTCTTCTATTGATTTAACCTTTCCTCCTATTGCTCGCCTTTTAAACAAGTGGTATTTTCTTTATTTGTTTGCAAATGCGGTGGCAAATGGTTTGATATTTAGAGTTGCAGCGTACGGCAAATGTTTTTTTTTGTCTGCATTGTGTTTGTATTGACATAAAGTATTCATGTTGTTTTTGTGTGTTTATAGAAAAGAGAACTTGGGCCACGTTGACAGAAGAAAAACACCTAGATTCTACAAGCGTTTTTTGAATATTGATTGAATCTAGATTGAAAAAAAAAAATCTGTTTACTTGAAGGGGCACAACCGTCTCCGCGGGTTTACACATAGGTGGATTGGTTTCAGATCTCTACCATATCCATAGATTTCATATTCACAGAATGGGATAGGGTTAAGGGTAGGGTTTAAGGTTAGTCGTAGCGAACGTGGGCGCCCCAGTTAACTTTGGATATTGCCACAAGATCATTTTAGGACTTATTGAAGCGGAAGAAGAATGTTATGCAAATGTGGATTTTTCCTCCACATTTGCATTTAACATCCCTGGCTTCATATTGGGTGACCGCCGGTGTCGGATGAGGTAGCACGTTATTTGAAAACGTTTCTGTTTCTGTTAACATGAAATCCTCACTTCAACAGAAACTAATTGAGATGAATATGATCAAGGAAGTGTAATTTCAAAATATGGAACTGCATCCCCTAAAACGAGGAAACAGTGGGCTCATCGAGTTGTGTTGTTGGACAGTTACTACGTTTTCTCAGATGCACTTGGGACTCCTGTCCCATTGGTCAGTTGTCCGTCTGTTTGCACCTTTGAAATCCTAATCGCGTAATCGGGTTAAGAGAAAAGCACAGTGCAGAACCCTTAATGATGAGCCCTTGAGGCTGACAAGTATTGGAACAATTTTGTTAAAAAAAAAGAAGCAATGTTTAACATATTTATTTGGGAGATGTGTTTGTGTTGTTTGGTTTCAAAGGCAAATAATCATTTTAAAAAAACCATTATGGGATAAGGTAACTATGAGATTCAACACATTTGTGATCTGAATAATATTGGAAAACTCTTTCATAACTTTAAGAGCAAGGCATTATGGGCTACTCTTCGTACCTTGCAAATCACAATGTTTCTATGTGCTGTCGACACTTTTCTTTATAGGGCTGCAAAACAAAAACCACCGAACTGTTAATCCACCATCGTGTTGTCTGGTGCACAGCTACAGGTTTTATTTGCCTATCATTGTGCCAAGCTTCCACTTTAACTGCATATTGAATGTTGGGTGTGTGAGTTTTTACCTCTGCGACGCCCATACAGTTTCCTTGAGTCTGAGGAATGCAGTTTTAAATGAAATGTGTTACATATCATATTATTTACGGCGATTCTGAATGCAGAGTACACCATGGAATATTTATTGGCTTTTGCATCCACTTGAACGGGGCAATGTAATCTAACGAATTAAGGAACAAAATGCCAAACCTGGAGGAAAGAAGGCCTCTATTACAGTCATTCTTTTAGTTTTGGTTAAGATAGATACGTTGCTCTTGGAAAGGCCTCTCTTCAGTTGTCGGTATATTTGACACCTTCAACCTCACCTCAATTCTGACCGTAGCTCTGCCTCGGCCTCCTGAGTGTCTTACTTGGCTGTGCATCAACACTATTTATAACAGAGGATGTGATCGGGGTTGACATTTCTCCAGTGCTTTATGTTCTTCTTCTTCATAGCTGTCTCCCTATTCTTTCAACGTATCCTGCCTCACATCACTTTCCAACCCTGCGCCACCTGGCCTGGTTTCTCTTCGTTTGGCTGATTGGTTTTTGCATTTGTTTATGTCATTGTTTTTTTCTGTCATTAATATAATCCAAGTTCACTCTGAGCATTTCTGGCAGAAGATATGACGGGGAAATGAGAAGGATTTGTTAGAAAAATAAAGTGGCCGTAGATCTATCAGAGTACTGTGTGTTATCATACGCTCTTTGTCCATTTTCAGTGTATAGACCGCATCGGCCGATACTTATTTTAATTTATATTCCTTTTTTACCTTTATTTTGACTTTTTCATTGTACCTTCCCACTGGCACTTCTCCAATTCTTTAATTTATTTTAATATAAAACAAGCATCTACATAGAAACGGCACGAAAAATATTGCGATGGAAATAATGAAAACACACTAAACCTTTGCCTTGGAAGCAAGACAGTAGAAGAGTGTAGGAAGTGTAATAAAATGTGTGTAGAAGATCCAATAAAGGCCATGATTTATTTAAAGAAAAATGATACTAAGGTATGCACTATGTTGAAAGAAAATGAATCAGTTGCAGATTCAAATTAAATATATAACATTTAATTATCAGAGAGCAATTCATTAAGCCCTGTGGGGAATTTGCATTAAGCATGAAGCCAGACTGAAGGCAGTAAACAGAATCATGTATGCAGTAAATAACCCTCGGCTGCCAGACCCACGGGTTTTAAATAGCAGGACGGGAATCTCGCCATAGCACTTGTAGGCAAGCCAACGTCTAATTGTCCTATTCTTCGCCTAGTTCTTCATTCTGGAGTGGGTCGCATCTGTGACCCCCTTCTCTGAGCATACACATGCTGAGCAGCACTCAGTTGATGCATGGTAAACATCTGACTGCCTTCTGATGTATATTACATGGCACTAATGTTTCCTGCAATTATTATACACATTCATTTTATCGCCTCGCTTAATTACAACCCCAAAGGGGGTTGGGGGTGAAAGCGTCAATGGTTGTATTTGTATTTTATGGATATGTGCTTCATTTTCTCTCAAGGTGATGGTCATACTAGTGTATGCAAGCCTATTAACACACCACAACAAGGCAAAGCCATAATTGAGGGGTCAACATGGAAATTGAGGTTCAAATTTGACTGTCAAGAGCAAACAGCTGTCGATGAACGAGGGAAGATGTCAATTGATTAGGAGACCTGCAATGAACTGGCCCAGGATAAAACAATGATCGCGACATGGAACAAGTTGCTACATTCTGGGTGGACATTGTCTAGTAAAATGGTGGGCGATCGCTGACCTTCCCAGCCGTAGTTGATTAATTACTTAGACTTAAACAACGGTAAACCCTAATTCTGTACGTACAGCTAACCTGGAGATGAGCAGCCTAATGAGAAAACTCAGCGTGCAAGAGTGAAGTTAGTCAAAACAGATGAACAGTAGACCAAAACCAGTGAATCAGATGGTTCTTCTCTCCCTCGCCCCGCCTCCTCCTGCCCTTCCCAGATATTGAAAGCGGTGCATGATGAATAATGTATGTACGCTCTGGTACCTAGATGATATTGACTGCTATTGTAATCCGATGCCGGTTAGATGGGCTCTGTGCTGCCTTGTCTTTCTGCCATTCCG
>NC_082382.1:12084202-12096702 GCF_031168955.1 Gadus macrocephalus
AATTAGTGTACCATGTTTAAGAATGAAAAGAAATAAAGAACTAACAAAAGAAAGTAAGCTGGAAGGAAAGTCAATGAGCATCTGGACACCGTTCAGGATGATCCATGGTAAAATAAGCCATGGTTCATCAGCCTCTAACACACACACACACACACACACACACACACACACACACACACACACACACACACACACACACACACACACACACACACACACACACACACACACACACACACACACACACACACACACACACAAAAATACACACAAACCCAAACAAGCCCTTTTCCTCACTTCCACTGTGAAGTGAGTCGTAAGATGAGCCGGTGGGGCCACAGCTTGGTACATTTAACCCTCAGTCTGTGCGGTCCCCAGCACAGCCCAGTGCTCTCTGTGCTTTATAGCTGGTAGTATAGCGGCACTAAATGACCAAATGACTTAGAGGATGCAGCCAATGTCGATCTGGGAATAAATGAACGCTCCAAATTGCAGTTTTATTTTTTAAGCCGTACCCTTTAACAGCAGATGGCTCTTTTTTCATTCAGTTACATCGGCTAATTGTTTGTCATCTGTACGCTAAAGTGCCGCCGCTGAACCCCAAAACTACTGCATGTGTACGCTAAACGATGCAACTCCCAGTCATTGGCTGGCGTACTCCTCCACTTTAACCTTTTCTTCCTGTTTAACTGATTATTAGTCAATCAATCAAGCATCTGTCCTACTTGCTCAAACACATCTGCCAGGGCCCACTCCTCCATTCTGCTATTAATCATATCTTCCTCCTCCTCCAGATGTCAATAGTCCGACCTCATCCATTGCTTTTAGCCTTCTAGTCACTTCCCGGTGCAATGGAGGTGGTCGCCCCCCGGACATTGGTCCATCGAGCCGCCTGTCCCGCCCTGCCACTCCTGCCGGGATCAATCCGGCCAATCGCAGCTCAAGCGCCAGCCGATTGTCCCGCCAAAACTATTAAGGTCTTCCTCCAGACTCCCTTGTGCAACCCAGAGTGAAAATGGAGGCTATAGCGGTCAGTGGCACCTGGCTTCGAGCCCTCGTCCACCGAGCCGTTGTAGACCTGGTTCCTGAACTCGGGCCGGTTGTCGTTCATGTCGATGACGTAGATGTACAGGTCAATCGGGTTCTCCACCTGGTTGCCGTTCATGTCCACCGCATGCGCTCTTAGCTGGAAGACAGGAGGTTAAGAGGTCAGAGGACTAGGGAGACAAGAGAGTGATGCAGAGTGAAGAGTGACATGCAGCTGATCTACGCCAGGTTGGGTGCGGTGGTAACACAAGAACCCTACTTGCACACATCTGTCTTTCTAATTTCATACTTACTAAGTTAGTATTGCATAACTGCCATGACATGTGGGTAATGAAAACGGTCTGTTTAGTGTTTGCGGGGGATTTTCTTTTTAATTTGATTAAATCGATACACTGTACATAAAAAAAAAAGCATTTGTCGAGAGAAAAAAGGTTGAACAAATTATAACAGAGGGAAGATAAAACCATTGTGAATTGTCGAGTAAACACTGAGAGGGAGTTTATTGCTTACATTTTAGAGAGAAAATATCAACAGCGACTGATTCTGTCTTATTTGGGAATTGATTGCCAGATCAAACAAAAGTGCTGCCGCAGGGTTTTGTTTGAGTTCGGCATCAATAAACATCTCGTGCCCTTCCCCTCTCAATCTACCGTTCCATCTGTTTTCAAGTATTTATTGAAATACGCAAGGGGGGACAAAGTACTCCAAAAAAGTTTAAATGAAAAATGGGAACGCAGTTTTAATTTATCCACAAAGAACTGATTCATTGAAGGAGAGGTCTCACCGGAGCAAAGCAGACCTATTTACCCATGGCGACTAGCAGGCGTTTGATTTCATTTTACTTTCTTGCTTTAAATTCAGCAAGACTAAATTAAACAATGAAGGAATTGGCAGCTAGGCTACCCCTGAACCCTTTCTGCCAACATACACCTATGTAGTTTAATCAAAATAATCAAAACATCAAATTTCACAAGGTAATAAATCTCCCTGAAAATAAAGCGTGCCTGTTTCATAATCCCAGTCCTGGATCCAAGGTCCCAGTCCACTGTCTGACTTGAATCAAAGCCTGGAAATCTCTTGACCTCCTTGCTCAGACGCCCGGCACAGTGAGTCACTCAGAAATGCTGCTTTCTTGCCAACAGATCAAGGAGAACCCCAGCTAGTACGCCTTGTACAATTTGGACCCAGAACTAGAAATGCAATCAATCCAGGCTGCCAAAGAAATCCAGTGTGCTTTCCCCTCTTGTTCTTACGTGAGGAAACTAAAGCGAAAACAGAAGGTATAGCTAGATGACATCTCTAGGTTCGATTTCAACAGCCTTTTGCCAATGTGCAGAGTAAGGGTCAGACCGAACAGATCAAACAGGGCCCCCCCTGTTTGAACCAAGGACCACTCTGTGCTCACGTAAGCGTTTCTTAACTCAACTTGAGGTCTTTGCATCTCCTGTGCATGACTAATTCAATACTAGGCCTTCAGAGCGCGAGCCATGGAAATGTTTAGCGGGACGTTATATTGCATCAGGAGAAAGAACCCATTGGAATCCAAACAGGACACGCATGCTGCAGTTAAAGCACAGGGTCCAAGTCAGCCCGTGTGATGGGAGCGATCTCTATCTTGGACCCCATCTATACAGTGACAAACATGCCACTTTGAAGCCCATCTGTTTCCCGGACTATTTGTCAATGAAAACACAGGGGGAGCCGGGAAAGGAGGAATCATTTAGCAAAGCACTAGAGAGGAATTCTATTTTCCGAGAGATAAACCCATGAAGGGTAGAAAATATGCATTTGACACGGCCAGACTTTCCATGGTTTCCACTGTGGGAGACAGGACCGTCTCTTTCTCTCTGAGTGGCTGACGACTGGGTACTGCATGGCCATTTAGATGGCACATAACTGGAATAGGCACCTGCCATCCAGCTAGCCAGCCGGCCATCCAGGCTGTCTTACTTTTAGTTTTTTTTCCGCCAGAACATGGAACAAGGAGCCTTTTCCCATCTGCCTCTGCTGCCCCCAGCAAGAAGGGCTCCTCTCCAATCTGTCCGCCCGTCCGCCCCTCCACTTCCCGCTCCTCTCTGCACCTCCAGCCCTATTGTATCTCCGGGTCTCTCTGGGGTTAATTGGACTTCACTCTTTTTTTATCCTCTGCATTTTCTGATCTTCTCCTGCACCCAATATGTGTGTCAGAAAATGGAACCAGACTTGGGACTTCGGGAGCCCGAGTGTCCTTATCTCCAGCTCCTTAACACCCCAACCCCAACCTTCACCCACTTCCCATCCCCCTGCCCTCCCCCCCACCACCTCCCCCCCTCCCCCCCCCCCCAACTCCACCGCCGGCTAATTCAATAACAGCAGGAGGAGCCCGAGAGATTACTCGGCGTGTTTAAAGAAAGCGAAATGTAATTTTGCGTCCCGTGTGAAAGTTTGTTATCTTGAAAGGCAGGCGGAGGAACCCAGATAGAGACGGGGGTCCCGGGGGTCCCGGTGGACCGCGGCGGCCCCTCTGTGCTGGAGATAACAGTGGGGACCCGGAGCACTTAAAACGGCACGGTTCCTAGAAGAAGAACGCACCTGGTCATGTGACTCTGTCTTGATCTCATGGCGTTTGTTCCGTTTTGAAATAGGAAGCGTGAGCTGAGCTTCATTCGATCAGATCGAGGAGGACGCCGTAACTATGGCAAAGTCACGTCCAAACTCACACAGGACGCGGAGCACGTAGAACTTCTTCTGTCAGGAGCAGAATTGGTTTCTACTACAGCTTGGGAGTGTAATTCCTTATTTCTGAATTTTATAATTGTATTTTAGGAGTTTGATTAAATTATAAACTAATCTGTCTGTGTTTGTTCTGTGAAGCATTTTGAATTGCATTTGCCTGTCTGAAAGACGCTCTGTAAATAAAGTTTGATTTGATTCGATTTTACTTGAGTTCCGTCATAACCGTCCCAGATAGGATCCTTGTCATTCCGTAGGTTTCCTGTAGATGAATCAGCTACTCTCATTGTAACGGCAGACTTGTGATCCCTGTAATGTCCAGTCTGTATGTCCCGGCAGTGGTTTAAAGACCCTCCTTGGTCCTGCACAGCGTCCCTCTGATCTCCCTTGCGTCCCTTATGAACAGAGAGCCTTCCCCTGACAGCCTGCACAGGCTCTAACTTATGAAGCCCTCAGCAAGCCGCTGCCTTTCTTAACAAATCACTTCATCGATTTGTGCTTTCTCCTGGGTATACATTTGTTCTCCTCCTCCTAATAGGCCTTGCCTGCCACAGCCATGGGACTGTAACTTTGGAACTTTGGTTGTAACTTTGACTGTAACTTTGACTTGAGTTCACAAAGACAGGAAACTTTAACATGCCCATATACATATACATACACAGTTAGAATTTTGATGTCCTTTGAAAGCACATTACAATGCAAAATAATCGAATCAGAGACACAAGCACGTTAGTTCTTCTACTGCTCTGTAACAGCGCTACAAGCTGATGTTTGTGTTTGAGTTTGTTTGTGCTGGGTTTTAAGGTTAAACAGATGATGGGGTGGATATAGTTGCAGAAAGAGCTGGGCAGAGGAAGAGAGAGAGAGAGAGAGAGAGAGAGAGAGAGAGAGAGAGAGAGAGAGAGAGAGAGAGAGAGAGAGAGAGAGAGAGAGAGAGAGAGAGAGAGAGAGAGAGAGAGAGAGAGAGAGAGAGAGAGAGAGAGAGAGAGAGAGAGAGACATTGACAGAGATAGGCAGAGACGGAAACAGAGAGAGAGAGACAGAGGCAGGGACAGAAACAGGGAGAGGGACTGAAACAGAAGCTGAGAGAGAGAGAGAGAGGGAGAGAAAGAGAGACAGATAGAGAAAGGGAGAGAAAGAGAGAGACATAGAGAGAGAGCGAGGGAGAGGGACTGAAACAGAAGCTGAGAGAGAGAGAGAGAGAGAGAGAGAGAGAGAGAGAGAGAGAGAGGGAGAGAAAGAGAGACAGATAGAGAGAGGGAGAGAAAGAAAGAGAGAGCGAGAGAGAAAGAGAGAGAGAGAGAGAGAGAGAGAGAGAGAGAGAGAGAGAGAGAGAGACAGAGTCTGATACGGAGGCTGAGACATAAGGGGAGCCTGAGCCAGATGCATACACTCACGTGGTAGGAGGAGCGCATCTCGCGGTCCAGGGGCTTGGTGACGTACATCTTGCCCGCCACGGGGTCGATGTTGAACACCTCGTTGGGGGGCTGGTCGGCCCCCATCCCGGTAATGCTGTACCGGATTGAGATGTCCCTGTCCTGGTCCGAGCGGATCTGCACACACACACACACAGCACAACAAAGCAGCTCGTCAGTATTCACATCACTTATTACTTTTCAGTCATAAAGCAGACGCTTTTATCTGAAAAGGTTGGGGATCATGCTCAGACATTGAACAAAGCAACTTTTGAGGAGGAGTCAGACACCCTCACCGCTAGATGATCGCTTTCCTACAATCTATACGATGGAATGGAAATATTAATCAGAGCTATTATATTGCATTATATATATATTATATAAACAAGGTTTATATAATAACTAGTTAATTAAAAAGGAAGTTGTTAGAGATGTCTCCCTTCCCCTCTCTAGCTGAAAGGTGTTAAGAAGCATTTTGCATTGCCACTGTAACCATGAAGCCGGATACTGCGGCCATGCCAATCGACTGACTTATTTTGTTTGTTACTTGTTTGCCTTGCTTGCAGCCTTAGAGACATGTCCACTCCCGAATAGTGTATTGCAAATCAACTTGGTCACTCCTGCCATGGCTGACTTCATCCATGGACAATCCTTAACACTCCACGATGGTCACTCATTCCCCCTCACCTTTGTTTCCTTTTTTGCTGGGTAATCCATTACCTGTATCTTCCCATGATCAAGTTGTAAAATTAAATAAAATACTTAAGTGTGCTAAAAATAAGTTATTCTTCCTCAGTTGTCAATTGAATAGGTAATGCTAACATGTACTAGGTCACATGATGGTCAATGCCAACCTGCTCATGTAATAGGCAGACTGGTGTGGATTTCCCATTTCTTAATTCAAAAGTCATAATTTGTCGATGGCAGACAAAAGCATCCAAAGGACTTGCGTTTGAATGCAAATGCTGTTGTGACATTTCATTTCCTATTTTGAAGTGTATAAGAATGAGATATTTATTATTCCAAGATCCTTCAAATTTGTATTTGTAACTTAATGTCAAACCTGCAATCAAATTCTGCAGTGTATACCAGTCACTGAACATTTTGAAAAAATATGCATGGGCACACACACACACACACACACACACACACATGCACACAAAATAACGAGCAAACAAAATATCACAGATTGGAATTCTGGGCTACGACACGTTCAAGGATTTCATTAGTGCTGAGGAGAATGCTGTGTGCTAGAAAAGAGATTAATTCAATTATTTTTAAGGAGAAAATAAAGGAAATCAACCGACATTTCCTGCCATGCTGACTTTCAGACATGGTTTCATAAAGACTTGCTGGAGAGGTGCTACGCAGATATGTAAGTGCATAGAGACGACAATGAAAAAAAGGAACATGAAAAGCATGTTTTTTTAATTATGCTGCAATTAGAGAACTGACAGCATGAACATACAAGTAAACAACGACAGAAATAACACAGACAAGTCGGCGAACATAATGGTCTCTCTTGCTCATTCTTTCAGACACACACGCAGACATGCATGAAAGCACTCGCAAAAACAATCCCCAACAAACTAATACACTTACCAATCCATGCACACAAATCAAACACACAATCACACACATTGAAGCACGCACCCGCACACACGAGCAATGATCCTTATTTAATTATGATGCCAAACGGACACAAGGGTGTACTTGTTTTCACTTCAGAAATCGCAATTAAAGTTTCCCCTGCAGAAGTTTCCTCCGGCAGATAGAAAGCCACTAGATGCATAAAGTATACCTCCAGGCCTCGAATGAGGACATTAAGTACATAATATGTTTGTGAGTGTCAAATGTCCTCTTCATGCTCATTATCGAGATGTACCACTACGGGAAACACTACCCTCATAATCTTTGAAAACGTGCGTGAAATGTGTGAAAAGCTTGATTCTGCAGAACAGTAGAACAAGTTCATCCGCAAGGCAGGAGCAATCAATTTCCATCATCTCCCCTTTATAGTGTGTGGGGCTTCACTACATAGGTTCTTTAGGGACAAGCAGTGATAAGAGCAAAAAGGGCAAGCTGACCCCTGCCTTCTGGGGTGAGATCAAGATCTGCGTGAGGCGAGGAGACTCCCAGACAGTTATGTTTATAAAGTAGTGCAGGAGTAAGAAAAAAAACACCAAGTCAACAGTCTCCAAATGCAACGGAGTACGTATATTGTAATTTTCCATTACGACCTCAGGGCCGGTAATGTGGGGCGCAGTGCTTGGTAATTAGGATTGATCAATTTAGGGCTCAAACAGGGTGTAAGCACCCCGTCTAACCCCCCCCCCCCCCCCCACCCACCCACCAAAGCCTCCTAACTCCCTCCATTAGCTGTAGGACAACCTGGGAACATGACTCAACTCTCTACTAAGCCCCACTAATGCACATGGAGTGGGGCTGACACACACTGCTGCAGTAGCTCTCACTTACACACACAAACATACACCCACGCACACACACACACGCACAGTATCTGCACACACGCACACCCGCCCGCGCACACACACGCACCCACACACACGTGAAGACAGACAGACACTGACAAACAGAAACAGAGACGCACATAAACACACAAAAAGTCGGCCATGGAGGGACGCACACATATGCACGTAAAGAGGCAGACAGAGACACACATACGCACGTAAAAAGGCAGACAGATACACACACACGCACACACATACTCACACATACGTTCACACACTGAAAAAGACGCCCAACTTTTTCCCCGCGCAATCAGCGCCTATTCCAGGAGAGAGCCATGAGTGGACATAAAGAGTAAGACTCTGTCCAAAGTCGTCTCCATCTCCCACCACTCAGGGAACCAATTTAGCAGCGCTCCTGACACGCCGGGGATCTTGGGCCCGCCGAGAAAATAGCTGGAGCAACTAACAAGGACAAGGGAAAAGGGGACGTAGAAAGTATTCGACAGCTGTCATCTCAGCTGCTCCTTGGCGGCGAAATAACAACCCGTTGTCGTCGCCATCACTGCCATCACCGTCCTCCTCCTCCTCCTCCTCCTCCTCCTCCTCCTCCTCCTCATCATCATGGTCGTCGTTGTGGCGATCGTCGACGTCTCCTTCGTCCTCGCCACCCCCGTCATGATCACCGCCACCACCGGTCGTCCGCTGTCGCACCATCATCATCTCCCTCATAATCTCCCTCTCTGTCTACGGGGGCCACTCTCTTTTTCAATGGTGTTTTTATATATTTATCTGACTTTCACAAGCCGACAGGAAGAAGAGGAAGAGGAAGAGTATCCTGGAGCAAATGAAGTCAAGGCCCGGGATCTATCGGGCTTGGGGAAGTGAGATGCACACACCACGCTCAGATTTAGACACCTTCCCTGTAGCGATCGCTGGAGAAGCTGTCACAACATGCTCCCGCTAATGCTATTTGTGTGTGCGCGTGTATGTTTGCATGTGTTTTCTTAAGGGAATAGTGGGAAACCCCCCCATCCACCCCCATCGCCTCATATCGTGCTGAATTAATGCCGACAGCTACGGTAATTAACGGGTGGCGGGCGTCTACCGCTATAAACTTCAGAGCCACCACCCATTAAATGGCAACTCGCTAACAAATACGCTGGCAGCAGCAGAGTTTGAACTCTCTCCGTGCTACCATTAGCGCCCGGCGCGCGCGGATAGCAAATGGGACTCTGCAGCACAATGACTCCATTTAGTATTAAAACACACCCGAAAATGATTAAATCTCCCCTGACAAAATGTTTCTCCCACACACTTATCCCCTCTTCGCTTCCGTTTCTCTCTCTCCTCCACACTCACACCACTCACTCTCTCTCTCTATCTCGCTCCTCTTTCTACCCCTTTGCTCATCTCCCTGCTAACTGCAATTCCCTCTCCTCCTCTAACCCTCTCTATAATCTCCTCTCTCTCCACCACTACACTCCTCCCCACCAATTTCTTCTGTATTCTTCCCGTTTGATCTGTCCTCTCTCTTTCTCTTCCTCTCCCACTCCGTCTCTCTTTGCTTATGTTTCCGTGGGGACAGAAGCCATGCATGAAGAATGAAATTACTTGAATCTTCTGGCCTCGACGCCGGCCTATAAATCCTCGACAGTAAGGAAGTGATAGCCCTGCGCCATTCCAATTGGGAATTGCTCCCCCAACCACCCAGCACACCACCCAAACCCCACTGACTTGGGGGGATGGTGTGAGGGTCGGGTGTGTGGGTGGATGCCTGCCGGGGGTGGAGGGCTTTTTATGCTACATATTTCAGAGAGAGAGAGAGAGAGAGAGTTTCAGAGGAGATTCATCCAATTAAGTCTAAGGCCCACAATGTCCACAATAAACAACATTCAAGTTAACTTGCTCTCTATATCTATATGTGTGTGTGTGTGTGTGTGTGTGTGTGTGTGTGTGTGTGTGTGTGTGTGTGTGTGTGTGTGTGTGTGTGTGTGTGTGTGTGTGTGTGTGTGTGTGTATCTGTTCCCTTAACCCTGCATGAACAGTGATTTATTGATGCTTTAAATCACTAAGCAGCTGATCATGTTGAGCTGCTTTCCAAAATGTTTAAACAAGGTTTCCCGCCCACACCCAATGTCGCATTTTGGACTATTCAATATTCATAAAGAGTGATGTGCTGACAAACTGCAGTTGTCACGACATGCCCTAATGATTAATAATGCATGTAATAAATCACACCCTCACACACACAAACACACAAACAAGACACACACAAACTAGACACACACCAGACACACACCAGGGAGCGTGTGATAATTGTGTAAAGCACAACAGACGTTAATAAACAGAACACTCTCTTCCACTCCTTCTCTTGCTCGCAATCTTGCTCTCTCCCACGTTTGCGGTCACCAAACTATACACACACACCTACACACACAGGCAAGCAGGCAGGGAGGCAAGCAGGCTGGCTGGCTGGCTGGCATGCACACACGCACACACACACACACACACACACACACACACACACACACACACACACACACACACACACACACACACACACACACACACACACACACACACACACAGGCAGGCACACACTCACACACAGGCACACACAACCCCACACACACACATTTACGCAAACATAAACACAGACACACAAGACACACACACAAGCATACACACGCAAAGGCAAACCAACACATTCAAATCTGTCTTTTTGATATTAAATAATGAAATAAAGTCTTTCAAAAGCCATTTAATACTTACTACCTCTTTCTCTATAATCTTTTCTATATTTTTCCGTCTCATATTCTCTCCCTTAGATTGTCTCTCTGATCTGATGTTGTGTGAGTGAAGGGAGAGGTAAGATGAGAACAGCTCTGATACAAAGAAGATAAATTGGTTGAGAGGGAAAGACAAAGGCAAGGCAACCAGAGAGTGAGAGCGAGAGAGAGAGAGAGCGAGAGAGAGAGAGAGAGAGAGAGAGAGAGAGAGAGAGACTGTATCACCCTGCATCAGAAACCAGACACTGGCTAAATGACCTATTTGTCGACGGATCAAAGCAATTCCCTTCATTACTGACAACTCGTCTGGGTCTTAAGGAGATCTTATCAGTGAGCTTAGCTCCCCGTCTGTCTGGCAAAACGGAATCAAATGAGAAATTATCGCGATGCCACGGGCTCCTCTGGGAGAGAAACATGGCAGGGCAGAAGAGAGAGGGGGGGGGGGGGGGGGGGGGGGGTAGCTGGATGAATCTCTCCTCCATCCCCCATCCCCCCCCCCTCTACCTCCTACCCTCCACCAACACCACTCCCCTCTTCAAATCAAACACCATCGCCGGTGGACTACAGACCCATTTAAATACCGCATGGTGCTAGTGTTCATATCAGGGCTAAACAGATAGTTGAATCACACACACATGGGCAGAAACACACACACACACATGCACATCCATTCATGCACGCACGCACACATGCACGCACGCACACATGCACGCACACACACACACGCACACACAAATTCTGGTTGCAAGCGTTCATAGCTGACACAAAGCTCTGGGGTTGGGCTGTGATAGGTCCATCACGTAACCTTGGAAAGTCACACCACTATGGATATCCTTTGAAGGCTTCCTCACTGGTAGCCTAAGGTAGCTCCACATGGGTTATTCCACAGCGAGAATTGACTGGCCCTGGTATGTTCGTATTTGAAGTTCGAACCCGGGCGAATCTTCAGTACTCCTCTGCTTTGTGTGAGATTGCGTGGGTCGAAAAAATGATATCAAAAAAAGCAGCAACAACGGCATCATCTGCCGCCGTATATAACATACGACATAGCGCTGCTGCTTTGACGTTAAGAGTCCTCCGCTCAGCCCACACAGTGGGTGAACGCGGGTGGACTATGAGAGCGGACCCAACGCGCACTCACAGGACTCATCAAGACGCCCCTATGGGTCTTCTGTATGGATCCCTCGGACACGGTACACACTTCATAACACACACCTACAACATATCAGATACGGAAAATAGCTTTAGGGCGCTGGGACTCAAGCGGCCAAGGGCCAATTTGAAACAGACTCTGCTCAATAAATCTCACCCTAACCCTTGCCAAAATGGCTCCCATTGTACTGTCAAGTATATCTCCCACTGGGCCGGGCAATTTCTCTAGACTTTCTAGCTCTTTGACTCCAGGCTAAGCCTAGAGTCTGCTAAATACGCTTTGATCCTGCCCGCACGGGGTCCACTGCTGAATAAATATGCCTGGGTTTCAATCTATCCAATGAGAAGCTCCAGTCCTGGCTCATGGAACCACTCTTCACCCTTTAGCGCTGTCCGTCATCTGTTGATGCCAGGATAGGAGACTGGTCACAGGTTTATATCAACATCATTATGGGTGCATTTCCTTTATTATTGCAACCCGTTTCACTCCAAGCCATCCCTACAAGTACGGAAGGTTCCTTCTCAAGGTTTCCTCCGTGGTAATAAAGAGTTTTTCCTTGCTCTTTGGGGGCTAGGGTTAGAGGGGTGTCATAAGAAATGGTCTGTGGAGCTCTTTCAGACCGTAACTGTGATTAAGAGCTACACAAATACAATTGACTTGACTAGGCCATAATGGAGAATATTCAAAGAACAAATGGAAAGAAATGGCACAAATGATCCAGAGACCGGGCAGAAATAAGGGAATTCTGCTTGCAAATACCGCGCAGCCGACAACCAGACTTACAATTTCCGAAAAAAGAAGAAACTACTGCTGAGGGGACCGTGAAATATATAGTTTTCTTGGTGAAATCTTTTGGGTATTTGGTTATCATTAAATCGCCACTTGGACGCATTAGGAGTCATTGTGTTGGTCT
>NC_082382.1:12101702-12107307 GCF_031168955.1 Gadus macrocephalus
TGTGACAGGGAAACGCCACCACGTCTGTCTTGCAGTTCGTCTGCTGGATTTACTTTTTCATTGCTTGTAGTACTTCTTTTCCTGTCAATATGTCTGTCAGGCCTTTTGGCTGGCGAGCTGTCTGTTAACCTGTCCCCATTGTAACGGGGGGAGGACCTTCTGTCAGTGTTGTCATGCTGAATTATAATTTATTTAGTCTGCATTGTCCTCTTCTCCCTTTTCCAATTCCAACGGTTCCACCAATTTCCCTGCCTATTATCTTCCCGACGTCTTCATAGGAGTATGTTCTTTTCCAAATGTCCCCCTGATGCGGAGGCTGATCCGCGGGGTCTCCTGGGCTGGCCTCCTGGGGTCCAGAAGGAGGTTGTTTGTTAAGAGGTTATTTATCTCCGTCATAAAGTCGTCTTCCTCTCCTTCTAGAGCCTCGGCGCTCAGCACTGCTGCCCTTGACCCACACGTAACCCTCGTGTCTTTGGGTAGATATGATTTACTGTTTAATTTCATATGGTCCAAACCCTGGGAGAGCCCACTTACTGCTTCCTCTGTTACCATGTGCCTTATGTGAGTGTGTGTGTGGGTTCATGGGTGAGGCTTAGACAAATAGAGTACAACACAAGACTGAAACTCAACATCTCTACTTGACCTTGTTAGCACCAAAACGAGGGCACATTAAGAAGCGCGAGATTGTGTGTTTATTTGTCATATCTCGGAGACAATGGGAGCAGTGCAACATGACATTGTAGGCCCTCGGTTCAATGAATTCACAAGGAGGCCTGACAAAACTGAACGATGGCAATTAAATAGACACACTAATAATGTGTTTCCCTCCCCATGCCTGGAGACTGTGTAAGAATGCATTTCCTTGTGCTGATAATAGTAATTATATTGATCAGGCAAATGTCATCAGTGGAAGCTGAGATCCGGTGGCGTGGGGTGGTCGGTCTTTTGGACTACAGCAGAATGAATCTGGTATACTTGTGTGGAAAAAGAGAGAGATTCACCAGGGAGCAGACCACCAGTGCAGTCCCATTACTAACAACCTCGCCTCCCCGTGCCATGACCTCCTCATGTGAGATACTAATATTTCTTCATGTGCTTGCCACGTGTATTGAATCTCTCGGGAAAACGCGCCCCTTCAAACTCGTCAGATGAGGGCCCCCCGGGACCGCTAATGGCCGTGACCGGTTAAAGGAGACAGAAGCACGAACCCCCACAGACTCCATTAGTATGTACGGCGTAACGTAATGCCCCCATGTCTCTTCCACTGCTCCTCTCGCTATTACCAGCATCGCATGTGAAACCCGTTCAGAAATAGCCCAGAAATTGGTTATTTCAAACTAAAACCTTTAATGTTCCCCTTCATAAGAGTAGAGTGACATCGGACTCCAATGTTCCGAGCAGGTATGAGCCAGGACATGAGCCACAGCCTATATATGGTCCTCAAGTTGGCATGTAGATGGATTGTGTTGGAGCGCATATCTAGCACGTCATGATGTGTTTTTCCTTTTATAATGACAGGAGCAAAGTATAGAAGAGCAAAATAGCTCATTTGGTTCCAGTGCCAGCCAACCAGCCAAGCAGGCTGACCGAGAGCGAGAACAGAATTCTTCCTCAATATTTAAACCCCGCTAGTCCTCTCCGCTTCGTGCCCCACGCACAGGATGCAGCCATTTTACATGCAAGCTTTCGGTGCCTAAT
Organism: Gadus macrocephalus; assembly: GCF_031168955.1. Taxonomy (NCBI): domain Eukaryota; kingdom Metazoa; phylum Chordata; class Actinopteri; order Gadiformes; family Gadidae; genus Gadus; species Gadus macrocephalus. Next base: position 12,103,401 of record NC_082382.1, read on the forward strand.
GAATGTATAATGTCCTTTCAGTCAACGCTGATTGTGAGTGTGGGAGTGTGCGTATCGGTTGTGTGTGTGTGTGTGTGTGTTGTGCGTGTGTGTGTTTGAATTTCAGAGTGTCTCGCCTGCCAAGAAGAGGCCCTCTGCAGAACCGACAACACACAAAGAATGCAAGACTAAACACAACTCAAGACTCGTTAGACCCCCACACACACACACACACCAACACACACACATATGTTTTCTGTCAGAATTTTCGGCCAAAATATTTTGACCCCGAAAGCGAGTTCCATGCAATTTACAACACATAACGCGTTCCATGCACCGAGGTCCCCCTGCGCCCGGGAAGTGGGTGGTAACGCTGAGACGTGGCGCCCGGCCTTTTCTTCCCTTCCCTTCTTGGTCTAGGTTTGCAACAATAAAACAACCCAAGATGGAGTCCTGTACTTGGCTTAGCCTTTATTCCTCGCTTTGTTGAGGGATAAAGGCGGAAATGCTACCAAACAAACACATAAAGCCCCCTAACAATGAGTTTGTACAAAGGCGGCGCCGCGGCGAGCGCACAATACTGATCCTTTTGTTTGCTGCCTGGGATGGACCAGCTATCTGCTTGCGTGTTAGCCCGTGATAGCGTGCGGTTGCTGTGTGTTTTGTGCGCATTCACACAGAAACACCCGCGCAACTCAAAGCCACGACTCTGTTTGGGTGGCGATTTATACATGTGCCTGTGGGGCATAAGCATTTTGGTTGATGTGTGTGTACGCATGTCTTGTGTGTTTGTGTTCTGTCTGTGTGTGTGTGTGTGTGTTCATGCGTTAATGTGGATCATGCGTGTTTGTGTGTCTCAGTATGTTTGTGGTTCTGTGTGTGGGTGTGTGTTAGTTAGTTTGTGTGGCTCTGTGTGTTTGTATGTGTGTGTGTGTCTCTTGTGTGTGTGTGTCGTGTATTTGTGTGTGTCATGTGTGTGTACATGTGTGTATATGTTTCATGGTCATGTGCGGGTCATGTGTGTGTGTGCATGGGTATTATGTGTGTGTGTGGATGTGTGTAATTTGTGTGTCCTGTTGGCGAGTGTGTGTGCTCCATGCGTCCCTGATGGAGTGGTGTGTGTCTCCCAGCAGGGGGAGTGGAGTGGGATAAATGGGCGGACTGGAGCACTGTGGTGCTGGTGCTGCCGGGGCTGAAAGCATCAGAAGCCAGGAGGCTGTATTAGAGTCGGGGGGAGGAGAGAGGCCACTTACATACGTACTGCGGGAAGTCGAGCCGACCGAAACACAGACGCAGAAGCCCCTTAATCCTACATGGCCCCTATATGACGCATCCCTCCCACTCTCTCACTCTTTCGCTCTTTTTTTTATCTCCACCCCCTATATTATTCTCCCGAACACAATTTCTTCTATCTTGTTCCCGCTCTCTCTCAATCAAGAACAAGGTCTTTCCGTCTTAGTCGCTGTCAGAGCTCTCTGAAGCCACCGGCTCCCTGCTCAGCTCCCTGGTTACAGTACGCTCTTTGTTCCCGTTTTTCTTTTGGAATCTTTTTTATTTTCTTCCTCTCTCCATCTCTCTTGCTCTCTCTTGCTCTCTCTCTCTCTCTCTCTCTCTCTCCCTCCTCGCGCCTTGTGAATCTTTTGTTGTTGCCGTGTCTGTCAGTGGAGCGGAGAAGTCATTAATCACTGGTAAACGTACGCAGAGCAGCGAGCAGACACCTCGGGGGGGAGTTCTCCATTCTGTTTCAGAAAATGCTTTTCTGAACACGCTCCAGAGAGAGAGGGAGAGACGGAGAGCGAGAGCGAGAGACAGGGAGCGGGGGAGCACGAGGGAGAGAGCGAGAGAGTGAGAGAGAGATTACTAGAGCACAGGTGCTACATAAGTAAACACACAAATTTGAACTAAAAGACAAAAACTACATTTTATTTGACAGTATTGTTTTCATTTCAAAAAGTTTCTTTCTGGGCATCAGAATGATGAACATAAAAATTTCCTGCCACCAACAAAATGTCGTAATAATTAAACAGCAATAAATAAGTAACAGCGAGTGTTTTTCATTTGTTTTAGGGCTCTCACTTCATCAGTATAACTGTCAATATAATCATCTTGTTTATGGAAGTGTATGGTCCCCCTTGGAAGGGGAATTTCGGTTAATACCGCTTCAAGGACGGCCACGATGTATCAAATATCTTAATCCAAGGAGTGCTTTAATGTCCAATAAAACAATGGTTTAGCTGAAATTGCCGGGCTCTTCTTCTTGCTTTTTTCAGCAATAAAACATTCTGTCTGTTCTCTCTAGGACAAAGTTGTTCTGTTCTACAACAGAAGAAGTCGGAGGCAAAATGAAAGTGAGTAAGATGTTTAACACTGTGGAAATTAACTCACATTGAAACATACATTACTGGACATTGACTAATTATGTCTGACATTGACTAATTATGTAAACATATACTTTTGATACTGCATATTGACATGTGCACAACATTCTGGAAACACAGGCATGCAAGTTATTGTAATTACAGTTAAAAACAAACTCTATATATACATAAGGAACAATATACAGAAGCAGGAGGTGCTTAGCTACGTACCAAAATGGAATAAGCACCGACACAGCCTTCGAGTTTGTCGTTTGAATTCATGACCGGTGCAAATAGGATAACGCTTCGCTTAGCCTAAGCTAGGTATAAGTGACATTTTTATGACATGTTCTATGGTAGACTTCCAGAAGCACAAAACACTCTCGGGACTTCTTTCTTTGTTGCCATTTTATGTGCAATGCAATTTATTGCATTTTTATAGTCTGCGGAGAGCAGAAACAGCCGTTAGTGACAGATATAGGCAGTGTACTGTTATATCTCTTGACATGTGTTCATTCCTCCTATTTTTTTCTTTTTACTTACCAACATTTGCATATGTAATATTAAAAACCTTTGGTAGTTAAATAAAGAGACTTTCTCTGCCATAACAAGGCGAGTAATATGTTACTAACAGCCATTAATGCTAGCTGTACCCTAAAATTGGTGGGCTTTCTTCACTGCCTTCTCTTTTGTTACAAGCCTCACAACAGCCCTAGCTGAAGCTATCACTGAAAACATTGCCTTGCACTGCCTCAGGTTCCCGCAGACTCTCAGTTTGTTTACACCCAGGGGGTGGTGTCAGCACAAAAACAGAAAGGCAACTCGTTTTAGATATATTCCACCGGACGGTCCGGAGTAACTTATTCAGAAGCTCGCCTGCTCTTTGACAAAAACACCGGTGTCATTAAGGCTCTGTGGTGCGCAAGCCGTTTTCTGCTGACGGTTGTTCTACAGGAGGTGGATGCGTTGTATATGTGTGTGGGGGGGGGGGGGGGTGTGGGGGGGTGGGCAGGTGGGATTGTGTCGGTGGATGGTGCGGGTATGGTGGGGGTGATGGGGGAAGTGGGGGGTTAGGTTGAGTCTATATTTACCCCAGGCACAAAGAATCGATGCATCTTTACCCGGGGAGAAGTGTGCGGATCAATGGAAGGTGTCAACAAGCCTCTGTGAAAAAGAAAAAAATCGATGTCTCTTACATACCATCGATGGCTGTTTTGGCCATAGAAGAAGAACTGAAGAAACCCACGAAAACAACAGTTTATTGTGTGAGAATTATCCCTCCACTCTTTCCTTTCCTTTCACATACATCCCTCTGCATTCCTTCATTTTCTATTTTTCTCCGGAACAGTCCTTATCTTATCCTCTTGTCCTTCCGTCGAGCCTCTTGTTTGAGCAACGTCTTCCTCTCAAACAGGGCACGTTTACCCCGGAGCCGCGTGTCCGGGCACCGCGCCCAGGCACGGCAGCCTGTGGGCGGAGGACCTCTTGTCCCCTCCCCCTCCCCCCCACCTGCTCCGTCCCAGCCCGGCCCCGATCGGATACACGCTGCCCCCGCGGGTCTCGCGGTAGCC
>NC_082382.1:12107407-12204907 GCF_031168955.1 Gadus macrocephalus
CAAGGACTAATGAGATTGAGTGTGCTACTAATAAAGACTAAGAAGATAAAGATCAACCATCAGTAAAGGTTTGTTGATTCAGAGAAGGTGGTTTTCACAACTTTGGCCCCGCTTGCCCTAATGCAGTAGACCCAGCCTTTGAATGCACTTTCCTGTGAAGCAATGTGTTTACAATGCCCAGCAAAAAGCCTTGACATGCTTATGTATAGCCCAGGTCAAGCCATTTGACAGGTCTATGAAGGCCAGGTACAAAAGAGTTTTATTCTCGCAAAACTGTTGTAAATCGTTGGACTACTCTAGCCTGGCACCGCCCACCTACCTACTTCCGCTCAATTTCAATTCACTTCAGTACTAGGTCTGGGTCTGCTTCATATGCATGGGTTCCTTGGAAGGCAGATTTTTGGCGGTCCAATCAGCGAACAGAGGGAGTGGCTGAGAACGATGACGTTAAAGTCAGCTCTCGTTGACGGACATCTTCACGCATGGTGTTTGGTTTGTTTACAGCATGCGTGCAACTTGATTCCCGGCGATTGGTTATGGCAGATCCAGAGTGGCACTGGGCAGATCCAATAGTTTTTAAACTTCAACAGACACCGCCTTCAAGTGAGTTAACATTTGTCAATTGAGTTGGTCCAGACTCTCTGTACAAATGAAATGAAGTACGAGAGTCTGGTAGGACCAGCTAGGACTACTCTTGGTTGTGTGGAGAATCACGTCTGGACACATATTGCATTAGACAAGTCTGTAAAAACTGAGTTACCCTAGTGAGATTAGCACTGACTGCTTATGGAGCAGATGAGCCAAACATCTGTCCAAAAGTTCCCTAAGTATCTACAACTTATTTTGATACATGTATTTGCTAAGAGCATCGGGCCCAAAAAGCAGGGCAGATTTGTACTTTTGACTGAGTGTGTCTGGTTAATTTACGATCCCATTCGGAGCTTCTGACAAAGGGCTGTTCGTCTTCTTAAATGGACGGTGAGGACAAGTGAGGAGGAGAGAGGCGGCAGGGGAGAGATTTAGAGAGAGTTGTAAAAGTCAAACGAGAGAGGGAAAAAATGAAGCCAGTTGATGGTGGTGACACGGTGGTGCTGGTGATGGTGGTGGTGGTGGGTGGTGGTGCTGGGCTTTTAGGTGTGGCTGTGGTTGTAGCTCATCTGTAGTATCGGGTTTGGACTTGACAGGTGCTCATTGTGAGCTAGTGGGTGTGGAGGAGATGGCGGGGGGGGTTTGACTGACAGCGTTGTGGGGGGCACGTGTGTATCGGAGGTGTAACATGCAGCTCTTCAGTTCGGGGGGGCCGCTTTCGGAGGAGTGATGTTGTTTGCGCTGTACCTGCTGGCAAACACCGACCAGCGGAGGAAGGGGACGGGGAGCGGGGAGCGGGGGAGGGGCGCGGGAGGTTTCTGGCATAAATGATTACCCGGAGCGCGTTGGCCGCACTCCAGACATACATATCTCATCGTCAGGGTCACGGCTTTGAAAAGGACTGTCACAACCCGCACACCAGTTTGTTCACCAGTATCACCAATATGGTGAGGAGGATAACCGCGGATCTACCACCAATTCTGTCTGTCTGTCCCGCACCTCACCCTCCTACACAGACCGACAGGCCTGCTCGTCTGTTAGTCTGTGTGGGAGGACCAGGTGCTCAAAGCCACTGGGAGGAAACACCCACCCACACGCACACACACGCACACACACACACGCACACGCACACACGCACACACACACGCACACACACACACACACACACACACACACACACACACACACATGTAGATACACACACAAACAAGATAAATGTGCAACATATCAACTGGATTGTTCTTGTTTTAAAGAATAAAAAAAATAAAAAACTGGGGGTAATCAAACAACTACTGTTTATTTTTCCGAACAAAACGGAAAAAAATAGAAATGGCATGACATTTCATTATAAAGTATGCCGTAACAGCTGCCAATTGCCCACAGCCATGTTGTTGGCAGTTGGAATCTTTGAAACAAAACCACTACGTGTGCTCTCCCTACTCCATGGCATCCTTCCATCATCCATCGCCGCAGTAATCCTGGCGTTTAATGCCATCAAAGAATATATCCTCCAGCAAAATATTTTTGGGTAAAGGACAAAAATCGTGTTTGGAAAAAAATACAAGCAAACAAGATTGAGATCTTCATTCGCTTATCAATGTGTGTAGGCTCAAATGGGTGTACGCACCTATTTGTATACGACTAAAAGTGTATATGCCAAATCCAAATGTGTATACATAAAAATGTGTATACGGAAAGATAAGGGGGGGGGATTGTGTCATCAATGTACTGAGAGCGGGCTGGGGGTGAGGGTGATAACGCCCTTAATGGCAGGCTGTATCACATCTGCATTGAGGCCTGCTCAGTGGACTTAATTAAAGTGGGCCGGCGGAGCAGAGCCTTCCTTTTCGCCTTTTCTGATAAGACGGCTTTCAGCCACTTAATGTGTTCTCATCATACAGAGGACTCTGAGAGCTGAATGGGTCCAGGCACCAGAGAATGGTGTGGAGGTCCTCTTTTTCATTTACAAGTCTCCTCCCTCCGCTCCAGCTTCCTTTGTTTTTAATTTACAATTTTCTCTCTCTCACACTCACACGCTCACACATGCTCACAGTCACACTCACCCGCACACACATGTGCTCACACACAAACACTCAAACGCACACACACACATACACACACACACACTTGCATGGCACACACAGTTTCCTGCACTCTGAACAATTTATTCTCTTGGACTCTCATGTCTTCTGTCCCCAAGCACAGAATATTCCTCCCTCTGCTGGTAGGAAAGAGCTTAGCAGTCAATTTCCTCAGCATGCAGCACAAGAGGTATGGAGAGATCATGCTATGGCAACGTTAGCATCCAGTGGAAAGAGCTGAATTACATTCACGTGTATTATGGATCCACATTACAGGTGCTGTAGGTAAGCTGAAGAGTCAAATATCCCCTCCCTTATAAAAATGGGTAAGAAGGATTCCCTGAACCAATCAGGAAACGGATGCCCTGATTGGTCAGAAATGACCTGGAAGCCGTCTAAAATGTAAACGTCTCTTACTGAGTCAGGCAAAGTCCCCCAACAACAGATATTCTCATGGCGCATTACACTCAAGTAAAGCTGACGGATGGCTATAGTATTTCTTACGCAATACACTCAATAAAAGCTCTAAAATCGTACCCACAGCACCTGGAGAGACATGAATGAAAACATCCAATAACAAGTGTCCCCTGTTACCCTTTCGTTTTACCACCCTCTCGGTCTCTCTGTTGGTTGGTCTCTCTCTCTCTCTCTCTCTCTCTCTCTCTCTCTCTCTCTCTCTCTCTCTCTCTCTCTCTCTCCCTCTCTCTCTCTCTCTCTCTCTCTCTCTCTCTCTCTCTCTCTCTCTCTCTCTCTCTCTCTCTCTCTCTCTCTCTCTCTCCCTTTATCATTTCTTTCCTCCCCACTGCGCTGGATTGCCGGCCATATTCTCCATTTCACGGCCAGCCAATTAGATGGGTGTGTCGGGTGTGCGCTCCGTAGACCTTGGCTGGTGTCTGGCCATATCACTGTGTGTGTGTGTGTGTGTGTGTGTGTGTGTGTGTGTGTGTGTGTGTGTGTGTGTGTGGTGTGTGTGTGTGTGTCTCTGTCTGTCTGTCTGTCTGTCTGTCTGTCTGTCTGTCTGTCTGTCTGTGTGTGTGTGTGTGTGTGTGTGTGTGTGTGTGTGTGTGTGTGTGTGTGTGCAGGAATGTCGTCCCTCTGATCCCTATACCCCGTGCCGCTGCTCAGCCGCGAGTCCTGCAGCGCACCCCGCTGTTAGAAGACTGGCCTCCTGCGCTGCGGAGGTCCGGGCGGGGGCCGGGCGGGGGCCGGGCGGGGGCCGGGAGGGAGGGGGGGTTATATCCTCCCTCCATTTACCAACCCATGCCGTCCCTCTGAGCGATAATTTTCTTGCGGAATCTGTCAAAAAAAATAATCAATGTGTAAACATACACTCAAACACATAAATAAAGACGTTCACCCACCCACACACACAAACACACACAAACACAAATACACAGTAATAAAGTGATTCACCCACCCAAACACCCACACACATAAATAAAGACATTCCCCCACACACACACACTCACACACACACAAACACAGATACAAATTAATAAAGTGATTCACCCACCCAAACACCCACACACATAAATACAGAGGTTCACCCACACACATAAATACAGAGGTTCACCCCACACACACAGACACAAACACACACCCGTACACACACTTAAGTATAGACGTTTATCCACAAACGCACAAACACACACACACAAACACGTGTGTGCTGAACAGCTTGGTTTGAGCCGTCCCGTGACGCATGTGATTGTGGTAAAAGAAAAGCGGTGACGAGGGTCAGACAGCTTTCAGCTTAGATGGCCCTAAAAGGTATAGCACAGGCAGACACATGTTGCATTACGGGATTACCTGCATGGGTGTTGCGAGGGGTTGGGGGGGGATATGAAATCCCCGGCGTGCAGCGGTGGACTGGCCGATGTCACGCACCCCCGCGGCGGACCGGGCTACCATTGCAAGGAAATCAAACATCAAGAATGAGATTGAAGCGTGCGTGGCAGCAGGTGTGATGAACTGGGAGCTGCAGCAGGAAGGAGGCACCGTTGAGCAGATAAGGAGCCAAGATGACAGAAAATGAAATGTATGACTACAAAAGCACAGGCTACTGAGGAGAGGTGTAATGTGATGCCGGGGAGCTGATAGCGTTGAGGCAGTGACACAGGCGGGCAGAGGCAAATGGATCAGAGGGAGATTGGGGTTAACTCCGGGAGTTGATCCCTTCGCCGCCTTTCTCTCTCTATCTCCTTCCTTTTTGTTCCGTCTATCTCCTCCTCTATCTGTGTCCTGCGGTGACGTCTCCCCGCGCTGCTCCCTGCTACGGTGTTGCTATCAGAGGATCCGCCACTCGCTCGCACACACACACACACACACACACACACACACACACAACACACGCACACACGCACACACGCACACGTGCGCGTGTGCGCCGCTGTACAGTCACTCACTGCACACACACATTCCCACGTAGTCGCAGGTACGCACAAAAATAGACACACACTCACACACACCGCTGTACAGTCACTCACTGCACACATAGACGCAGGTCCGCACAACAACACACACACACAAACACACTGATAGTTATGTGTCCATTTCTGTGATAGTGTTGTGCATCAAACTTTTGGATCTATTCTTGAAGCATGAACCTAGGGACTGTATTTATATGGAACATTCATGGTCAGTAAGATATCTCTTTTACATTCCCTCTCTCCCTCTCTCTCTCACACACACACACACACACACACACACACACACACACACACACACACACACACACACACACACACACACACACACACACATAAACACACACACGTACTTTAACCGCACACCCATACAAGGTTTCAAGTGTTTAACAGAGGAGGTAATTGACTTCAGCGCTTAGAAAATGAGGTGAAATTGACTGTAGGCTGCAGGCACGGAAGGGAAAAGTCAATGAAGAATTAAACTGTTTGAAGGTCAGGCTAGATTTATGAGACTTTTGTGAGCCTCTATAGGTTATGTGCTGGTGGGTGATATGTCAACTGCAAATCTAACATGAATTGTGAATTATGTGATATGCTAAATGTTTCCTTTATGTTCCTCATTGTTGTTGCTCAGGTACACAAAGCTGAACGACCCCGCGCTGTGGCTGTCCATCAACAGGACCAGTGGTCAGATAGTTACCATAGCAACCCTGGACCGGGAGTCCACCTATGTGAAGAACAACGTGTATGAGGCTACGTTCCTGGCTATAGACAGTGGTGAGTTCTGCTCCTTCTATCGCGTTAAGGCTTCCTGTAGAATGTCACAGATTGGATTCTTCTTGTTTTTCTTGCCGCTGTTATTATTTTGTGTTTTCTTCATGGAGGTGTGTATCCTCCCAAATGTGATATCATACATATTTCATTATTCAGCCCAAAGCACACACACCAAATCTACATGGAGCGTTATCACTTTGAAAATAACTGAGTACATCTAGGATTGCCCGTGGCCTTAGTTTATGAAGTATAATTTATGAATCGCTGTCACTGTCAAGCTTTGATCTGCAATAATGTCCAACGCGTGCGAGGGGTCTAACCCAGGGCCAGTAATTTAAAACGTATTTCTGTGGAAACAAAATGATTGGTGTCGTTTTCATATGTGGATGGTACCAGACGTGAACAGGGTGCAAAGGATATCATCCAGAGTCTAAGTAAACACTAAGAGCTAGCAAACACTAACACCTTCAACAACAGAGTTCACCACCTCCAAATACGGTACAAATCACAATGGTGTGACGTACTGCTAATCTAGCCAATCAGTGATGAATCACATTACTAAGTTCTCAGCAGGGGCAAGGATTTGCCCTGTCAGACGTTTCAGCTTAGTTTTTGTTGGAAAACATTTTGCTTTGATAAAATGCAGTCCGTGTTTATCGTGTGTACATAAATAGATCTATAGTAAATATTCACAGTAAGGATACAGTATTAGAGACACGCTATGAGTCTCAGTGAATCATTAGCATAATTGGTTTATGTTTGGTCGTAACTTTATACATTAGCATAGCATTCATACCTTTCCGCAGCTTCATTTTTCATACTTGATGCCGATGTATTGAATAATGTCACTGATTGTTACTTTTAACTGATTCATCAATCTTGTGGTTGGTGTGGCTTTTTCCGCTGACCAAGCAAATATCACACACACACACACGCGCGCGCAAGCACACAACGCACCCACGCATAAAAAAACACAAACTTAGAGGACACGCTCTCCTCTCCTTCATCATTTTTCATCTTTATCTTTCAGTTTGGATTCGAAAACGCCATACTCAGCTAAACATACAATGTTTTTCCCCATGGTTTAAAATAAGTTCAATGTTGCTAAAGAACAAATAGATTGGCAACTTTTCAGAAGCTTTGGGTATTTTCTTGGTCATCATCTGTTCATTTCTGATTAAGGTATTCCGCTTTGGGCATAGCCTCTCTAAAACCGTGATGCATTTAATTATTTTCTCCCCTCCCTTTCCGCTCATCTTCTTCTCCTCTCCTCTCCTCCCTTCTCTTCTCTTCCCTTCTCCCCTCTTTTCTTAGCTTCTTCTCTCCTAATATTTCCTCCAATCTTCTCCCATCCTCTCCTTTGCTCTCCTCTCTTTCCCTGCTCTTCTTATCTCCTCTCTATCCCTCCTTCCCCTCCTACTCCTCTCCCCTCCACTCCTCTTTGATTCACTCCGGCCTATCCCAATGGCCGCAGTCTTTGCTGTTTGTTCTCCGAGACAACTGAAGAAGGCGGGCACCAGCCTAATCGCGGCAAACAAACACACTATTTATTTCTCAAGTGGGTAAAGATGCAGGGAGTGCTGCCCTTCCCCAAGTTACCACATTAGTGACGCACAGCGTACCCAGAGGAGTGTCCACCTTAAGTTAAGGAGTTAAGGCCTTGAGTTAGGCTCTTTGAAAGGGGCTTTTTTTTTCATAGTTGCCTAATCACATGGGTGTTTATCATTGGGTTTGCGTTTTACCACGTGCTTAAAACGATGTGAAGTACAGTGCAAACCCAGAATAGGCGACCCTAATGCATTGCTTAATGTGGTATTTTCCTGAAGAAAACCTGTCGAGCCGGGTGGCCAACAGAGTTAACGCACCGCCTGAGTAAAAGTGAACCTCGCATCTCTCTCCTCACCCAAGGCTTATGTTCTCCCCAGCCTTTAACTCATAATCCATTATCCTTCTGAATAACCTGGCTCCCATGTCAGAACGTCCTGACCAGAAGACATCCTTTGAACACTGTTCAAAGGATGTGTTGAGAATAGTATTCACAGGAAAACAACCCGGTGAATACTATTCACCGGGTTGTTTTACCGGTCAGGACTTCAGGTGCACCTTAGTATCTATTCAATAAATAGGTGCTCTGGTGCATTTGGAAAGCAAGTGAGGAGGATGGAGATTGCCACATTGTGAGCTTCTGCTAGTAATGCGTCTCTCATGTTCCGGTGGGCTGTTAGTCGACTGAGCTCTCGGGAAACCACTCCAATACTTTAATGTGGCAGATTTTAGCAGAGATGTGTCACCAGAAGTTGAATAAGGATGTTGAATGCGCATTGGTATGTGTCCGTGCGTGCCTGCCTGCTTGTTTTCTTGTGTGTGTGTCTGTGTGTGTTTGTGTGTGTGCATGCTTGTTCTCTTTTGTGAGTGTGTGTGTGTGTGTGTGTGTGTGTGTGTGTGTGTGTGTGTGTGTGTGTGTGTGTGTGTGTGTGTGTGTGTGTGTGTGTGTGTGTGTGTGTGTGTGTGTGTGTGTGTTTGTCTGTGTAGGTGTAGGTGTATGTGTGTATGTGTGCGTGTGTCTGTGTGTAGGTGTATGTGTGTGTATCCTGGTGTGTGTAATCATTGTGTATCCATTGGACTATGTGGGAGTTATGGAGTGTCAGCCATGAAAATGTGAGAGGGATTACAGTGTGACGTGCCATGGTGTTGAGACACAGAGTGGAGAGAGATATGGGATGGGGCGAGATCGAGAGAGAGAGCGAGAGAGAGTGAGCGAGCGATGGGAACAGGGGGCCAGAAGGACGAAGCGGTGGTGAGATGTAAACTCATATTTCATTCCATTTTATTATTTTTTATGTTTTTTGGGCAAAGCCGTATCTGTCGGCCGTTGACCCATATGACACGACGTTTTCCGATCTATTGTTTCTCCACCTTCTTCAAAGGACATACGGTAAGCCTACTGCAAGGCCGTTTTACTCATGCTGCAAAATCTCTGTACCCACATCAAAAAAAAAATTAGGGAGGGAAGTTAATACAAATCCTTTTGAAGAATTTACACAAACATAATTATTTATTTAGCTGGATGAAGACCCACATAATTCTCCTATCAGCAGCGGCAGGCTGCTTCCAAATGTCCCCTATAAATGGTTGGGATTAACGAACCAAGTGAACAGGGAAGCCCTTTAGTGTGTTTGCATTTATGTGTGTGTCTGTGCCTGTGTGGGCATGTCTTCCACTATGGGCTGATTAAGGCATCTACTACTCAGCGTTACTTATATGTGTATATCTTAATACATGGCAGGTATTTTTATTCAGCCCCTCTGTTGTGTCCAATTTAAAGCTTACCAATCTAATGCATTTTAGAATAACATTGCCAGAGTACCACCCCCATCTTTTATCTCAACCTCCCCTCCTCCCTCTCTCTCTCTCTCTCTCTCTCTCTCTCTCTCTCTCTCTCTCTCTCTCTCTCTCTCTCTCTCTCTCTCTCTCTCTCTCTCTCTCCATCACCCTCTCCCTCCCTCTCTCTTGCCTTCCTTCTCTCCTTTCTCTTTGTCAAATGTCTTGCTTCACTGCCAGGTTTAATTGGCAGATCTGTCGGCTTTGCATAAATCGCTGTACACTATGTAGGCCTTATCCCCACCAAGAGCTAGGTTCCTGGGGCAGGAGCCCTCCAACTATTGGCTTAGTCAGTGGGGCGTGGCAGGGAAATGGGTCCTAATTGGACGCCACCAGAATGTCTTGGTCGTTGACACACGCTTTGATAAACAGCTCAGGCTGCTGAGGAATCACTCCTCTCTCATTGCCATTTATGTACTTTGGATTTTTCCTTTTGTGAGTGAGACCCACACACACACGTACACACACACACACACAGCTTTTAATATTTTGGAGAATGTTTGGATCTTTGGGTATGTTTGTGTAAGTGTGAGCGAATACGCAATAGAATGAAACACTACGTTGGGCTGATTATAGTACATTGATGCAGCAATCACAAAGGCGGTAGTGTGGACAGATGGGGTTCCACTCACTATAATACACTCAGATTACAATTTGTGTTTGGGTTTGTTTCATGATGTAACAGTTGCTTTGTGTGTGTGTGTGTGTGTGTGTATGTTTGTGTGTGTGTGTGTGCACGTGCGTGCGTGTGTACTCATGTGTGCATGCATGTGTGTTTGCGTGTGTGTGTGTCTGTGTTGGTGTGTTTGTGCGTGTGCACTCGTCTATTAGTGCATGGACACATTCACACAGATGCGCAGGTATAAATGTGCATCTCACACTGTAAATACAGAGTGACAGAGTGTGAGTGTTGTGTTGGTGTGCGATGGGCAGGGAGGTCGTGCACAACACAGCTGTCAGAAGCCGTTCCGTCAGCAGTGCATAAAGGTGTTGCAGGCGCGCAGCTCTCCTTCAGAAAAACCTTTTCATCAACCGAGAGAATGTCAACTCTTGACCTCACAGCGGGGGCCCTCGCTCACTCAGGGGCCCATGCTGCATTCAGCTCGTTGCCTCGCCCTCACCTCTCATCCCTCTATGATTGGCCTTTCCCTTTGTCTCTGTCCAACTCTGCCCCCATCTCCACTCCTATCAATTATCCCCATTGGTCTCCCTATCTATTTTTTAGCAAGAAAGCCTGTATGTACACACACACACACACACACACAAACACACATACAAACACACACACACAAACACACATACAAACACACACACACACACACCACACTTATGGTGCAAGAACGAACACTTTCTCCACCCTGCTCATAACAACCCAACTCACATACACACACACACACACACACACACACACACCACACTTATGGTGCAAGAACGAACGCTTTCTCCACCCTGCTCATAACAACCCAACTCACACACACTCTCAGGGTATACCTGCTCGTGGCCACACAACAAAGGCCCCCCCCACACATACACACACACACACACACACACACACACACACACACACACACACACACACATTGTCACAACATCTCCCTGCTCGCACCACCCATCCACCCCCACACACACACACACACACACACACACACAAACATCCGCACAGACTTACCTTCCTCTCTCCCCACCTCCCGTCCAGACTCCTTAGCCAAACACACAGACTAACCTCTCTCCCCTCACCCACCTCGCGGTTCTCCCGCGGCCAAACACACACACTAACCTCTCTCTCCACCCCTTCCGGCCCCTCCAGGTTATCCCCCGGCCAGCGCCACCGGCACCCTGCAGATCTACCTCAACGACATCAACGACAACCCGCCGGCGCTGGTGCCACGCGAGGCGCAGCTGTGCGAGCGCGTCAACAGGAACACCAACGGCGTCAACATCACGGCGGCCGACGCCGACACGGACCCCAACGCCGGGCCCTTTGTGTTCGAGCTGCCCAACTACCCGCCAAGCATCCGACGCAACTGGACCATCTCTCGCATCAGCGGTGAGGAAGAGGGGTCACGGCGGGGGAGGAGGAGACCTGTAGCAGCGGATGGAATGCGTTGTGTTATGTTGTGTCCTTGTCCTGCACTGTACGACATCTAACCCTAACTGCTCCCGACGAGCTGGCTGTCGCCTTTCATGGTCGACACCGCCGTCGGGGTGTGAATGTGTGCATGAATGGGTGAATATTTGCGCTTTGAGTGGCCACTGGTTAGAAAAGCGCAATATAAATGCAAGCCATTTACCTTTTACATTGTGTTTACCTCCATCCACCTCCGTCATTCAGGAAATTTGTATGCTTTTGTTCACGTTTTGATATATATTGAAAATGATGATAATATTTTGACATTAGGTAAATGTTTGAAGTAGTCAAGGTAAAAGCATTCGTATTATTATTCAGTTGTTCATTATTTATGGATAATTATTTGGAATTTGTATTAGTTATTATCATTCATTATTATTTATTCATGTTTTCGTGATGGTAATGTTGCTCTGAACAGTTGTTTGACTTGAAATCTCTCCCTCCCCCTCTCTGTCTCTCTCTCTCTCTCTCTCTCTCTCTCTCTCTCTCTCTCTCTCTCTCTCTCTCTCTCTCTCTCTCTCCCTCCCTCTCACAGGCGACTACGCCCGCCTGGGCCTGCGCTACCAGGTGTACCTGGAGTCGGGCGTGTACGAGGTCCCCATCGTGGTGTCTGATTCGGGGAACCCTCCGTTGTCCAACCGCTCCGTCATCAAGGTGAAGGTGTGTCCATGCGACCGCAACGGAGACTGCACCACGCTGGGGGCCGTGGCGGCCGCGGGCCTGGGCACCGGCGCCATCATCTCCATCCTGGTCTGCATCATCATCCTGCTGTGTGAGTACCGGGGGGGGGCGCTGGCTGGTGTTCTTGATGTGGTGGTCTCTGACTCCGAAGCTGCAAGCACTTAAGCACTTGTCAGACCATCTGGATATTCATGTCATGTGATCAGCAGTGCATCAGTCTGGCCTTGGCTGGGCGGCCATTGATTGTCAAATATTGCCACAGCCTTTGTGGGTTAAAAAAGTTCAGCCAATCAAAGCGGCGCTTGTGCTTTCTTCAGTCACACGAGAAAACATATTGTAATCTGAGAAAATTCTTTTGTGCCGATTTCTGTTTCGTCTTTTAAAATCATTATTTAGTCTTTGTCAAATAAAAACAGTTTCGATTGCGACACTTTCCTGTGCTTGCCGCCATCGTTTATTTCTATTTGACAGACTGCAGCATTCCTTTTACTTGGGGAACAGAAATCCGAGCAATGAGTGGTACCATTTAAAACGTTCGAGGTCGAGGTCAGACTGATCTGCAGAGGGAAACGAAAAGTGAACTTGTAAGATAAGGATGGTCTCACTAAGAAAGGGTTGTGGTGTCAGAAAGCATTTTCCAGTCCTGCATGATGGCATTCTTGAGCTACATGTCCCTTGACCCCCCTTACTTGCTCCTGACAAAAGTGTACTGCAGATTTGGATAAAAGCGAAATGACTGTTGGGTTCCCACAAACTAAAGTAAAGTTAAGGTGTCTTTCAATGGAAATGACCAAAAAAGCATTGATGAAACACTGAAGGACTCATCACGGAGACAGCAATGAGCCTAATGGGTTCCTAAAAGTTTCCATGGTGATGCCACATAGACAGTTTAGCAAAAGGATAGAAATGATGATGCAAAATCCCAAACCACGACTCTGTATAATCCCACCCAACTGTGAATGCTCGTAACACACGGCAAATATTAGAACTGGAATCCGTAGCTCAAGTCAAACCGAAAGGATAATGTACTAACCAGGTGACTCACCAAAACCACACACAGGAATGGAGAGGAGGAAAACCAAACGTTAAAATGTCTACTCTAATCATAACAATAACAAAATAGCTAAATCAGTTAAAGGGAAGAATAGTCTGTTCACACACACCCACCTCTCCTTTGACCCTCCCTCTATCTCTCTACGGTATTTTTTGCCGCTACTTTCCAACACATACATAAATGTGTAGATAAATCTAATATATGTTTCTCACACATGGGCCTATCCGTTGCTCTCTGTGATGGTCCTAACTCCCTGCAGCACAGTATGAAGAGAGGATCATGAAACATTCACCAGAAATACATAAACATGTGCATTGCATTTTGTATTATGGATGTAGTCCTTGGCTGGTGGTTTCACACCAAGTTCTCTTGGTTTCCTATAAGGGAAAAGTGATGATCTAGATCTTGGAATGCATTATGCAGCTGGGCGACTCTTGAAAACGATTACGATTTTATGGACAGATAGACACAAATAGATGCATTCCAGTTTCCCTTGCGCATGTGTCATTAAACCACTGATATTTTCAGTATAGATTCCCAAAGGGGCATTCTTGAAATTTTATTTAAAACATGTGCGTAAGCGTTTCTTTCATCCAATTCCTAAATCAATAGCATGATATATAGTGAGTTATGAAACTATGAGATACTGACTTCCAAAGTAGTGTAAATTCTCTAGGTCGGCCATGTTGTTAATGTCAAAAGACAGAAGAAGCTGCTTGAATTTTTTCAGATTCTAGCTAATATTTTCTACCCATTTCTTCATTTGAAGTCCATGAAATGCTTAACATGTTGACTCCTCCATCAGCCAATGCTGTCCCTCCCATGCCAATGTTGATCCCTCCCACATACACACTGGCTCCTCCCACAGCCACTCCCTCCCCTCCCCACATTGTACCAAATCTGTGATATTTGACCCACAACAAGGTGTTGCCAATGGCTTAAAAAGCGACTGTTCATAGTTAAAATCATAACAGAATTTGTAGCCCTTAAGGATTCCAGCGGCACAGACAGAATAACACACAGTGAAGCCTGAATGGCGTCCACGAGACCCGGGCGTGGGCTCTGCGCGGGGGTCGCGGTGAGGTCCCGCGTAGTGACGGGCGCGTTGCGTTGTGCTGTGTGTGGCGTGGCAGGCATGGTGCTGCTGTTCGTGGTGTGGATGAAGCGCAGAGAGCGGGAGAGGCAGACCAAGCAGCTGCTCATCGACCCCGAGGACGACGTCAGGGACAACATCCTGAAGTACGACGAGGAGGGCGGGGGGGAGGAGGACCAGGTGAGACCCCCAGCACACACACACAAACACCTGCCAACGCGTGAACACTGCACATGCACACACACACATCTATGCATACACGAAACCCATAAACACTGTACATACACATGCATGTACAGTAAAATACACAAACACAAACACACACACACACATTCAAACTACACACACACACACACAAACAAATATAAACATGCATACAGTACACTAAATATACACACTCATAAATAAACATGTATGTACCATACACACTACATACACACAAACAAACACACACACACAAAACATACCTTTCACATACACATGACACAGACAGGCTGCCTACCTGTGCCGCGGTTACATCCATCTCTCTCTCTCTCTCTCTCTCTCTCTCTCTCCCTCCCTCCCTCCCTCCCTCCCTCCCTCTCTCTCTCTCTCTCTCTCTCTCTCTCTCTCTCTCTCTCTCTCCCTCTCTCTCTCTCTCTCTCTCTCTCTCTCTCTCTCTCTCTCTCTCTCTCTCTCTCTCTCTCTCTCTCTCTCCCTCTCTCTCTCCCTCTCTCTCTCTCTCTCTCCCTCTCTCTCTCTCTCTCTCTCTCTCTCTCTCTCTCTCTCTCTCTCTCTCTCTCTCTCTCCCTCTCTCTCTCCCTCTCTCTCTCTCTCTCTCTCCTCTCTCCCTCTCCCTCTCTCCCTCTCTCTCTCTCTCTCTCTCTCTCTCTCTCTCTCTCTCTCCGACTCCAGGACTATGACCTCAGCCAGCTGCAGCAACCCGACTCCCTGGAGCACATCATCAGCAAGCCCCCGGGGGTCCGCCGGGTGGACGAACGCCCCATCGTCCCCGAGTCCCAGTACCCCATCCGGCACGTCCTGCCCCACCCTGGAGACATCGGGGACTTCATCCACGAGGTACGCCCACAAACAAACACCAGCCACACAAACATACACACACCCCCAGAGCGGAGCGGTCCTCTGAGATGATTGTCTTGTCATCGTCCTGATGGGATTCCCGCCTCTGTGGAGCTCCATGAATGGTGCCTTTTGTTTGAAGGGCGATGTATAAATAAACTTGCCTTCCAGAGAACAAGGGCGTGTCCGCAAGACACTGGCTTACGACTTGCGTATGCAAGCAATATTAGGATTTCTTTCTTTTTATTATTTTTTCGCAGAGTCAAGCTTCATGAACACAATTCAGGAGCCACTGCACTAAAGCCACTCAGGAATATATAAATATATAAGAGTGAAATCTGAAGTCCTTCAGCTTTTGGAATGCAGTCCCATGTTGAGTTGTTTGCTCAATCCTTGAAGGCGTGAACTCGCCTTGATGTGATGTCTGGACCACAGCAGGGGAAAGGCTGGTCCATGTTGTTGCAGCAGTGTGAAAACACTCCCGTCTGGGCTTTCGGTGTCGGGCCTGGGGAGTGACAAGGCAGATCTCGACGGTAACCTCCCAGTGGTTCCAGCTCGAACATGAGCTGAGGGTAGCGGTGCTTTCAAGTCTGCTGGACGGTTGGGAGGGTGCATCTTGAGAAGGACGGTTGTTGCAGCAACTGTTCTGTGTTATGGCTCAGCTTGGTGAGAGCATACCCCTTTAGGGCACAGTCCTCATTCACCCCAGTGCTCTTCACTGCCTTTTTCTGGATGACTTCCAGCTGCCTAAGAGTGGTTTGAGGAGCATTTATTCCAGCAAGGCAGGAGTACTCCATGATGCTCCTGACCTGGGTTTTGTAAACGTTGACTCTGCCTCTAGGATCAAGCTTTGCTGGCCACCTTCTGCAATGCTCAGATACGTAGTATCGTAGTATACGTTGTGTTGTCCAGGTCTGCAGGTATTAGACTGTTTTCCGAGGAGTACTCTGTTAATGCACTGTCCTAGTCCCTCCATCTGCTCACTGAGCTTGATTGAAGTGTTCCCAGAGAAGTGAGCTGATGGATTTCTCTTTGTGGACAGGATCATTGCCTTACACTTGCTGGGCTCTTGGGTGAAATCCAAGCATCAGCTTGGATTTTATCATCTGTTATGAGTATGAAGATGGCGGAATCGCCCACATAGAGAAATTTGTTATTCCCCTTAAACACAAGATCATCTATGAAATTGTAGAATAATGATGGCTCTGTGATAAAGTGACATGGAACGGTACTTTGATGGTTTTGAGTTTGAGTCCCTCTTGTGGATCGGGGTCACTCTGGCAGTCTTCCATGTTTTTGTACCCATTCTACCAAGGGAACCCGGGAACAAAGCCACCCAGATCCATCGCAGCCATCTGTCATTGGAGTCTTCCTTTGTTGCCGTCTTGCCCCCTATCCTTTTTGCTTTCCATTGATCTCCTCGTTAATGAGATTAAACATGATCGAATGCTACTCAATTCGGTATGCAGGTAGACACAACAGGCAAGTTCAATTGAACTCGACAGCTGCTGTGCCATGTATGCTTGTACTACACACACACACGCACGCACACACAAACACACACCCTCACACATGCAGTTATACGTAGATATGCGCACACATGCAACGCATACACACACACTCAGACAGGTACGCACAGGTACACACTCTGCAATGTTGGCACATTCATGCGAGGAAATGCTGATTGACAGAATCATGAAAACACGTTCACACTCGAGAAGTGATGGCAGCTGTTCAGCTTTGATCCGTCTATTCCCGATTTCCACTCTCCCACTCTCTTTACATTTCTTTCTCTCTCTCTTTCTCCCTCGCTCTCTCTCTCTACCCTTCTCTCTTACAACAACCAACAAGCACATGGTTCTCCTGGCACCTATCTTACCCCTGGAGGCTGAGCCATGTCGGACTTCCTATCTCCCACGGTGGAGAGAGGGAGAGGATGTAGTGGTCCAACCTTATCCTTCAAACTAAGGGTTTTCTATAGCAAGAGGGGGAGTGTTGGCGATGGAGGGAAATGTTGAGCCTGGTGTGTTCATCCACCGGAATAACAATGCAATCATCCATGGCTGAGAGAAAATGACAGGAAACGCCTGGTGAACACTCGACTTGAAGCAGTGCAGCGCAAAATATTCCCACAAAAAAATGTAAAATGTCGGGTAGAGCGCGTACCATATAGGCTCAGTCCGGATCGCAGAGACCCGGGTTCGAATCAAGCCCGTTCTCCTTTGCTGCATGTCTTCCCCTCTGTCTCACATTTCTTCCTCTCTATCTCACTCTATATTAAAGTACAAAAAAAGGAAATCAAAATGTATCTAAAAAATTATCAAATGTCAATTTCTTTTCATTCCTTTGTTCCTCATCGAGCGTTATATCCTTGCGCTTTTATTTTCTTAAATCCATCTCTCTTCTAAATTCTGCTGTGTAACCGCCCACCTCAGCTCAAGATGACCATTACTATTATGCCCATGCATGTGAACCAATAATAACGCAGTATAACCCCCCCCCCCGGCTGCAGGGTCTGCGGGCGGCGGACAACGACCCCACGGCGCCCCCCTACGACTCCCTGCTGGTGTTCGACTACGAGGGCAGCGGCTCCACGGCGGGCTCCGTCAGCTCCCTCAACTCCTCCAGCTCCGGGGACCAGGACTACGACTACCTCAACGACTGGGGCCCGCGCTTCAAGAAGCTGGCCGACATGTACGGCGGAGGGGACGAGGATTAAAACAAAACACAAACGCAAAAGACGAAACGGCAACGGAATTGAACTACCGCGCTCGAGTGTGCACTTCGACGTCGAGAAGGGGGTGGGGTCGAGGGAGGGAGGGAGGGGGGATGGAGGGGGGGGGGGAAGAAAAGAACGTGTGCAAAGAAAAACACACACACACAAAGAAACACAGACGCGTGCACTCACATCACGCATTACCACTCCACATACTTGTTTCATAGTCGCTGGGCTGCCACACTCCTCCTGTCCCGACTGAGACGAGGTCCGAACGAGGCTCTTTGATGAACACAACGCAACCACGCCGACGGATTGACTTGATCCCCGACCAATCACATTTGGCCCGTGGATGTCCGTTTGTTTTCTGGTGAGGCTCCGCCCTCCAAACTGTCCTTAGGCTTAAACTGAGACTCTAAACTCCTTGGTATGTCATCTGGTTTGGTTCAAACTATTGTTTGAACCAGACCATTGGTTCAAACAATATTATTTTTTGACTCATTGATGTATGTTACAGGTTCATAACTTTATCCGATTTTTTCAGTAGGTTTTGCCTTTTTTTGTTTGTATGCACCTTTACTCATCTTTCCCCATGTACCTTGTGAGAGTTCACCTGTAACGCGCTGGATGATCTCCGCCATGACGGGGGGTTTGGTCCACTGCTTTGCCTCACTGCCCGTTAGGGGGGGTTGGACGGAGATGGGGGCCAAAGTAAACACAGAACAAATGTAAATGTCCCTTCCCACACGGAAGGCGTGGATTATTCTGTGGGTGAGCTGGAGGTCCTGAGAAGAGAAGCACTGGTGTGTACGAAGTGCCTTCAGTGGTGCGCATCTGGTAGACTCTCCGCCGTCTCAGGATTGTCACTTGATCCCTGACCCTTTACCGCAGACCTATCCATCTCATCGGGATGAACCCCATGCAGGGCGAGCTGTACAAACAAGGGGAGGGTGGGGGTAGCGTACTATTCGACAGACATCGTTGGCGTAAAAGGGGGCTTCATGTTGACGTTGAAGTGTGTGAAGACGATATATGTTTTGCTAACACATTACCAGTGTTCCTGTCTTAGTTCCTTAGTTCACAGCAAACTCCTAGTAATTGAGGATCCCGAAATCACAAAATGAAAGATGTATGTTCTTTTCGTCTCTCATTGCAACTGGGATTGTTGGGGCTGTTGTCACCAGCTAGCCTGGTCCTACCAGAATCTCGTACGTCATTTCATTTGCACAGAGAGTCTGGACCTAGGCCTACTCAATTGACAACGTTAACTCACTTGAAGGCGGGTGACCCACTAACATACCGCAGACCCAGACGTAGTACAGAAGGGAAATTCTAATTGAGCGGAAGTACTTAGGCGGGCGGAGCCAGGCTAGTCACCAGCCACGGTTGTCGCCATTGTCACAGAATTGTAAAGGAATCACCAGTTTTCCTCTATAACAATCACATATACAGTTTGTTTAACAGGAGTTTATTCCTTCATGTAGCTGTGGAAGGCTTATTTCCTCAACCGTAATCAAAACAATATCAACTATCCTTCATGTTCATTTTTACAAAGGATTTTTTTTATATGTTTCCATTATCTAAAACGGTGAGATCAGAGCATCAATTTAGCAGCTCCAGAATCTGCCCCCCAGGCAACGTCTTCATTAATGTCGGACTACAATTACTAAGATGTATTAAAAGTCTGTGCAAGGAGCCTCTGTTTTGAAGAAAAGGTAGCGATGGGCCCTCTATCAAAAAAAAGATGCATAACTTAAGCTTCAGATAACACTTGTGATAAGGGTTGACAGTTTAACACTACCTACGTTTTTTTTTTTTATCAGATGTTTGATCTCAACTTCAATTAACATTGTTGGACCAAACCAAACGCTTTTCCGTTGTGGTTAAATGGTTCCACTTTGTAAAATCTATTTTTTTTAACAAGCGAGGCAATGGTGAGAATATATCATACCAGAAGTATTCAGTGCTTAATGCTAAATGTTTTCCCTTCACATCTCTCGCTGCCATTTCTATTTTTGGGAGAGCGCTTTCTATCATTAAATCTCTTCTAGCGTCAGCGCTGGGAATTCTGGCCATCTATCTCTCGCTGCTCTCTCCTGGTGGATTATATTGGGATTGGCCAGAGTTGTGTGTTTAATCCACTTTTAATTAAAGGAGATGATGAATCCCTAAAGGTAAACTCTTTGAAGAGTGAGATTCGACCAGGCTCGCATTTCATAAAATGGGGCAGGCTACTCCGCTTCTCTCTCTCTCTCTCTCTCTCTCTCTCTCTCTCTCTCTCTCTCTCTCTCTCTTTCTTTCTCTCTCTCGCATTTCATCTACAACTCAACAAGGAAGCACTCACAGTGTACTGAATTAAAGAAAAAGAGTGTCGGCGGGGAGGCGGGTGTGTGGCCTTCGACGAGCGAATGCTGAAATGGTTTGATTTTCATTGTGAACAAACTAAAAATACAGGGGAGAACTAAAATCGGATTGTTAACAGAGAGTTGCCAATTCTATGTTGCGTTGTGAATAAAGTTTACAGCGCAGGTTGTCGAAGCGGTGAGGACAGAACAGAGCAGGACGTGGAGTGGTATCCGCAGGAAGCAGGCTGCTGGTGGATACCACCTCTTCTCTCCCCGTGCTCCCGCACTGCGGTGTGGCTTTGCAGAAGAAAACCTTAGGGAAAACAAATACAGCACTCACAGACGGCCCATCCTACCTATTTCAGATGTTGTGGTTGATTTTGTTTTCGATAATGTGCTCGTCGTTATGCCAATGTTCTGTACGTGTTGCTGGTTGTGGATTCACATTTTATGGCTTTAATTCGTTGGGTTTCGTTTCATTCAAATCAGCCTTTCTTGACAAAAAAATAGAGCCATGGGGTTCAGGAAGAACCGCGGTGTTCCTACATGAGCTTACAGCCATACTTCCCATGTGGTCGGTGTTCACGGTCTGCTTTTATAGTCCAAGGGAAAGGTCGCAGTCTCACTATAATCCAGCGCGTGTCATCACCCCACCTTAACCACCCTTTCACCCTACTAGGCCTTACTGTAAATACGTGGGTGTGCTTCTGTGTGTGAATCCCTTTCGGCGTCCTTCACAGCTCGACGAAGGAACGGTCACGATGCTGACCCGGCATTCAAAAGAGAAGCTTAATAAATGGTGTGTGTTTCTTTATACTTGCGTATTCAGTTGTCACATGCGATTCTGGGGGAGTGCCGCTGCGCAAGGCACGCAGGTTAAACTAGCCCACCGACCAGACCTTCGTGTGTGTGTGTGTGTGTGTCAACAACCCAAAGCCATGCCATTACCGAGAATCCGTGGTTAGCGATGAAACAGGGCGACCGTTGGACCCCGTAAGAGACACAACCTGCCCTGACCCCTCGGAATCTCTAATGTTCGATGTGGAGGTATAGAGAACAACATCACGGACAGTTTTATAATTTATTGTTCCTCGCTTTATCTTTATCTATCCATTCATCCGATCTGATGTTGGCGACAGACTCACTTTTTGTACAAACGCAGTGAAATGGAACATGTATAAATGACTACCTTAGCTTACAGCCCCAGGACCAGATGTACCTAGCAGAGGGTTGCGTTGTGTCTTGGGTTTGTGGATAGCAAGTCTTAGCAGGGATACGGGCTGATCATGTGGTCATGCATAGAGAGTGGAGAGAGGTGGGGGGGGCGGGTCCAGGAAGCAGCCGGTGTTTAGAATCTTCTGCTCCAAACAGAACCACCGACACAGCAGCAGCGGTGTCTGGTTTGAATTGTCCTTATATTGCTCAAGCCTAACTGTACATAATAAAGTATTTGCTTGAAGCTACAAAATGGAACCACTTAGACAACGTATACTGTACAACTGGAGCTTTTTGCATGTGTCTTTTTATATCGGACAGAAGAGTTCTATAACCGTAAAACCATACAATGTTTTCAATTGTGTCGCAGCCCGCATGACCAAGGTGTTTCGGTCCAGACGTGATTCTGGTGTACATACTCACATAAGATATGACAAGGGGGGAAAAGACAGACAAACAAAAAGAAAAAAAAAAAGGTAAAAAGAAAAAAAAGCTGGGAAAAATCACTGCACAGTTGTCGCGTCAAAATAACCTTTTTTGTAAAACTGTCAACAGCACAACTATTTTGTATTGTTGTTTGTACCATTTTTTAAGAAAACTAAAAAACGGAAAAAAACAAGAAAAAAAATAATAACGTGTGTTGTTTTAAGCGTGTGTTTCTAGTGCCACTGCAATTTTGGTTTTCAAATACTGTATACGACATACGCAGCCTTGCAGATCACCTTGTAATATAGTTTATGAGCCGGCCACTCCCTGCCGGCGCACCCCCATGTTATAAATAAAGTTTCCCTTCCTAATAGGAATCAGGTCTTTCTGTCTCATCTTTCTCCGCTCTGAACCTCCGCCAAAGAGGCCTTCTTTCCTTCTTAACACTCATTGCAGTCATTTCCCAAATTGATTTCACAATTATCAACTGGCTAATGGCTAATGGCTGTGTGAGCATAAATCCACACTAACAAAGTTTGAGGCTTAGTAATCACACCTCCTCCTTCCCGCCCTTCGGCTGTGCTTTCACTGCCAATTAGCATGAGTTGGTGGTTAAGCTGCAGCGTTGCGGCCCTGTGGAGGCCCATTCCACCCAACACTAACACGCTCACCGGTGATTAGAAGCACAGGGCCACTCCGGACAGCACATTTGGTGAGATGAGATGAATCAATTTACCATTTTTCTGAAGTGGACATTACGATATTGCTTGAGCTGCTCCCCCCGCGACCCGACCCCGGATAAGCGGACGAAAATGAGAGAGACATTACGATATTATCTGGTGCCTTTGTAAATGTTGCTCAATTAGAATTAAGGTAATCTACTACAAATGGCCCTAATTTAGTGTTCGGATATTGAATTTCAGGGTAAAACGATTGATTTGCTTTGCTGGTAATTGGAATGTATCAAAATAAATCGAACAGGGTAGCTTTCTTTTGTTTAGCGCTGTACTACAGTTGAATTGGTCTTGTGGAAAAGGTTGCTGTGTGATTGCAGCACTGCAACAGGTCAAATAAAGGGTAATGTTGTGCTACCTTATGAAAAGCTCTTCCCTAGTGTATAATATAATACAATCACCTATTTATAAATGTATTTATACATAATAATCACACGTAATTCTAATACAGATAATTTACGAGTTAAAGGGCTTTATAGGTCTACAAAAAGGTGAGCATTAGCTCATAAATAATTTTGTGATAAAACAAACAAGCTAAGAAATACTACAGAAGTAAAATAATATGCGTGAAGAAAAACATCTATGTAATGTTATGTAGCAATAGAATTTATCTTTGGAGAGCATCTGGCCTGGTCCATCCTTGGCCAGGAGACTGTGATGGACTGGGAGGGGTGCTTGAGGGCCAGTAGAGGGTGCTCATCCCACCGGCCTACGTTGTCTCCCCACTGCCCCAGGACATGCCATGGACGGGCTGCGTTGAACAGATGAGACGTCAAACCGAGGTCCCCACACAAACACACACACACACCACTCACTGTAAAGCGCTTCGGGCTCTTGAAAAGCACTAGCAATGCAATGAATTATTAGCATCATCATGCTTCTGTTATCATACAATTCACTGTGATATACGTTAAGCACGTCCCGTGAGTGAGATTGCGGAAAAAAACGTAAATACTACTATTCAGAAAAATGAATGAAACAATTGCTGACATTTAAGCGTGTTTTGCTGCTCAATGCGAGGTTCATTGGGCAAAGAGAGAGACAAGAGATGCAGAGGGGGAAGGAAACGAGCGAGAGTTGGAGAAGCCGAGGCGGGCGAGCAGATGACCTCCGGGGCTACTCTTTCAGCACAGCGGGTCAATGAAGCAGCAGCAGACTCCATCTCCTTCCCATCGATTGGCCTGTCACACCGTGTCAATGTGCAAGTGGGAAAATTAACCCCTGCTGTCTGCCACTGGGTGAGGCCATGAGCACACACATACACACATGCACGCAGACACGTACAAGCACGCAGACCCGCAAACATAAATGCAGACACGTGCATGCACGCAGACACACATAAACGCAGACACGTGCATTCCCGCAGACACACACACATGAACACAGACACACACATGCACGCATACAGACACACATGAACACAGACACATGGATGCAGACAGCCGCATGTAGACACTCAATCTCTCTCTTTCTCTCTCTCTCTCTCTTTATCTCTTTTGTTAATCTTATTCTCTCACTCTAGCAGTTTTTCTCTCTCTATCTGTAATTATCTCTCTCCTTTACTCCCATTAATTTAGTCTTTCCGTCTCTTTATCTGTATTTCTCTCTTGCTCTCCTTCCACCCCTTTCCTCTCTCCATCCCTCAAGGAATATCCCTGGCAGACTGGAAGAGATCTGCTCCACTAAGCGTATACTTGGAGAGCTAGGTATTAAAAGCTCCAACAGTAAAACACCACCTGTAGCCAACAGGATGGGCCGGTATTGATTGAGCCAGGTAGAAGCTTTGTGATTATTAGAATTGCACCATGTGGTATTTCTATGGATTTAGTACAAGGCGGGTAGCTTGTGATTGTATTGATCCCATCTTTCACAATTTTTAGAACACAACCCCTAATTGTGCTGGTCTTAATCCATCCTGTCAAACATAAGGTAAACATTTAAAGAGCTTACTTTCCCAAAGATGTGAACAAGAATACGTGTGTGTGTGTGTGTGTGGGGGGGGGGGGGGGGGGGGGGGGAGGTATGTGTATGTACGTGTGTGTGTGTGTGTGTGTGTGTGTGTGTGTACGTGTGTTTATGTGTGTGTTTGTGTGTTTGTGTGTGTATGTGTGTGTGTGTGTGTGTGTGTGTGTGTGTGTGTGTGTGTGTGTGTGTGTGTGTGTGTGTGTGTGTGTGTGTGTGTGTGTGTGTGTGTGAGTGTGTGTGTTTGTGTGTGTGTGAGTGTGGTGTGTGTCGATCCTCCACACTACTGCTTCTTCAACAGAGACCTTGCCTATCGGATCTGTGTTCTATAAACTGCAGTTCTATTTCAGTCTTGGTTTTTGTAGCGTTGACATGAGACCAGTATCACAACCTGGAGTGTGTGGATTTTTAGAAGAAGAAGAAGAAGAAGAAGAAGAAGAAGAAGAAGAAGAAGAAGAAGAAGAAGAAGAAGAAGAAGAAGAAGAAGAAGAAGAAGAAGAAGAAGAAGAAGAAGAAGAAGAAGAAGAAGAAGAAGGAGGAGGAGGAGGAGGAGGAGGAGGAGGAGGAGGAGGAAGAAGAAGAAGAAGAAGAAGAAGAAGAAGAAGAAGAAGAAGAAGAAGAAGAAGAAGAAGAAGAAGCATGATTTATGTAGTAATACATTAAGGTTTTCATGCCTTGAACTGGGATTCTATGGTGGCAGAGTGTTTATTTTGAATAAAATGGATTTGAATGTACTTTGTCAGTTCTTTAGACGCAAGCATCCATTGTAGCTGGGAAAGATATATTCTATATGCTGCTGTTTACCGTCTCTATTCACTGACGGTCTATGTATACACACAGCAATGGCAACTCATTTGCAGCAGCAAAGGAACTGTTTTTCTTCTGGTCTGGGAAAAAAAAGGAGTTTGTATATCATAGTTTGAGACGGGTGGTCTCACTGGGTGCATCCCTGTCCTGGGGGACCTCCACCACAGCAGTTATCCATCCATCCTATCTGTACAATTTCCCCATATTCTCCCAGTCAGTGGCTTTCATTTCCCCTCTGTTGGCCTGAGGGGTTGAGGGATGGCGTGAATAGGATGGGAGCTAGGGGGTGGAGGGGTGGGGTGGGATATGGAACAACCAAGGTGATGGGATATGCATCTGATGGCTGGTTTATTAGACAGCCTCTGGATACGAAACCCAGAGAAATACAGAAGCATTGGACTGCTCTGTACTTGCATACTCCCAACCCATACACCATCATAACCACCGCTGCAGAACCAACACACACCACACACACACACACACACACACACACACACACACACACACACACACACACACACACACACACACACACACACACACACACACACACACACACGCACGCACGCACGCACACACACACACACACACACACACACACACACACACACACACACACACACACACACACACACACATGCCTGACCAGTAATGCATTTACGACAAATGATCCCAGGCATGTGCTTCATTCTGCATAATAGGAATAAACGAATGACCCGGCAACATTGGCTTTATTGTCCTACATCAAAGTTGATTTATTTAAATTCTTAACAGCGCCTTACTATGCAGATTGGCCGATGACCCGGCGGTGAACCGATCGTTTAATCCTCTCACAGACTGATCCCATATCTGTGGTGGCAGGGGAGCGGCCTCGGGATAAATAAATAAATGAGTGAATGAAATGACAACAAGGGTTCAAACAGTCAAACAGTCCACAGTCGGCGGCGGGGGGGCACGCCATTGGAACTCTCTATTGCTCTCCCACCAGTCAGCACAGAGCTGCACGGCCTCGGCCCAGACACAGGGGGGATACATTGGGGGTCACATGGCAATCGGTCGCCATTACAAGTGCCCGTTTTTCGCAAAAGATGATTCTTATGATGGGCAGTTCCTGAGTACAAAAAGGGAGGGAAGTGTTATTTATTTTCTTCGTTGGGGGGGGGGGGGGGGGGGGGGGGACCATGCCTCGAGGATTGAATGACTGGAGCAGAGCACGTTATGGTTGAGCACGGGATGGGGGATAACGGAGTAAGGAGTGGAGCGCTGGGCGCATAACCCTGGCCCTCAATGAGATCAGTCTTCCACTGTTACATCGCAATTACATTAGGCTCCACAGTTATGTTGTCGGTGGCCATCTATCACTCACACACGCTGCCAACAGGATGCGGCGGTCTGTCAGTCCACTCAGAAACGGTGCGCAGTATTTGAGGAACGCAGGGTGGAAGACGGGGCGACAGGGCGGTCAGAGTTGCTACAAAAGTCAACTACGATCCAGCAGTCCTGCTATGGGCGGGGGGGGGCACAGAGCCAGAGCCGGAAACCAGAAACAGCAGGGGAAGAAGTTGGACTTTGTTTCCTGTTTCGTTATGGAGATATGCTTTGAAAGTAAACTCATTTGCCCAAGTGGATGAAGCTTTTAGACAAGGGTTTTAATAATTGTTTCTCTGCAGTGGCCAGTATAAATGGTGTTGACTCATCCAGATTGGTCGCGTTTACCATCAGAATTGAGATATTAATCTAAAGTCTGATTTGTGATATTTCTATAAAAGCGATAGCGGTGTCTGTGTTTCTACCAAAGCTATCTGCGATATTTGAGGCCACTTCAGGTCATTGAAAACATGCATACATTTTTAATGATTATCATCTTTTCAATTGATAAGTTATTATGTGCAAGAGAGACAACTATTAGCATCAAATGGATTTCTCTCTCAGCAGGCCGGGAGAGAAATCTCTGCTTTCAGGGAGGATTATAGAAA
The DNA here is from genome assembly GCF_031168955.1 of Gadus macrocephalus. Lineage (NCBI taxonomy): Eukaryota > Metazoa > Chordata > Actinopteri > Gadiformes > Gadidae > Gadus > Gadus macrocephalus. Next base: position 12,134,854 of record NC_082382.1, read on the forward strand.
AGCAACAATGTGTTTGATTTATGAGATCTCAGGCGGAGAATGAATGTAACTATTGCTTTTCCTGTATTTCGAAGACATTAAATATTAATGTTAGGACGAAAAATTACATGAAGGAAGCGTTGTACCCAAGGTCTTTATAATGAGCAGAGGATATCAGAAAGTTTCTCATTATTTCTAGTTTCTTAAATAGCTCACTTTCACACCCCTCTCGTACCTTTCCCCTACATTTCCACAGTCCTCTTTGTAAGCAAGTCTTCTTGTACATACATAACATGACATACATAAATACAAACATGTGTAAGCCCGTCTGTGATGCTGTTGAGTCCTTCTGTACACTTCTCTGTGGGATCTTTTCCCATGTACTCATTAGAGAAGAAGAAGAGCATCTCGTCGTTGCATGGGGTTGCTTTCACACTCATATTCTATGTTCAGTGTTTGTATGAGTCAGAGACCTGTGACTACAGAGAGCCAGCTCTTGCAAAAAACCTTTGTTATTCATCCACTTTCTCCATAAGTTGGACAATCATATACATATGACAGTAGCCTATAACTGAACTGATTATTTTTATCCCCTAAAACAAATAGTGTTTGCAACCTAATGTCAAAATAGAGAAACATAAATTTGGATTTTTGTACTTTTTACATCAATTATTTTCACATTGTTTATTTCTCTATCTACCACCCAAGCTGTTGTCCTGTGACACCTCCATGAGCAACTCTTTTCACCATGAAACAAAAAGTAGCTTCCTGCAACGACAGTGAACACAGCTCAAGGGAAAAGGCTGTATTTGCTCCTCTAGAAAACCATTAAATCAAACTGCATCCTCACACTGCATTTATAATCTGTGAGTGGAACCAAGTGAGAGTTATGTTGTAAAAGTAAAATGACTTGATACACCAAGCTTCCTCTCCATAGGTATTTACCATTCTTAAAATAATGAATGAATAAAAGCTTCAAGCGGAGCACATAATCATCTAGAGGTGCCATTGAAGGAGTTTTACGCTAATGGTAACAACCTTCTTCATTATTTTATTTTTTAAGTTAATGACGCTATAGCGTTTAGATGACACACATTACCCATTATGGGCTCTCTGAACTGGGGTGTGGTTTGATAAAGTCTCGGCAAGTCAAGTGGACAGAATACCAGCAGCAGACCGCTCGTAATTGATGCCCAATTGGCGTGCCGGTGTGTGCCTGGCGGATGTGTAGAATCCATAAAAAGAGATGTTGCCGGTAATTACGTTTGTCATGATATATTGAAAGCGGGATTCGCCGAGCTAATCACAACGGTTGACAGCTGTAGCGTGCAGATGCTATCGGACCTCTTGTCCTACGCGGTGATGAAATGAAAGCGGGTCATTTTAACAGGTAACAGCTGCTCGTGGCTAATTTGTTCAATTACACGCAGAGGACGCATGCGGAGGATGTTTCACCGTCCCGCGGGACCTTCATTCCTGTCTCCTCCACAGCTTGCTGGCCCTCAGCGGTAAGGAGAATAAACGCCTTTTTTTTTGGTCTGGGTATGGCTTTTTGGATTCTCTTTCAGCAATGATACCAACACAATGTTATCTTTTTGTCATAATGATGGAGGTGATGGGGTCGGTCATGTGATTGGTTATAGTGAACCGGCTCATTCAATGCTCTTCTTACAATTAATAGGAAACTGGTTGAGTGGGCCTAATTGTTCATACAAGAGATAGGCCTATCATAAAGGCCTATCTATCAAATTATCAGAGACAATTATTTCTGCATTCTTTGTTTTTTGCCTCACATTATATCTTATTTTTTTCCCCTGAAGTGAATCAGGCGGATAACGTAAAAGAAAATGCCGACTAATTATCGGTTAGCAATTTATAGCTCTATTGCCTTCCACATTAATCATTAAAAACAGACCTCCCTGCGAGGCAATACTACACACACTATTAGAGGAAACAATTGATCAATGAAGTCATAACAGCCAAAGTAATGCAACAATATAAGAGCCCTTTAAGAGCCTCTGTTTGCCAGTCTCCCACTGGGGCCGGCCCAAACGTAAATGCACACATAAGCAAATCACGGCTTATATGGGTAACACAAGCCATGCCTCTTTCCACTTCCTCCGTCCTGAACACCAGGCAGCCATCGCTCGCTGTTATGGTTCCTGAGCAGCAAGGCAAAGGTGTTAAAGGGCTCTCCTCTTAGCAACATAAATCTAGTTATAAATACATAATATGACATCATATGTCCCATAAAACATGCCCTTTAAGGGCTCTATTGGTTCAAAGGTAAGGCTGATGAATCAGCACCCTGCTGAACCGGTAGTGTGTGTGTGCGTGTGCATGTGCGTGTGCGTGTGTGTGTACTGTTGGGTCTCCGATGGCAGTGAATAAAAAGGAAGCAACTTGACAACATGGGTTTCACTCTTCTCACTAGTTTTATTCAAGGAGGGGGGGGGGTGGACGATGGTGAAATGATGTGTCACGTTCACAGTGCGGTCTAGCATCTGAATGGCAGAGGACACTTCATGGTCTCACGTTGCGGTTCTCCACCAGCGCTGTCCATGGTGCTAAATAATATCTGAACGTCAAACAGCAACAACACCGCTCTGTTAATGACACATTTGTTTATCTGATCATTAAGTCATTTGAGTGACGATAGTTGTTGGATCATGTGGGTGACTGAGGATATATATAGTAGATGCTATTGGGGTGTGGATTGAGCACCTTCCTTCGCCCTTCCTTCTCAGCACACAGGTTTCATTTAAAAGCGTTTCTTAGTTATTTTGTCCTATTTATGTCTGGCCAATCACTATCGATCACACATCTAGTCATCCATAGACCATCCATAGGTTGTGTCTCTCCCCATTGAGGTTTAAAGTCCACTGTCACTGTGATAAAAGGTTGTATGGATAAAGCTGGCCTAATTCTGATGATTATGGGTTAGTAATTGACACACTGAGGAGTTTTGTTCTTGCGGGACTGTAGGACTTTAAGGCCCACAACTCCTGAAGTCCCCTGATCAGTGAGCTCAGCGTAACAGAATCACAGTGGGACCCTGGAGGGTCAGGCTGTACCGTCTCAGGCTGAAGCCCAGGAGCCGTGCAGTGCTGGTGACCCATCTATTCAGCATCAAATTGGCTTCAAGCGGGATAGTGCCTCTGGATGGACAGTTGGACAGATGGAAGGATGGAAGGATGGAAGGATGGATGGACTTTTCTTTGTAGCAAAACTTATAAACTCAAAATGAAAACCTCTTCAAAGGTCTCAATTGCTAGATAATTAAAAATGTTCCAAGTTAGGAAGTCAGATGCCTGGCAACATCTCAACAGAAGCCACTTATGGCACACAGACAAGAAAGTGACGGGAAACAGCAACACATTGTGATGCTTTAACAAATACATTTCAGCACATTCTTTTAATTTGTACTCTCTCATGCACTTTTCTCAATTGCACAATCCGTCGATGAGTCTAGCTTTTATAACTAAGTGGCATATGAGCTCATATGAAATTTTGTCTTTAAATTAATATTGTTTCCACCATTTTACCAGAACCCTCGCACAGAATTTAAACACTGAAATGTCCAGGACTGCTCTACTTAGGGACACAGCACATTAAAACAATTCCAATGAAAGACCTGACATCTGCACCGCCGCTGCGGCTGGAGGCCGCAACTTGGCTTCCTGCTACGCCCACTCAGACTCCGCTGGTTCCGGGCCGCGTCCAGATTTTCTGATTGCTTTTGGAATCACTAGCAATTGCTTCAGCTGTTTATTTCCTGCTTGGCTGTTGACGCCCATGATGTCAAAAATAATAGCGTCAGACTGTCCAGCGCGCAGCCTGATTAAACGTGGTGTAAATCCTCCGTTATCCTTTGAAACAAAATGGAATGACCATGAGCTGGCATCGGCTCCGTGGGCCCCGACAGGCAGTGTGGGCCGGGGTTACTGCGGGGTTACTGGAGTCAAGGAGATGATCTGGAATAAAATCTGATATTGTTTTATTTCCTCCTCAAAGTACATACCGAGGTCTCAGCAGAGACGGAAGTAAGAGTACACGTTGACAAGGCAAAATAAAGTGGAAGGACCTAATCCTCCACTACAGCTGGTTCCGGATCCGCCCAGCCTCCCCTGGTCACGCATGACAGTCCCGCGAAAGGGGAGGCTGCACTCTGCTTTGACAGAAATTATAAAATTGCATTTCGCGCTCCGTCAGGTATGTCAAAATGTGCATATTTGATTTACTCGTCTTCAAAGCTGTCACTCAAAGACATTATCGTATGAGCAGCCAACAGCGCTCTCTCATTATGCAAAATCCAACAAGACATTGGAATTGAGTTCCTCCACCGCAGTCCCAGAGAACCGTAAGCAAATATAGCCCGACAACTCATACCGGAGAGGACTTAGAAGTCTGCTTCGTACGGGATATCAGTACAGCAGAGATGATGATCTGGGAAACCAGAGGCACGAGTTACCTTGTCTGCAGAAGGAACAAAACAAACAACAACGTAAGCCCAGAAATCCACCCAATCTGAACGAATATGAGCTCACGATTTGGATGTTGTCCCTACACACACATAGATACCTGTGTGTGTGTGTGTGCGCGCGCGCGCGCGCGTGCGTGCGTGCGTGCGTGCGTGCGTGTGTGTGTGTGTGTGTGTGTGTGTGTGTGTGTGTGTGTGTGTGTGTGTGTGTGTGTGTGTCTGCCATTGCGTATCAGTATGCATTTGCTCACTAGAGCGTAGGAAAGACATCGTCTTTGCAATAACACAGCATCATCTACACCTAAAATCAACCCAATCACGGTCATAGGGCTTCACTCCATTGTTTACCATTGATGGAATACCTACGAGCATCCTAAGAAGGATGGAACGGCCCACCACAAGTCATCCTGCACCAAGGTAGGGTTAGGTAGAGTTCTCTTAAGACGATGGTTCATTTGGTCCAACAGTGCCCCCTATTGATATAAATACTCCCTGCACGACGGGCACATCAGAGCAGCCTTTCCATTACCAGGAGCTGTCAAAAGGGATGTGACTTTAACAGAAGAGTGCCATTCTTCCAGCACATGCAATGATGCAAGAGTGATGTTTCAAGTCAGTGAAGATGGCAAATGGTGTCTTCCACTTAAGGGGCTTATAGTAAAAATAAGTCACCAGGGATATTAAATAACGTGTCTTTACGTGACTCATTTGTATATCATCTTTGGGAAATGTTTGTGTCTAAGAGTTACACACTTGTATGTAAGCAATACATCTAGAAAGATGTTGTAATTGGAGAATTAATTGAAGGTTTAAGATATGGCATATGAAAGTAGGTTCTAATTGATGTTGAAAGTGAATTATGCATACTATGCTTGCTTTAAGTCACCAATAAGCTCCTTTATAACATTGGCAATATCAATTAGTAGTTTATATTTGATGAAGTAATGGCCACTTGTTTCGTTTTTCCCAAGACTTTCACAGACATAATACAGAATGTAGTTTGTGATTAAAAAGTACAATACTATTTTAGCTTGATTAATATTGAGTTTTAGGTAAAGAAGTAAAGCTCATTGTAATATCCGGGCTGCTTCATTCTTCAAGAGCTGGTTCCATGACTAGTTAGTAATTTGATATCACACTTATAGTTCCAATTAAATAACAAGTTACCAAAATTATAAATAACAATCCTAAGAATCCCTACAATAATAATAGGTATCCAAAGATAAACTGTGAATAACTAATAATACTTTTTTTTTTTCAAGACACCTAAAGTGTTTGTTTGTGTATGGGAGGGACACCGCATCCCGGCCAGTGTTTAGCACCCAACTGGGTGACGTGTCTGTGATCTGTTGTATCTGTTAACAGCTTTTAAAAGTGACTATTTCTGAAAGCTAATGCAGGGAACAAAACAAAAACAACCTCTAACAATGCCAGCTGTACTGGCCGGGCTGTTGGTAGGGGCCCTTGTGTTGGGGGTCTACCCTCGCCGACCCTTTATAGACTTGTCAGACGATGAGGTCATTAGCCTTACCTCAAGAGCATGGGAAATGTAAGCGTGACCAATGTAAACACCTATTTTTATGCCATGTTTGGACTCAAATTATGGAATACAGATAGATCAGTGGTATGCTCTGAATATAGCCACACAGATTTGTACAACTACCATAATCTAAGACACATTAAAGATAAAAGGACAAAATCTTTTTTTCTTTTTTCTTTAATGAAAGAGACCATTCTCCCTCCCTTGGTTATAAAATAGCAATTAGAAACTCTTAATCAGAATATTTACATATGAACAAGTAGCTGTGCAAAATGTACATGATATATATATCCATATCTATATATATCTATATAGCTCTATATAGATATAGAGCTATATAGATGTATATAGATATCCAGAGGAAGGCATGTAACAGTTAATTGGGCAATGGTGATAACACAGACTCAATGAGCATTGATCCCTATTACTCCTACATAGACAAACTCGCCAGATGTGAAAACATCTTTTAACCAAAATATGTCAAATCAATAAAAAGTATATACAGTCACAAAAATGTGTCATTTGACCTTCTCTGATAAAGCTACAAAAGAAAGTATTGAGAAATAAGTATGTGCTCTAAGAATTGTATAAAAGATATAAAGGGGGCTTTGCATTTTTTTGACAGACTAAAAGCTGATCTGTGGTGCGGGGGGGCAGTCAGTGCACTGCTTTTAATCTCTATAGTTACAAACGGCGGCCCCGCCCCAGTCAGTGATATCAACATTTGTACAACCAACATGAAGAAATTATTCCAACTAAAACTGCAGTTATTTAACTTAATATTGCCCCCACAAATCGTTGGTATTTTCTCCACTCCTTAACTCTTCCTTTGCTCATCTGATAACTTAATTTCCATTTAACAACAATAACGACAAATTACATTTCGCAAGACATTAACCAAAAATACGTGGGAATATAAATATGCAATCATGCTTCGTTTTTTGTTGTTGACCGAATTGAACAGATACAAATTAGTGCTGTCAGTTAAACGCGTTATTAACGGCGTTAACGCAAACCAATTTTAATGGCGTTAATTTTTATTTTATTTTTTCTTTGACTCAAAACAAAGAAGCAGTAGCCTGACTGCTATGTTCAAGTCAGTATGTTTGTATGTTCATCGTTTGATTGCAATATAGGATATTTTTTTGTATCGTCCTGTTTTGATCAGTATAGGCCAATGTTGTTATCAATAAAAATACATTTGCACAAGGCAAGCTGATGCACATCTCCATGTTGATAAAAGCATTAAAATGAGAATAATTAATGGGACAAAGAAATCAAGGGATATCTAGCCTAGAAATTGTTTTTTGCGATTAATCGCGATTAATCCTGAGTTAACTATGACATTAATGCGATTAATCGCGATTAAATATTTTAATCGCTTGACAGCACTAATACAAATATAACAATACTGCATTGCTCGCATCCTACAAATCCAACAAGAACATTAAAAGTAATATGGAGCAAGAAACTTTGATCCAATCGTTACAATGCGTTATGGCTTAAGTTTGGGAAGAAGGCAGGAAATGTAAAAACCACAGACACATAAAAAACAAATGTCCATCAACGAATAACCTCTGAACAATTCAAAATCGGGTCAACAAAAGGAGTGTCAGGGGAACATGTTAAATAATCTTCAGCCGTGAAGTTAAAAAAGCCCAACCTCAATCCGTCACGCGGTCAAAATTGGGACGTAATAATGTGTTATATTTTTGTATCATTTTGTTTTACTTTGCCATCCCAGCAATGGTTCTGGTGTTTTGGATGCTGCGTTTTCCAACGGTCACATGAACGCACCGCACTGGAGTTCAGGCAGCAAGGCAGCTGTGTACGAGGGTGGGGCGCTGGAACCGGTGTGTACTGGAGCAGTTTGTCAGTAGGCACAAGTATCACAGAGCAGAGTCTGTTTCCTGCCACGGTCTTAACTGTTCTTCCCCGGAGCTGGAAGGGGGCTGTAGTTTAAGAGGTTGTTGGAGCCGACATGGGGGGGGAAACACTCTGATGCTCTGCTCCATGCGCCGTTCAACCTTTATTCCCTCATTCAGGAGGGAAGGTTGATTATTGCAATCTTTTTGTGTGTAATGTACACCTGTGTGTCTGAGTGTGTGTGTGTGCTACTTGAGCAGGCCTTTATAGAGCAGGTGTGAGTGGCCGGATTCCCTCTCGTTCTCCAGGCAGAAGAGCAGGTCCCTGAGGTTGACCCTGGTGATGCGCTGGCGTGTGAATTGCCTGGACCCTCCTCCGTTTGACCCACCTGGCTGAGCGGCACCGGACCCCGAGCCCTGCGGGACATAAACAACGATTCATCCCGTTAGGCCCACATCAACCCCAGAACAACCCCCATTGAAAAGTCCAGCGATTCAACAGGAGCCGGTGGTTCAGCCACATTCATCGGTCGTTCTGTAGCCATGAGGATGTGTGTGGCCGCACCTCTGCGACGGCGCCATTGGCTGGCGAGCCCATTTTGCGTTTCTTCCTGGGCCCGATGGCTGCCAGCGCCGTGAGGTTGGCCTCCCGCTGCCGGATCTGCGCCAGCTCCTGCTGTTGCATCTGAAAGGAGGATACAGACGACACCGCAGTTGAGCGGGTTCACCGGCCAGAGCACAGATCGATGGGAGCGGCTAGCTGGAAAACAGTCCCTCACCTCTTTGGCCTTTTGCTTCAGTCTGAGCTGCTCGGGATCTTCTTGTCGCGACCGAGACTGCAGAGACACACGGAATGAAGCAGAACCGAAAAAATTATGTAAGAGGGCAAAGATGGATCACGCCATCAGCTTTAGAACGGAAATGACACCATCAACACCATCAGGACATGGTGGGGGTGGTTCGTATTTTTCGGCCGGCAGAGGCCCGGGGCTTACCTTAGCGGCCTTCATCAGGATTTCTCTCTCCTGCTCCTCTTTCCTTTGCTTCTCCATCTGGTCCAACTGCTCAAAGAATTTGAGCTGCGTTCGCACATCGGTGACCTGCTCAAACCGTTCATCTTCCTGATGGACAGAAAAGGACCAGTGGGCAAGGAGGAAAAAAGAGAAAATAAGATTGGAAAAAAAGAATTGGTTGACAAAAAGGACATTGGGTCCAGGTAGAGAAAGTACCTTGAAAGTTAGGTTTTTCTGCTGCGCCACTTCCGACACTTTTTCCAGCAGATTCTGCAGTCGCTGCTTGGTCGCGTGAGAGATGTAGTTGATGACCTCTTGGCCCAGGTCAAAGACACCAAACTTCCTCCCTATCACGGCCCAGGGGAAGCGAGACAATGTCTGACTGGACAACACTTTTTCCTCATCGCTGTGTACATTTTGTCCGGTGCAGGGCTGAACTCTCACCCATCTCCAGGACTCTCCGGGTCAGCAGGGTGGTGGTGAGGAAGGGCTGGTCCTTACACGACCGGGTAACGGTGCCGACAAGGTCCGAGTTGGTTGCTAGGATACGGGCACTCTCCTCTGATAAGTCAACTCCCGCCATGGAGGCCACGTCGTTGATGTCATCGTCATCCCTGAAGTGGACGACCCACAAGCAGCAGACAATTTTTAATATACAACTTACACATACACAAACTTTCAAGAAATCAGTTTTATAGACGCAATTGTACTGTGGATTATTTTAAAAGCTGGAGAAGGATTTCCCTTCTATTCATACAGTTGCAGGATATGTTATCACTAGATCTTTCTCTAACGTTTATAAGAGTTTATTACAATGACAATTGACAGAGTTTTTGATACTGCTTTTCAAGACACTCAAAGGACTTGACAAAGTAATGCCTGACATCATCCTTTAGCACACGCTGTCTCACACCGGCGGCAGCGTCAGTCATGCAAGGAAGCTACCAGCAGTGAGCCTCAGAAATCTCACACCAGGGACAGCTCAACAGTCAGGAGGACCCGCCCATCCAACATGGCAGATGACGGTTTCTTCTCCTCTGAGCTTCTCCTGACTCATTCGTGACAGTGAACGAGCGCTTTTCCGCTGCACCAAGTAGCACGGTACAGTACACATTGGAATACCATCCGTGTTGATCCTCAGAAGTGAGGGTAGGAGTTAAATCTTGTGATTTAGTTATCCACGCCACTAGCAGAACACTGAGCTCTGACTGTCATCTACACTCTGCTCATTGATATTCACTGTTTATGTTAGGCTTCTTTGCACTTGCTGTCGGTGTCCCCGTGGCTTTAGGTTTAGATTATTTTCCCCTCCACTCAATCACTGAAATTTTTCCACTTTCATGCCCCCTCTCTGGCTAAATGATTGCCTAAATAAATGAGTCACAGAGCACTCCTGGTACTTCGGCTAGAAGAATTATAATTGATTGACCACTTTCTTTTAAACATGAACGTTTAGGAAAAAGAACGAACAGAAGATAAGATAATCATTTATCGAGCCAGTTGGGAATTCAGGTGCCATTGCAGTGAGTAGATGATTGAGTAGAATACCATTTTTTATTTAAATCTACAAAATAAATAGAGAAAACTTAACCAGGCGCTTTGTTATAGCTCAAAGAACAGTGAACAATCTCATTCTCTCTTGATCTTGTTTTAAAAAGCGGTAGAGCCAATATAACAAATTTTTCTGACATAATGTATTATTGGTACCGACTATTCCTGTAAATTCTGCAATAAAAACCTATATGAAAAAATTAGGACGCATTACAGGCAACTAAACTGCAAAAGAGCCAGAGCCTCCTGCTTATATTGTTGACAAGTGAATCCTTTACAAGCCCCAGGAACTTAACAGAAGTGCTAAAGGTCATGGAGTGAAGCTCAGAGTTGAAGCCTACCTGTAGGTTCCTCCACCTCCTTCCTTCAGTTTGTTCCTCTGAGCTGCTGTTAAGGCAGAGTGGGCGGAGAGCACGCCCCTGGTCCCTGAAGCCAGGGGCTGCTTGACCACTGGCACTGAACCTGCAATCGATCAGGGAGATGGAACATTAGCCAAATGTGGCCAAATGTGTCATGGCACATGATGTGTAGCTCAACCTTTACTCTTGTAAAACCTGCACACTGGCTCATCTGTACCTTCCTTTGTCTTCTTTTGGGGGATTTAGTTTCCTCATGGATGCATTCAGTCCCCCCCCACTCTGTATTCACTTCAATTAGTTAACCATCAGTTACACATATAGACCACAAGATGGCGGTGTTTCTCCATCGTTCTCAGGAAAGGAAATATAAATCAGAACCCTTGCAAATGAAACAAGATGAGTATGCAAGCTCATCTTTTATTTGCCTTGACATATGCGTCTGGCCCCCCTCCCGTTCAGATATATTTCCAGCAGCCCAATCACAAGCGTTAATCTAACATGGGGATGGTTAATTAAAGTGAAGGAGGAGCGCCCTTTTTTCGTAAACAACCGAGTCACATGTTTCGTTGCTCTGATTGGTTGAAGGTCTATCATAGAGTCCGGACTCCGGAGGCAGTTGGAAAACCTCTTGCAAATCGGACAAATTCACAGAGAGGTTTCAGACTAATACGCATTTCCGAATTGGTCTGGCATTATCAGGCTAGAGTACCCTCTCAAGAGAGAAGGAATTTATATTTATTGCAATCTTTCTCAAGCAGATTGCCTTGGAAAGACACAGCACAACCGTGTACCGGTGGCCATGCTCACCGCTTTTGCTCAGCTTGAGTTTAGAGTTTACACTCACAGCTTTGCATAAGCCACCGCCGACTTAGGATATGTACAACCATACCAAATAGGATTTCACCCTTCTACTCCATTAATTACCAATGGGAGGCACACCACCAACATTGCATACCACATATTAATGAGGATGCGAGACATATTTTCTAACCACTAACTAAAGTGTGTCTGCATGCAAGAGGCAGTCTGTGGGCCACACGCACCTTGCAGCTGTTTGACTACTTGTGGCTGGCTCATGATGACGCGAGGCTGGGGTTGTCCTCTGAGCGCAACCAAGGAGGGCTGAGCCAAAGTCACCTGGGGCCTCACCGTCGCCCCCTGCTGCTGGGGTGCGATCTGTGTGGCAGCAGGTAGACAAGACAGCATGAGCCAGACAGCAAGAGGCACAAAGAACACACCCACAGGAACGTCTCCCAGTCCTCCCAAAGCCTCAGAGATGTGGCTTCTGGCCAAAGGTCCCCGACCTCTGGGCTGAAGGAGGGGACTTACCGAGCCTGCCTTGCAGTGGGGCGACTGGGTAAGGGTGACGACGGGGGTTCTGGTGGAGGCGGTGGTAGTGGTGGAGAGAGGGGGTCGCAGCACCATGGCGGTGAGGGCGGCGGAGGTGGAAGAGGGCTGAGTGCAGGGCAGGGGGAGCTGGCTCTGGTGGATGAAGGCGGTGGAGTCCGAAGTCATCTGACGCAGCGCTGGTAGACTCCTCTGGAAGCGGGGGACAGAGCAACGGAGGGATGGACCTTTGAAATGGTCACGAACTGTACTGAAGTGCTGAACTTCAGCACAGAAACGTTGTCAGCCGCATAAGTATTTTGTGTTTCCTCTCCAGGTTTATACCGGTTGTATTTCTTTCAGCATGATATTCACACAATCCTGAAGTAATGCATAAAGAAATGAGAATAGAGATAAATCACCAGTTAAGCTAAACTTTGCAGTAGAATGCCTCATGATGATGTTTACTGCTGTATCACGTTCGTATTAATTACACTAAACACACCTTAAACTAAGATGAATACCATAGTGTGTGTGTGTGTGTGTGTGTGTGTGTGTGTGTGTGTGTGTGTGTGTGTGTGTGTGTGTGTGTGTGTGTGTGTGTGTGTGTGTGTGTGTGTGTGGCCGGTGGGACTCACCTTGAGGAAAGGCACAAGGTAGGGCTGTGGTGAAGAGTTGAGCTCCTCATACAACCTACTGGTGAAGGCCTCTGGCTCAATCTTCCCCTCCTGCACAGTGGCAAACACACGGGCAGGCTAAGATCATGCAAATCACCCGGCAGAACTTGGCTATTAAATCACCTGAAGGTTAAGAGAATTGCAGGTGAGTAGAGTCCTGGGAGAGAGACAGAGGGCGAGGAGGAGTCATACCAGCAGGTTCTTCACCAGCTCCTTGACATTGGCCGTGGTCTCGGGGGTCTGCTTCCCGCTAGAGGCCAGCTTGATCAGAGTGGACAGGAAGTTCCGACACTTTTTCACGTTCTCCAGTGTTTCCTGCGAGCATTTCAATGTATGCACACACAAAAACATGAAGACACATTTCAAAAACGAAACCTGATTTCATCGTCATCGTGCAGGACCCATGAAGTTGAGCAGGAACTAAAAAGGCCCTCATCGCGCCCGGTTCACACGGCTTTATGTCGCGCACCTCTATAATGTTGAAGCTTCGCAACCAGAGTGTGCAAACTGCGTGTCGACAGCCTCGTTACAGTGACTATAAATCGTGCTTAAGAGTGGGAAAATGAACACATATATACTATATACTGTAAAATAACTTCCCTCGGCCCTGAAAAGGGACGTTTGTGTCTCTCACCGCGGAGATGGGAGTAGGGCCCGGGGGGGTCCCAGCGGGGCCTATCCTCTGGGTGACGGCGGGGGCAGCAGAGCCGGGCTGCCCCGTGGTGGCGGTGCCCAGTGGCTGCCCCGGGGTCGAGGCACTCCCTCCCAGCATGACGGTGTTCTGTTGGGAGTTAATCAGTCTGTTACCGTCTCAACCACCCACTGGCTGCACAACCCAACTACTAATTGTGTCGACAGCTAGGACCAGGATGTGGGTCGTGGCCCGTGTACACTATTAATTGTGAATAAGAGAGAGGTTTTAGACGGGTTAGGCTTTTAATGGTCAACAACCGATGGCGCCATGTATCTGTAAAACAAATATTCCCCTTTTGACTGAATCAGCCACCCCTCGTCACAACGCCAGGGGCCAGAAAGATGGATGGACACAATGATGGACACCAGCAAAGAGGCTCAAACGACCAAGAACCATTACATTTAATTGCGATTACATTTTTATAAACCAAATCTTAATAATCCAAGATTTAGTCTAGAAAAGTATCTCAAAAATGATGTCTGGAAAAAGGGGGGAGGGGTGGTGTTATAATCTGGTTTGTTCGGGGCAATACTGTTTTTGCACAAAGAGAAGACTCCCTCTGTTAGTCACGACGCCGAGTCCTCGGGCCAGGTACCTGCAGGACGGGCGGCCTCTGGAGCGTGGTGGTGGCCTGGACACTGGTCTGGACACCAAGGCCCTGCTTGATCAGATTGTTTTGGGTCACCTGGCGAGCCAACAGGGAGCCCCCGGGAGCCTTGAATAATGAAACGAAACAGAAAAAGGTTTGATGCAATCAGTTGATTTGAAAATACATCAGGAAGATATGGATCACGTGTGGAAGTGCAGTACCTGTAAAGAGGCTAGCTGGACCGATGGAGTGCTGGTGGGGGTGGCGGGGCGCGGCGTCATGGCACTCTGGGACTGGGACTGGGCCTGCATCTGGGCCAGGGTCTGGTGGTGGATCATCAGGAGCTGCCCGCTCTCACTACGCACCAGCACCATGCCTGCAATTAGCCCACGCCAGTTAAAGGGTGAGAGGTGAATAAAGTGTATTGAGGAGTGCTTGGCGGTAGCAACATCTACCAGTGTAAATATGGTAGCATGCCGTTTAAAGACTAAGCAAACACTTTGGTTGCTGAGGATGGAAAACCAAAAAAATTGATAGCTTTTTGGCTACAGCATTGAAGCAATAATTCAATAGTTGTTGGTCTTAAAGAAGCAGCAGTTGAATATTATCTATATACTAATGCTATATAGTAAAAGCCTATTGTGCCATAATGTCTGCATTCTGTATTGATGTGAATTTTTTGACAATTTGAAGAGTAAATCAACAGACAACTGTTTGGCCCCTTTTATGATGCCATGACGAGTAGCAATTAATACTTTTGTTGATAAAGAAAAAAAACACAATAATAACATAATTATAATTATCCTATTAATTATACTTTTGAACAGAAACAGAAACAACAAAAGCATAAAGAAGACGCATTTTCAAATAAACAAAACAATAGGGATCCAACCTGTTGGCTTGGACCCCTAACTACTTGCTGCTATCTATCAAAAAAAGGGGGGGCACATGTGGATTCCCGTTTCAAAACACTGCTCGTGACTGTCCCTAGAGCTCGCAGTGAGCTGCAGGTCTTTCATCACTCCAAATTTCAATCAATCATAAAACAGATGGACGCAAAAACGGTTAGTAAATTGTAGGTGTTTTAACTTACACCTATACTATTATTCTTGTTTAGCTGTCATAATGCTCTTTATCTATGTTGTTACTTGTTACGGATTAATTCACATACATTAAATAAATAATAAATAAGAATATTAAAAGATGAACATAAACAACACATGCATTCAATTAATCGATAAATACTTCAAAAGATGAACAAGTAAACAGCAACAGTGCTGCTGGTACCTGGCGGCAGTTGAATGTTCTGGACGTTTGGGGCGTTGGGTTGTTGCTGTCCAATCCGTGGGGCCAGCACCTGAGCAGCGATGGTCCGTACCGCAGCTGACCCGGGCACTGCGTTGATGGAGGACGGCACCGACGTCCGCACGTTCTGCAGAACGGTCGGGCTTTTGACAGCTACGGTTGCTCCCGTCGGCACAGCGGATACCATGGATATCGGCGCCGTGGTCTGTATGATGGTTTTGGGTGACTCTAATGTGTTGATCCCAGCACCAGGACCTTGAGTGCTGGTGACACTGGCCACTGTTGAAGTGGAGATGACAGCGCCCTGAGAGGAAACCGAGGGAGTTTGCATAGGTGGCCTCACCAGTGTCACTGTGGGCACACTGCTCGTAGAGGACTGAGGGGCGATCACCGTCGAAGCGACAACATTATGCGCACTGGGTAAATATGTCGGATTATTAGTGTTCGCAGTAGTGGACAGAAGCGCATTTCCTTTAGGCACACAGGGCACGCCTCCAGGAATATGCGAGATTGTCACCAAGTTACTTCCATTCAAAGTTTTGACAGCAATCGCTGCTGGTGCACCGATCGCTGGATCGGTGGTGTCCGTAGCAGCATCACTGACGGCGCTGGTCTTGGTTGGATTCGGACCGGCTGTCATACCCGATACCGCGGCCGCTGTGGTTCCGCCTGCTCCATCCATGGGTGAACCGCTGCTGATGACACCTCCTTGCACCCCTGTGCCCACAATCATACAACAACAACCACCACACAAATGTTAGCTTTCTTATTGCTTTTCCAACACATTGGTGGATTCAAATACTTATTAAAATGCATTACAAGAGTCAAAGGGCATCAAACATGTACAGAATTCGCCATCTGGAGTAATGTATGTGTTACCTGTTTTTGCGAGCTCTTGTGAAATTCTGCTGGACTGGACATTGGAGTTTGCTGCTGCAGCAGAGTTTCCGACCTGTTTTTTTGTGGACTGTAAACTGGCAGTAGCGCTCGTTTCACCCGCTCCTGTGAGTTCTGACTCTAGAGAACCAACTAGATCACTAACTACTTTTTCGTCCACCTCTGTGTTGAAAACATCATCCAGGCAATCGGAGCCCGCCGCCATCTTTGCACAGCTACGCTCTCTCGTTCGACAGAAGCGCCGATTGGATGAGTCCCTGCTGACGCGCCGTCGCCAGATGCTGTGATTGGTTAAGCTGAGACATAAAGCTGGAAGTAATGGCGGATGGTTGCATTTCATGAATGTCTCCTCTGTAGATAAACATGAGTGCGATTTTAGACAGAGGGCTGCTTTCGACAGAACTTGGTTCTTTCGGGACTCGTTTTTACACGGAGGTATTCCAAATAAAGTATAATCATATGCTCGACCTTCAGTGTCTTTTTATGATTCATAAAACGGACGACACAAAATGGCTGCGTATTTTTCCAAGCGCCAGCTGCCGTGTCCAGTACCGCAGCTAGCGCTGCTGGTACTGTCAGTGCTCTCTCTGCACCACCACAACCCCCTGCGTTCTGGGCTGGCTTTCAGATCATTTGAAAGCGTGCACCATATGTCGGGAAAGCCTGCTTAATCGTGTCCGTCACATAAAATAATACTATTTTGGTTATACCTTATCACTTACTAGTTCAGACACAAATAAATAAAAACGTCTTCTGTAAATATTTAAATAGATAATTATATATTTCAGGAACCGCCAAATGGGTGAAATGTATGCATCCATGATAAGAAAAAAGAACGAAATAAAGCATAATTATAAGGCTAGGACGGGATGAATGTATGGTTCAGATCATATGTCTTTAATAGACCTCTGAAGAATAAGTCCCGCCTCCGAGGCTCCTGCATGGTTCCATCGGTCAAATGTCTATGGGAAATAACATGGGGTTTTTGAATGATCGTACATAACCAACTCTGTAGTTGGCGAAGAGGTTCGCGCAATAGACATTTGACCGATGGAACCAGGAGCCTCGGAGGCGGGACTTATTATTCAGAAGTCTATGCCAATCAATTATGACCAGGTGCGTAAATCTTGATAAATGGGCGTGGTTATTGCTCATGCGTCGAGTTGCAATTTTATAAATCTCGCTGTGTTGGTGTAGTTAATCATACGTTTTTGTCGAATGAGACAAATAGGGAATTTTATTGGTCTAAAAACTTGTTTATAACTATGAGCAGTGGAAAGCCCTACATTGGATGCAAACTGGGCCTAATTTCAAAGGCTCAGAATCGTTATGAGGGCATTTTGTTTACAATTGATACTATTAACTCAACTATTGTACTGGAAAAAGGTGAGTTATATTGGACTCCTTCTTGGAAAAAAATTGGCAACACCATTTTGTATCTACATAAAAATGGCAGCAGTGATAAGGGTATAGGCCTAGTGTTTGATTGCAGTGCTTCACAATCAAATGCACTGCATTTTTTAAATAGTGAAGTGTTTTGGAACAGAGGGGCGACCAACACACAAGCCAATTCCTCCCAAACATGATATCTTTGAGTTCATTACCTTCCGGGGAAGTGACATTAAAGACATCAAACTGTGTGAGCCTCCAAGGTCACACCACAGCCTTCCACATGATCCCGCAATCATACAGGTAATTATTGTCTGTTTAATGTAAAAACTTGTGAGCTGTATTGGGTCTAGAATCTAAAAGTTATTTTGGTCCAGTCATCAGATGGGATCTCATCAGGAATCTACAACCCACAAGAAGGGCCGTTCAGTCCCCTAAGGATGCCCTCCTATAACCAGCTAGCTAGTAGCTGTCTGCTTAACCAACAGTTGGCGGCTGTGCATGGCTTTGGTAAGAAAATAAGAACACATTAGATATAAAACACATTTCCATGTTAACTCGTTTGTCGACTATGATGGCCCCTATACTGGACCCTTTCGGTACACAGGGCAGGTTCCGGGCCAGCTCGTCAGAAGGGCTCCCATGGTGGAAAAAGCCGTCCAGACCTCGGATGGCTGGAGGCCCCAGGGAGCAAGGCCGATGCCCCCTAGGGATACTAGGGACACTAGACCCCCAAGTAAGCATGCAATACAAAGCGAGACAAAACAATCAATGATGCCAAATAAAATCCTAACTAAATATATTATAGAAATGCTTTTTAACATATTTGTTTTTGAAGCATGAATGGCTATTACAATCCAACAGTCAAGTGCAACTTGTTCAATCTTTTTTCATATATTTTTTTTATTGCTAACAGGAAGGAACCCAACCCCTGTGTCCAGGCATCAGGAACAACCTTATCGAGGACAAAGTGGATATTTTGAAACTGGACCTCCACCAAGGAGAGGTCAAGGTGAATAGTAAAGTGTATTAAAGAGCTTATTCCCGCTTTTTTTCTCGGGTATGTTTTAGACTAGGGGCTTCAGTCTTTATTTTCTTAAGGAAAACCTGTGGTCGGCTTTAAATATGGCTGGTCTGTAGAACTCAATGTCATGCTAATATTTAAAAGGAGTATTTTCTAGAGATTGTTGTCCATATCTTTGTGCCGTCACTCCTGAATAGCACCTTGAACAGTCTTTCAACCATTTCATTCAGAATTTGGAATGAAAGTCTTGAATTACATAGCCCTCAATCTTTGTATCATATTTTAGGTAGGCGCCGAAACCAGGGGAGAGGCTGGGAGATGGCTGAATTTGTTGCGTCTAGCACCCTGAAGTTTGATACCGACTTTGATTTTGATTCCGCAAATGCACAATTCATTAAGATGATGCTGGAACGAGAGATGCAGGACTGGTTGAATAGAAAAGGTTGGTGGCAATGTCAAGTAGAAAATGCCTGCGCCTGAGCAGATTTATTTTGAAAATAATCATAGGAGTATGGAATTAAGTCTTAAAGCAGTTACCCAGTTCCAGGGTTGTTATCTCACATGTTTCCCTGATACGTTTCTATAACTCATTCAGAGGGGAAGGAAAAGGCTGAGCAGGATTCCCAAACCGATAAAAATCTGGAGGATCCTATTGGCCCAAAGTGCTACTATGACAAGGGAAAGTCTTTCTATGACAAGCTGTCATCAGATAATGACCTCAGGTAACCATAATAGTCCACTCATTTCAGATCATCAACATATTATGGGCCTGGCTTTCCTTTTTAGGGCTACTGTGTCTTGCCCTCCTGTTTGTATTATATCAATCTGAAATGACTCAGGCAGTCCTGGGCAGAGGAGCGCAGGAGGAACATCGAGACATTTGGAGTTCCACGTCTGTTTCCCCGGGGACGAGGATTCCGAGGTGGATACCGTGGGCCAAGGGAACCGATGTTTCAATATCGCCGAGGCGGGAACAAATTGCTATAAGATTCAGTATGTAATGCTTTATCACAGCTTCTCCCAGCACATCTGATACGGCTTGCTCCTTAATCGTGCCCCATATTGTGGTTTGTTCTTCCCCATTTGTGGCCAACGCTATTTGATCTGTCCTCAGGTGTCAATCCGGCAACGTGTGAAGTCTCTAGCTGGTCCAGTGAATCACTTGATAACATTAAAGGATGATAAGCATGTTTACCTTGTCAGCATTTATGATCAAATCATTCTTTGTAAATATTACTATCTATAAAATCATATCTATTCAAATATTTGCCCTATATTGTTCTCTAAGATTCCTACATTTAAACATGAATCAATGCATGAAATTAAACTAACCTACGCCTATGTTTTTCTGGGTAAGTATTATACATAAACTGAATCAAGCACCCTTCACCCTTAAAAATTGTGTCTTTTATTGTTGGGGCCATAAAGTAAGCTGAGGAGGGGTTTTATTCCAGTTTATATTTTTACATCAAAGTTGGAATTTTGTTACAAAGATGTTTTGTTCACCTGTAAGTGCAGATCCTGCACATAAACCTTATTTGGGTACAACAGCAGACTAACCAGAACATGAACTCTGGAATATTGATAGAAGCTCCTCACTTGTCATTACCTCGCCCTATACACCATAATCTCAGATGTCAAACTCTAGCAACCATCCCCACCCTTACTCTGAGCCTCCCAATTCAAATACGTCGATGGGAATCGATGGTCTGGGCAAGAACTAGACCACCCTCAGAGCAACCCAGCTACGGGAATGGCCCCTGTGTTAAAGATGCAGAGCTAAACCAGCAATGGTGATAGAAGTCAACAGTGACGTATAAGGACAAATAAGTTTTTACTTCATCCTTGTCCCTCTGTGCTCCATAACTGTCTGCTGCAGTAGTCTAGAGAAGTCCCCGTTTCCTTTTTTCTGATGTTCACAAAAAGTGTGAGTAATGTTGATGTAATTTGTCCCTCGCTCTAACCACAAAGTGAATTTGGTTCAAGCAGGAATACAGCAGTGAAATGCATCTGCCGGCTCCTCTAACTATGCATATGTTGTCAGGTCAACGCTGTCCCCCCAAGCAGCACTAGCAGATCCTATATAGTAAGAACTTTTCAAAATTAACCTCTGCTTTCCTTCCAAGTATAAAAAATGCATCAACAAGCTATCACCGCAGTACTCCTCAGCCCAGAATGGCAGTGAGCATGCGGCCCATGGGATTATATTGCTCTTCAGGTAGGCAGTGTTGTGCCTGAACGCGTTCATTGAACGATAGTTCATGAACTCGTTCATATTTTCGGCGAACGTGAACTGAACG
Organism: Gadus macrocephalus; assembly: GCF_031168955.1. Classification (NCBI taxonomy): domain Eukaryota; kingdom Metazoa; phylum Chordata; class Actinopteri; order Gadiformes; family Gadidae; genus Gadus; species Gadus macrocephalus. The sequence goes on from NC_082382.1 coordinate 12,155,842, forward strand.
TACTGTATTACTGCCTGATGAACGTTACTGTGAACTCGTTCATTCTGGTGTCTGTGAACGGCACGCGCACTCGGTTTAACTTCGTTCAATTGGGGGGTTATTTGTTTATCAAAACGGCGGATGCGCGCGCAGAATGATTTGTTTGACCGGTTGCCATGGTTATCTCCGTGTGTTTCATTTGCAGTTGCGGCGTTGTCAGCTTACTGTTACATTAAACTGCAATCAGAAAATGCGGTTATATGCTATAGACCCTATAGTGTCTGTGGTGTAAAGGCTGGGACGAATTAAAAAATATAAATACACTTTATGTTGAAAGTATAGACCGTCCCGATTCCCATTGAAACGAATGGCGCGGTGATTATTCTTCAGAACGAGATCTGTTAAATAGTGAAAAATGAATCAAACTGTAATCAGACAACACGGTTATATGCTATGGACCCTAGAGTGTCTGTGGTATAAAGGCTGAGACGAATTTCGAATTATAAATATGTACAATCCATAACGTTATCTCCCGCTGGCTCATAGCTCAGCGGACTAGAATACCTCCTAGAATCATTGCTTGTTGGCCGGAAACGTAAATGGGGGCTGTTTACGTTTGGTTGTAGTCTTTTCACTCGGTTCTCCGACTCAACAGTAGGGCTAGAACCGAGCGAAAAGACTACAACCAAATTTGAACTACAACCAAACTAGTTCCCTTTCCGCTTCCGGCCAACGAAGCAATGAGTCTTCCAACATAAATCAATGGGATTTACAAAATGCGCTAAATGTACAATACATTTTCGCTACGATGCTTGATTCAACCACTCTATATCATCCTAGACAAATCACGAAGTGGGCTCGATGTTCAAAATACCGGAAAAAAATAATAGCTCACACAGCAACATATTGAAAAAAAGAACTATGAACTAGTTCATTTTTTGGAACTGTGAACTTAGTTAAAATCTTTGAATTATGAACGTTGAACTGAACTAGTTCATTTTAAAATTTGTGAACTGAACTTTGAACTAGTTCACGTAGAAAGTGAACTATCCCAACACTGCAGGTAGGTGGGTTTGTAGGTCATTAGGCCTACTTATCGATGTGAAAAATTCCTCATAGTCTAAGCATTGGAGATCATTCAGTGTCTTTTTAGGTACAGGTTTATGAGCCTTTAATGCTTTCATTGAGTTTACTATTTGTGTTTAATCATGTGCCAAGTGCCCACACACATTTTTTGTGAAATACTTCTGTAGTGGTCGTGCATGATAATCTTGCTCATTAAAACAGAAGAAAAATATACATATTTTTGGATTCATGTGTCCCCGGGGGATGGGGTCAGATTCCGGGAGAGTCTGTTTACACGTGAATATAGAGGCGTATCTTGGACGAGTTTTACTGACTTCAATTAGTACTGTTTTGCGATGAAAAAGATGGCTAAGGATATTGCCGCTATAGCTTATAGCCACCTTCAGAAGGTGGCTGTTATAAGCTATAGCGGCAATATCCTTAGACTGGAGAAATGTGGCTCTTGTGTCGCATTTAGTTCTTGTCTGGGTGAATCACTTAACCTATGGCGTTTCAGCAAAGGCCTAATAATAACTCACTGAAAGAATTGCTAAAGGCAAGCCTCATAGATTCCAGATAAAGATAGCAGAGTCTATTGTTTACCTTGACCCTGACGCTAACATGTTGTTTGATAACCCAAGGTTTTTGTATTCTCAGTAAGGCTTGAATATGTGCTTCATCTCTGGTTTGTCCTTTTGGATAATTGGAATTGGTAAAACAAAGTCAAGGCGGAGGGATACGCAAGACAATCCTTAAAAATACTCACAGCAGCTGCTGCACACCCGTTTTTTCTTGGAAATGCAATACAACTATTCATCAAATATGCTTCAATAATATAGTGTTGTGTATAAAAGGAGAAATTAAGACGCAAGTAAAGTATTAGAAGACCTTTTTCGATTTTTTTTTACCTTGATGTTCGTATGAACACATTCATCGTTATTCATGATATGTGATCAGAGGAACTCCAATCTCTACAATGCCCCAATTATTCATGCTTTTGACGATATTATATTGCCAATGCCAGCTCGCAGGCTGAACAAATAGACCCGTGACACTCAAGGTGGACCATTACAAATATAAGTTCTAGTTAGATATTTTAAGCAGCCTAACTCCCTAATGAGAGGGGCCTAGCTCACACACTTGCAGCAATACAATAGGCTAAGTGTTCTAGCACCTGATTATAATCATCGCAGTGGCCCACGTCTTGCTGGATCAGCACAGCAGTACAGTAGAAGATGGTTCTAGAGAGAGCAGTATGGACACTCTCAGAGCCCCAATGATCCCATAAACCAGCAGCATTTTGTGCGTGCTCATTATTCAGATACTGTATCATGGATTGGACAGACAACTAAGGAGATGAGAAGTAGCTAGAATTCTTCTTTTTGTTTTATTCTATGCTTTTAAACTTTCTCTCTTACCAATTGAAAAATCGACTTAAACATGTTACAATAAACATGTGGCCGAGGTTTATTATGACTAAATATCTGCGCAAAATGTTTCATTCTGAACTAGAGGAGGGATGTGTATAGAGGTGTTGTCTATGTATGTGTGTTTTGCCCTCCAGGGGGCGCTCAGTCTACACCAAGCCGCAGGGCCAGTACCAGCAGGGCTCTGACCAGCAGCTGTTGTCCCCTACAGAGGGCTACAGTGGACAGGCACTGGGATACGTTAAAACACACACACACACACACACACACACACACACACACACACACACACACACACACACACACACATCACAAGTCTTCATTTGCACAACACATACAGTATACATTGATTACACATATAAGGATGAATCCATAAAGCTGCTGGCAGCAGTGTAATTTTGAACTACAAGTCCGGGTATCGGAAATAGAGACAATTCACCTGGGGTGAGGCTTAAACAAGGCCTCTAGACGTGTACCTCTGTCAAAAACCCTTAAAGTTTGTCTTCCCATGATCATTCGCTATCACTTCTTTGCTGCCAAGAAGTGTCCTTAAATAAGTAATACTTTATCCGTATGTATGTTCTCGTAAATGTAGAAAAGTAAATGTTTGCATTATCTAGGGAAGCATACAAATTTATACATTTAACATATTGCCCATTTGTTCTACATTAACCTAAACATTTAATTAGAATTGTTGTTTCATAACAGCCTTAAACAGGCACAAGCACATTAGACTTATTACAATATTTAGAATTTTGAGTTATATATTGCATTATCTATCTATTTGTATACCTATAGGTTTCTTAATGTGGCATGTGTGTTATGTGTTATTATTAAAACAACCTTTCAATATTGCTGGCCATCTGCCCACACAATTGTCATATGCCGAGGTTATGTTGTTTTAAGAATGATCCATTTGATTCATGAAAATTTTTAACATTATCAAGATTTAATTATTTTACAACGCTTTCTGAAATACTATATTTAATTCTCCACTTCCTGAGAAATATTCAGCAAAACCTTTTCGGACCCTTCAGTGTTTCCGTAGTCGTGTTTGGGCTTGGAAACAGCATCTTTGAAACTCTAACTTGGCTGCTGGATACATAGCTTAACAACATTTCTTAAATTAAACATACGTTACTTTTCTACTTAAGTCAAGATAAAAATCTTCGCTTTGGTGACATGTGCAATGTTTGCAAGTGGAATTTTATTGTGAATTTGAGCTGTTCTCTCTTCTCTGCTCGATAGGTCACATTGGTAGCTAGCTAGCGTTGCTCAATGAGACCATGTTGAAAACATTGTCGAGAAGCTACAATGTGCTTTCAGAAACACTACTACAAGGACGGAAATGTGAACATGAAAGCAGAAGGACCTTGTGGACTCTTTTAAACAGCTTTCCACAATCAGCGGTACAGAGGAACGCAATAGAGATCAGAAACCTCAGCACTACAGCTAAGTTGTGTGCCAAAGCCCGAGTGGTCGTGAAAAAGAAACCTCTCTCTGAGAAGAAACTGGTATGCTGACATATGTATGCAATATCTAGACGATAACAGCACTTTGTATGTAATGTAATCCTCCAATTTTCTACGATGACATGTTTCCCCAGACACGTTACTTTATTGACTACCGCAATGTGAAGCTGGCGGCTGGGTCAGGTGGGAGAGGAGTCTGCTCCTTCCTCAGTGAACCCCGAAAGGAGTGGGGCGGACCTGATGGAGGGAATGGAGGTGATGGGGGTAACATCATTATCAAAGGTAAAGGGTAGGCCCAGTATAATTGTGATTAAAAAATGCCCATATAATTCATTCAACATTGTACTTGTATGTACATTTTTCATATTCATAATAATATATATTAATATTCATTAATAAATATAGGCTTTGTGTCAAATCTGCCAAAACAAAATGTGTCTGCTTTCAGTTGACCGACTTATGAAGTCATTGGCACAGGTGGTACCACTGTATAAGGGAGAAGATGGCCAATCGGGCGGCAGCAAAAACTGTTATGGTCGGAACGGCAGCATAACCTACATTTTGGTGGGTGTGTGTGTATTTGCTTCTAAAATGTATCCACACATGCTTCTATTGATATATCGTCTACCTAATGCATTTCCATCTCTGTATGTCTCTATGTTTGCAGGTCCCAATCGGCACTGTGGTAAAAGAAGAAGGAACAATGGTAGCAGATCTCTCTCGTCATGGTCAGGAGTATCTTGCAGTGTTCGGTGGAATGGGAGGAAAGGGAAATCGCTTCTTTCTTTCAAATGAAAACCGCGCGCCAATGACGACCACTCCTGGAATACCTGGTCAAGAGAGGCGCTTACAGCTTGAGCTACGCACCATGGCTCATGCTGGGCTGGTAAGCAGTCCATTTTCTGAATTCAAAGTCTTTATAGAACAGATGTGTTACAAGGATTTTGCACAAAAGGGACGTGTTGTTCTAAATTAAGAAAACCACATTGGTACAAGAAGATGACCTATTTACAATAAGGCCTAAAAAAAAAAAAAGTTTGGTTCCTGTTGGTTGTCAGTTGAGGTCATGGGTAGGTAGGGATTTTTATTTTTATTTTTATTTATTTTTTTCCAGCGGCAGCGAATGATAGGTAGGTTGTTTTCATTTAAAAACGAGAAAATTTGCTCATCCTTGTACAGAATGAAGAGGTGCTGTACCAAAACGTAATTATAGTTTGCATTTTTTTTTTTATAAAGCTCATAAAATAATTTGGGTCGCACATAAATTGACAGGGTCGGTCGGAAACCGGAACCAAACAAAAAATTTTTTTAGGCCTAAGTCTCCTACTGCACAACCATGAATAAGCTCCTTTTAGTTTTGTTTTCAGTATGTCATTTTGTTGGTCAGATTATGAACAATAAAACATGTGTAACCCCTTCAGGTTGGGTTTCCAAATGCAGGAAAGTCCTCGCTCCTGAGAGCCATCTCCAACGCCACGCCCGCCGTCGCCGCTTACCCCTTCACCACGCTGAACCCACATGTGGGCATCGTGAAGTACAGGGACCACGAGCAGATAGCAGGTAAAATGCTTTTCTCACGCTTCCCAGAGACTGGGGTATCTTGCACGCTGTCGCTCAGCTAAACAAACGGGTGCTTTTACTCTTGTCCAGTGGCGGACATCCCAGGCATCATCCAGGGGGCGCACCTGAACCGTGGCCTGGGCATCTCGTTCCTGCGTCACATCGAGCGCTGCCGCTTCCTGCTGTTTGTCCTGGATATGTCCTCCCCAGAGCCCTGGACTCACCTGGAGCAGCTGTGCTATGAGCTGGACCAGTATGAGCCGGGTCTGTCTAAACGACCCCAAGCCATCGTAGCCAACAAAATGGACCTGCCCGAGGCCCGGGGCAACCTGGAGGCTCTGAGGAGCCGGGTCACCCAGAGGGTGATCCCTCTGTCGGCGCTCAACGGACATAACACAGAAGAGCTGATCCTGCATCTCAGAGAGCTGTACGACGGCTATGACGGCCCGGCCACTAGGTGGTAGTAAATACTCTGCTCAGCCTTTCATTGACTTGGTGTTTTATAAGAAGTTATATCAATTTAAATTATTCAATAAATATTTTTGAAATAAATGAATAAAAAAGGCTTATTTCTGAATTGTTTTCACAGACATGTTCAATGAATGCACAATGAACATGATTTGGGCAACTTAGGGCAGTAGAGAAGAGAAGCAAGTGGTTTTGAATGGCTGAAAATTAAAGATGTATCCTTGTTTAGACTAACGTAAAGTAGCTGTGAATAATGAAACGAAAAAAATATTGGTCAATTATGTCAGGGTTATTTTGACATTCAAAGGTTGTTAAAAGTCAAATTTGAGCAATTTGACTTCTAACAAACTTTGACAAGCAATGACCCACAAGCTAGTTTATTCAAAGGGATGGCCCTAGGACCCTTGATTCCATTTAGCATCTAAAGTTCTGTAACCGGTCTGCCAAATTAATAATTACATTTCCGTAACATGAATAATCTATAGATTTAATATGATACAAATGTGTCACTACTGACAATTTGTAAAGAGAATAAACAACTTGCCACATTGCGTATGACTAGTTAATTTATTGTTGCTCAATGATAAAGCTGACTTTTATGAGTATATCAAAGCATTTACATGATCTATGTTATTAACTTTGTCCTGACTTTCCAGGCATCCAAATTGCTGTGGTAATGAGATTTGCCAGACTTTCTCACGCTTCAACCTGTTTTCTGTCCCCACTTAACCCTAACTTACTGTCAGGTAACTTCAATGACAGAGAAGTAGCACGTAAAAAAGGTGGTACAAAATATGGTAACAAATAACAATAACAAACCTGCTCTGCTTGACTTGAGGCATGGGAGTCATGTGGTTGGAGTCATTCAAGGTTAGAAACAGACTCGTACAACGTATAAAGAATGTAGATATAAACCTGTTTCCAGTGTTTGTTTACTATAATCAAGGACTGTCATTGGGTCAGACAATAGAGTTAGATAGTATAACAAAATTTGTTTTTTCGAAGGGTGTAATGACTTTGTTCCGGCAGAGGTTAGAGAGGTCCTTCGACAGCAGAGGCTGAAGATCATGTAAAGTTAATGTTTATATGACCTTACCTCGGCCAGATATGTGAAATCGTATATTTTCTATGCATGCTATTATGTTTACGGCTGCCAACTGCCAAATTATTTTCCAAAAGAACCACAAAAAAACGTTTCACATGTTTTCAGAAAGCCATCAATGGCAGTAATTAATAAGTAAGTATATGAAAGCATTTATTTTCCATAAAGGAGGGGGTGGGGGGTTAAAAGTAACTACAGGTATTTGTCTAAGAAGTGAATGTCCCCGCTTGGAGGAAATCTCCAGACAGACAGGTTTCTACCTGCTGTTGCCCCCTCTTGCACTGTCACAGAAATATTATGAGAACATCGCTGTTGTTGTCACGCTACATTGACTGAGGTCGGACACACAGGCGCCACTCGCTGGTGAAAAGACCATTCATTTGTTGCGACAGAGACTTTCATTCAGGTCTATATACAGAGACTGCTTTGCATTAAGGGCTATATAGTTTTGTAACCATTTTTTTCAATACATATTTCCTCACTTTTACTGACAAATTATGCTGCCTGGTCGAACAGGTCAAGAAAACGCTGTGATGGATCACCTTGAGTTAGAATTGTAATAAATATATACAAAGAATATAGGATATTTAATTTAACCACACCGATGTGGGCTAAGTTACACTCAAGTTGCAATGCGCTTCTTCGCGCACTATAAGTATTTAATATTACAGATGAACTGAGCGTTCTTGAGACACATCACAATGCAAGAAGAGCATAGCTATTTTCCGATCATTATGGAGGCACCAATTCTGCAATTGAAAGATGTTGAAGGGCCACCCATGCATTTCGCTACGGCTGTCTCTGTGTTGTGTTCCTTTGCTCGCAATGGACAAATTAATTACCTCAGCATATTTTTCCGGCCTAAATAAGCTGACAGGCTCAGCCCATGGCTCAGACTCTCTTGTGACACTTTGGTTATACAAGATAGTGTTGGCTCGTTCGTTCGCGAACCGGTTCGAATGAACGAGTCTTTAGGACGAACGAACCGAACCGGTTCGTTTCTCTCGTTCGTTTGTTCGTCTCGTTCACCATTCGAATCACCGGAAACCTGACTGAACGAACGAAGGAGTTTCCGGTAGCACTAACTCCACTGAGTCTGACTGACTCAGCGGAGAACCGTGCAATGGCGTGCATTCCATGATGCGATTCACCGCTACCGGAAACTAGGCTGATTCGCGAACGACTCCTCCACCGAGTTTCCGGTGAATTGATTCACCGGAAACTCGACTGAACTGGGAGGAGTCATTCGCGAATCGTTTGTTCGTTCAGCCTTGTTTCCGGTAGCGGTAAATCGCATCATGGAATGGACGCCATTGCCCGGTTCTCAGCTGAGTCAGTCAGACTCAGTGGAGTTAGTGCTACCAGAAACTCGACTGAACGAACAAACGAACAAACGATTCGCGAATGACTACTCTTGGCGAACTGAATCACGTGAACTGGGTCATGGAAATGAATCATTAAATCCACCACTAATACAAGACAGCCTGGAAATGAGCGGTGAATAGGCCTCTGAAGAATAAGTCCCGCCTCCGGGGATCCGGTTCCCTCGGTCAAATGTCTATGGGATATAAAATGGGTTTTTTGATTGATCGTACATAAGAAACTCTGTAGGTGGCGAAGAAGCTGTGCCACGTTTTGAACTACACACTTTTTCCATCTAGTTTCGACAGGGTTTTTGGATTGTTGGTGCTGTTAAATTATTTTATCTATTACTTTAACAGCACCGACAATCCAAAAACCCATTCCTGAGATGAGTCAAGGGGCGGAACAGGCAGCTTGATCGACCAATTGCAGGCTGTAACCAAAAAACTGAATTCAAACAAATGAGAGAGCTAGACCGGTGTGGGTGTCAGGGCTGTGTCCCAACTGTGGCCGAACGAACGTTTTTGCCCGTCTGCCCTACGGAGCATTTCAAGTTTGCGTAACAAGCCGTTAACACCCTTTACCTTGCGTGATGACGCGCCGCTCCTGTCACCTAGCAACCCTGACAGCTGCGGTTAGAACCGGACGACGGAGGAGAAATATGGAGCCGTTTTATGCAACCCATTCAGAGATGTCCACTTTCACTTAGATTTCCACTTTATTCTTACTTTTATTTTATTGTATTTTATTCATAATTTTCTATTTTTTATAATCTTATCTTCTATGCATGTAATTTCTATTTGCACGGAGCACCTGGAACAAAACAATTTCCGATTGTTTTCTGATTCGGATTCTGACTCTGATTCGGTTATATAATAATTATACAAAATAAAACGTTAATTAGTTTAACGTTATATGGTTCGTGTTAATGAAATTGAACTTTGACCATACATTTACAAATTTAAAATAGTCCCAACTTTATTTTAATATAAAAAAATGTCGTTTTGTCATTGAATATGTCATTGCATTTGCTGCAACTGCCGCTTCCGCTCTCTCTGACTGAAAAAAATCCAACGCGCAATGAATCTTGGGATTCGTTGGGCCGTGAAGGATACATCTGGTGTATCCTTCAAATCATAATATGTTCAAATGTTCAAATGTTCAAATCCGGGAAAAGAAGGCTGCATTTGTCGGCCGCATTTGAAGGAGCCTTCGAAATGGGACAGCCCTTGACGTGTCGCAGTGACGCTATCGCCCTTCGAATGCAGCCTTCGAAGGATGCGTCCCGGTGGGCGTGCAAGATGGCGACCAAGGCTGACGCTTGTCTACGCTTGTCTAAGCTAAATTAAAAGCTCTGTCCCATAACAACGACTTTTTGCTTCCCTTATTATGTTCTAAAAGTCTTGTGAACTACAACGTTCCATCTCCCGGCCTTTTAACACCGTAATTCACCCTATTAAAGTAAGTTTGTAGCGTATTTGCCGCAAAGGCTACTACAGCATCATTGCTAATCCAGCATCATTGCTAATCCAGCATCAGCTAAACTGCCCACGAGTGAGGAGCCTGCACTTTCACAAGCAACATGGAGCCTTCCGATAAAGGAGCAAAACGGAAGGAAAAATAATCAACGCGCCCGACTGATGGTATGGTTTTTGGTGTACCTATTAACTCTCCCAAGACACATGCTAGCTATGCAGCTACAACCTCAACTGCAGCTAACCCCGACCATGGCTATGCTCACGCCCCTGTCCGCAGCCGCGAACAGAGCCCAGATGCTATGCCGTTGCCAGATTCTGACCCCAATACACCAGTCAAGCCAAAAGGAAAAAAGCAGAGAGCAGAAAGGTCTGCATAAGTTACAGAACAACATCGTTGGGATAATCTCAACAAAAATTAATGAGCGGCAGATAACCTTGAAAGCATGATTAACCATAACACAGTGAGCACTGACGCCCTGAAGAAGTCTATTGACTTTGCATTTGCGGAGGTTGATTCTTTGAAGACCGATATGAAGGTGGTTAAAACTACTACTGAAAAAAATTAGCAGAAACTGTCAGAGTTAGAACTCAAACTCAATGACGCTGAAAGATACCAACGAAGATGGAACCTCAGGCTCCATGGCGTCCCGGAGGAGTAACAGGAGGACATCAAGGCCAAAGTCATCAACATCTGCTGCTCCACGGTGCCTGACGCCCATGCAAAGATCAGAGAGGACATCGACATCGTTCACCGGCTTGGCAGGTACCAGGAAAATATGAGGAGATCCAGAATGACCATCATCCGCTTCACAAACAGATCCACGCGGGACCTCCTGTGGAAGACGGCGAAGACCTGCGAATACCTTACAAAGAATAAGTTGAGGTTTGCCGAGGATCTGACTTCTGCGGACAAAACTTTATGAGACAAACTGTGGCCCATAATAGAAGCTGCGAAGAAGGAAGGGAAAAAAGCACACTTTGCAGGCGTTCTTGTGATAATCGATGGAAAGGAGGTACGTCCATCTTTGCCCCCAAAATAAACACGTCCGGCCGGTCTCAAATGGACACATCTTCCTAAGATGATGCATACCTTGAACTAACTACACCACTCCTCCTGTTTTCACCTAAGTGCTGAGCATTTATTACCTTTTTGTGGGTAAGGCTTATTTTTTCTCTTTCTTACTGTTAAAAGGTTCGGGAGATTGTTTAACACTGTTACTTAGAATATATTTTTTATTATTAAGGGATAGAAATTGTTCGCTGTAATTTCATAGCACCTTTCATTGTTATACTGTCTTTTTCTGTTTTTTTCTCTTAATGCCAGGGGGCTGAGACAGAATGTTAAACAAAAGGCTTTATCCTTATTTACAAAGCAGCAAAAAACAGACTTTTCTTTTTCCAGGAAACGCATTCAGTTATAGATGATGCATCTTTATGGAAAGCACAATGGGGTAATGACATTTGGTTCTCGAATGGTACAGAAAGAGCAGCTGGTGCTGCTACTTTAAAGAACTGTTTCGATGGGAATATTTTACATTCTAAGGATGACCCAAATGGTCATCACTTTATTTTGATTGTTGACATAAATGATACTATAATTTTACTCGTCAATATTCATGGGTATAATTCAAAACAAGAGAATGACATTTTATTTGATGATTTGGAAATCCACATTTTACATTGGTTGTCGAAATATCCAAATATATTAATATTAATGGGAGGTGACTTTAACATAGCATTAGATAGTTTATTAGATAGATATCCTCCTCGAACTAACAATTCTATGGCCTTTAACTTGACGCACTTTATGCTGAAATTCAACTTGAAAGATATATGGAGAGAAAAGAATCCTGGAATGAGTTCATATACTTGGAGTAATAAGGCTTGTACTAGTTTATCACGAATAGATTTCTGGCTGATTTCCAACTGTTTAGACAATAATGACATTAAGGTCAATATTCTTACAACACCCCTTACTGATCACAAAGCTATCTCAATAAATACTTCACTGAACAATAATATTTCGCAGAGAATGGGTTCATATTGGAAATTAAATAGCTCCATCCTAACGCACGAGGTTGTGATCAAAACAGTTCAGTCTTTAATTGAACGCTTTTTGCATAAAGCTTTAATTGATAAAAGATTTAGTAGTAGTTGGGAACTTTTTAAATTTGAGGTGTCAAAATATTTAAGAGCATACAGAAGTTCTATATTTAAAGCTAAAAGAGCTGAGGAGGAAAAAATAATATCAGAGATAACACAGATTACCAAAAAACACCAGAAAATGTAACTGAAAGTGAAATTGAGTCTTTAATTATTCAGCAAAATAAATTGCATGAATTATATAGAGGGAAGGCGGAAGGGGCCTTTGTAAGAAGTACGGTGTCTGCGTGTGGGACGCTGGAAATAAAGTGTATCGCCCCGTTCAGTGAATGGTAGGGCTGTAACGATACACAAATTCACGATTCGGTTTGTATCACGATTTTTGACCCACGGTTCGATACATCCCACGATTCTTTTAAATTTAAAAAGCATTTTATTGAAACAACACTTAAATACCAATTATCTTAATGTAACATTTAATAACAAATAATTTGGAACACTGAACAGATTTGAACCGAAAGAATACTATTAAAGTATAGCTAGATTAATAAAGAAATAACCAAAGATTGCAGTTGGAGGATGCTTTTTGCTGGTAGGCATAATAGGGCCCCTTTAACTGTTTGGTTGGTTTATTCAAATATCCTTATTAGCGCTTCTTATTAGGCTATGTAGCTTAAATAATGACATAATCAGGCCGTATAGAATGCAACATGTTTAATAGCCTAACTTTCAATAGATGAGGAAAAACATGAACGTCGCAATAACGAGGCATAGTGTTACGAGTAGCATATGTGTGTGCGGGAGAATGGCAGTGTGCGTCTGCGTGTGTGAGTGACGTCAGCGAGTGAGTGGACGAGCGAGGAGAGCGAGCGGTAGCGCGTGTGTCTAGTGAAGAAGCGAACGAGTCCGGTAGAATAAAGTACCCATCCTGTCAATAATCGGTGGCCGCTTCATTCCGACCTATAAGCAGACAAACTGCCAGTCAAATCACACAAAACAATAGAGACAGGATCACACAGGCAATTTTTTTCGCGCTTGGCCCACTCTGGATAAATGTCGTTCATATCGCATATGAGGACTTCGACGGCTGTGGAGAAATGCAATCCTCCGTAGCCACGGAGAGCTGTGATCACAGAGAGGGCATCTCGTCACATATTTACGGCATCGATAGGAGGGGGCGCTGTCAGCAGACTATTATTTAGACAAATTATTAGCAAATTTCAATCTGACAATTTGACCGAAGAGTTAGAAAGGGCATATCGCGCTTCTGCCTTCTCACACCGCGAGACAGGTTCGTGGCTTTGAGTATCGCGATTTTCGGTTTGATACGCGTATCGTTACAGCCCTAGTGAATGGAGTTAGCCGATTCTTCTTTTATGTATAACCCAAGTATATGCATCAATAATTTGTACATTCGATTATTATTCATAGATTAGAAAACAAAAGATCGTTAATACTTGGGAATAACATGGGAATGAATGAAACGCGCATGCGCATTTAAAAGAAAGAGTTTACAGGAAGTGCGTCATTATTGCGCATCTAGGACCCCGAATCGATCTGGCAGCCGAGTCAATCTGACACCCACACCGGTTGAAGTCACACTTTTTTTATTTTTTTTTATGAAAGTTTCTTTGTATACAAATATGGTTATAGGCTGAATAAGACATTCGACTTTTACATACTTTTTTTTTTGTTTTGCACAGGTTATCAGGGGCTCTAAGCCTAATTATCATCTAGTTAACAGGGTAGAAAAACTTAAATTCCTCCAAAAAAAACAGACCCACTAGCAGAGTAAAAAATGTATGAAATGATGATGAAAAATTGTCACTTTGGGGCTCCCCAGCTATATTGTAATTTGCCATGCGCCCCATTTACCACAATCTCACAACACAGACAGGACTAATTGTTGCTAAGATTCCATACTTGGCAACATATGCATTACATTCAGATGCTTTTTTACACAGTTGCTTACAATAACAGCCCATAATAAATAACAAACCTACACCCAAAATTAAAGTCCAGCTACAAAAAAGAGCTTCATGACTAAGTGTCAAAAAGAAGCAACAACTTAAAATATTATAAGTATAGTTATCTCTGTTTTTCTGAAATACATAGATAATATCAAGGTTTCGCTCAGATAAGTGCAAGCCACCATCTTGGTACTTCCTGACCAAAAATGCTAGAATAACCATGGAACCAGTTGTGTTTATTGTTAATGTTATGGTGAAATGCATCAAGATAGTTGCAAGGAATGTTCACGCGACAGGAAAGCACACAGAGCTTTACACTAAATAACTCTACACTACACAAAAAATAGACATATATTTCAGTACATATATCTTAGTGATTTAAGTCATTCCACTTGGTGGAATTTGGCAGTCTAAGAAAAACTATTAACTTGTCACACTATGTTTATCAAACTATGTTAAACTTCTTTTGTCTTACTTGGCCCAATATTTCAAACAAATATTTGGAAGTAATTCATTCAATAAAGCAGTGTATTACACACTGTTGTTCACCTTGGGCTGTGGGAGTTAATTAATTATTAAGTAATTTAGTCAAATATTTACTTAGAAGTTTATCCGTTGGCTCCGATACCAGCGTGTTATGTGTGTGGGTGTGGGTGGGTGTAAATGCGTCTATGCATGCATCTGTGTGCTCACGTACATGTTTACGAGGATTTAATTTCGGGGCTGCAGAGGGAGGCCAGCGTGTTGAATTTTGTGTCCAGGTACTGCAGCATGTCTGGGTGGAAGTGGACCTCCTGGATGGGGATGGGCTCCAGCGGTTGGCTGCTGTCTGGGTGGCCCTCCTCACCGTACAGGTGAGGGGCGTAGTCTCCCAACTCCTCCCCTGGGGACTGGAGGATCCCGACTCTCTGCACACAGACGGCCAAAGCATGTTGTAACCAATCAATCAAGCAAGCGCTTCATACAAGTCAACATATGTAATATAACTAGATCTTTTTTAATTAGTATCATTATTACCCTGTCTATAAATTGTTGCAGGTAGTTGCGTTGCTCTAAAATGTCTTCCAAAGCGGCATGATGTTCGCCCTGCATGGGAAGAAATATGACCATGTTGTGAAAGGTGTCAGAAAAACAGGAATGCCAAATAATGGAGGGCTCATTCATTTGTACATACGTTGGTCCCTGTGTAGCCGTTCGAAGTTCCCCGAAAGGAAACCTGGAACAAAATAACATTTTGAAGTTTTATGAGATAAGTGACTTTTGACTTGTATTTGATGCAAACATTAATTAAATAAGATGGTTATTTTATTTATTCATTAGTACATACGTTTGTTCTTCTCATGGAAGACTGGAGAAATAGAAAATTATATTATATTAGGAGAAAGGTTAACGCGTTGTTTTTCATGCCAAAACATGATGTTTGTGGTTATTTATATTTATTTGTACATACGTTTATCCTAGTTGAGCCATTTTGAGCTCCCCCCATGAAAGACTGAAGAAAGAAGAAGAAATAAAGAAATATTATGAGAAAAGTTTGCATGAAAAGTTTTTCATGCCAAAATGGGATAATACACAAAAAAGTCATTGCATTTCATTGTGTTTACATACGTTTGCACTTGTATAGCCATTGTGAGTGTCGCAAAAGGAAGTCTGGAATAAAATACGATTTTGTGAAATATTATGATAAATGTAGCAATAAATGTATTTGTACTTTATTATGAAAAAGCATAATTAAATTAGATAATAGAAGAGATTGTTCTTTTATGTATTTATTTTTTACGTACGTTCAACTTTGGAAAGACATCGTTATCCAAATCAGCAGTCTGGAACTAAAAATTATAAAATAGTACGAGAAAAAATTATTCAATGTGGATATCATGCATAATAACGGTACAGTAACGGTAAATGTGGACAGGTTTATTTAATTATTTTTCATAAATTTTTCCTTGTAAAACAATGATCAGTTTCATATTTGGAAACCTAGAACAAAAGATAAACCCTTATTAAATATTATCAGAAAAGTTAACCTACATTTATTGTATGCAGCCATGAGATAGACTTAATGGAGCCCAGGGCTCTATTGAACAACAGTATTAGTCATAAATAATCGTGTAAATGAATGACCTGGTAGCCAATGTCGGGCACGCAAGTCCTCTGGATCCTGTCCTCCCTCTCGTGTAAGGCTTTCAATGACATCTGTCAATATAATAGGATGTTGTTGTTCATGACTCACATTCATATTAAAACACTTACATTCTTGTTAATCCTTAACTAATTTGTGTTGTGTCAAGTATTATAACCTTGCAGTCGCTTCCCCGCTGCTCTGAGTTTGAGCAAATCAGGTTTTGTTCCGTCCCTTCATCTGGCATGAGCATAACCTCTTTCTTGCACGATAGTAGAAGCCCCAAAAGCAATATACCTGAGATAGAACACAACAACAACAACAACAACAACAACCACACAGCAAACATTAGTATCACATCAGTCAGTCTTGAAGTGCAGTAGTGTAATAGCAGTCTCTCTCTTTTTATTTTTTACCTAGTAGGAGAAGAATGGCAATAAACCCTATCGGAGCGGCTCCGCTGAAACCGATGGAGCTGGAGCGTTGGCGTTCCAGACAGCTGGGCATACCCCCGATGTTGGTAGCCGCGCATTCACACACAATCACGGTGACGTTGTGCAGAGCAGAGTTGTCCTGCTGATCAGACACCTTCAGCTGAACCACATGTTGCCCGGTGGGGATCCGGTCCTCCCGGAAGAGGTTGACAGAGTACCCTGTGACACAGCCGGGGGGAACCAGGAGAGGACAGGCGCCGGTTCACACGCTGAACTCTATGGATTCTCTTTTTATGTCTTCAAACATGCCTTTTTTTAATGGTACATTTTCATATGCTCATGGGAGGGGTGCAGTTACCATATTCAGGCTCAATCCTCCACTTGTCCTCCACGTCTCCGAGGAGTTTGAAGGTGAAGGGCCCGCCGAAGGGCTCCACATCATGATCAAAGGCAGTGATGATTGCTTTGGAATCCGCGTCGTTATCGGAGATGCATATTCCAATCGATGTGGCGTCCAGTAGGGGAGTGTTGTCATTTCGGTCTCTCAGGTGTATGAACAGGGTTCCGGTTCCAGTTGCCGGAGGCTCACCTGTGAATCATAGAGAAAAACAAAACAACCAATAGATCTTCGGATTTGCTTACAGTTTGGATGGTGGCATTTTATTGGACACAACTTCAAAGGTTCGTACCGTCGTCAACACCAAACACAGTGACTGCATATATATCTTTTTTAACATCAGATGATTCTCTGTCTAATGTTTTGACCGTTGTTATGACACCGTTCTTTGGATCCACAGTCACCCATTTGGCAGGATCCTCTCCTTTGAAATAACTGGAAGACATAGGATATTGTCAGTAAGTTGTTTAGTAATTAATCATCAATATTTTATCCTCATTCAAAAAGTAGCAAAAGCTCCTAGTATTAAGACATGCAAGGGGTCTCTCAAAAATGAATTTTCCTATATGTGGGTATAGAAATAGAGGATGTATGTTTCAAACTCACCGAATCTTGTTTCCATGTGCCACATCCCTGTCAACTGCTGTCATAGCCCCTAGATTATACCCAACAGAAATGTCCTCATACACCGTCACTGTTTTGTTCTTGGGTTTGAATACGGGTGGGCTGTTCACATCTAAAACATTCAATATTACAACCTTTGTGGACAGCTCAGGCTTCTCATTCGTTGTCAACACTTTCCAATGACCAATGCTGTTTACATTCTTGTTCACAACCTTGCATGAAAAATATTTCCCAAAATTCTCCACACTAATGGTCAAGTTCAAAAGCGATTGGTCCTCGTAGTCCAAGGGCTGTGAGAAAAAAAACGAGGAAAGAATGGATTAAGGTGTTGTAGGTACGATTCTAGACCTGTAAGGTTGAGAGTTTTACAACTCAACAGATTCATGATTTTTTTACATCAGCAAAGCTCCATAATAGAAAAAGGTAGCAGATGGTTTATATTTACTACAAGGGAGCACTTTGTGGAAATCTATATCTGTGTATTCAATCCTTTGTCACCTATGGCAACACATTTTGGGTAGTGAACAAAGGTAGAGCATGGCCAAGTGTGGGTCGAGCAAGGCCTTCCATGTATCAGCTGGACTGCCCTATACATGCCCTGTTGCCTCCAGAATCATAGCAGATGGATGGTTTGATAATAAGGCCTTTGATATGCTAGTAGTTTATGTAGTGGTTTAAGAATTGGTATGTCTTTGCCTTACCAATTGGTGTTACGACTCATCACACAACCAATGTGATGAACAAATTCTACCACATCTTTGTTTCAGCGATCAAAAATACCTTTAAATACCCCTCAGTTTCAGTTCTATAATCAGGCAGTATTGTTTACACTTCAATGTAAACAAAGTGTAAACAAAGATATTTCAATGTCTTTCAGGGCCTTCTGCTGTATGCGAACATTGCACATGCTAAACAGCACCTTATATTTAACTGTTTTTGTTTAACTAAATTCTGCTCTTTGTACAGATATTTTTAGTAGTTTAGTTTATTTATCTACTTTTATTTTAAGCATATTTTGTGTGAAGGGAACACGCAAATTAAGAATTTCATTGCCCAGTGTAATCTATGTTTCCATTGTGTATATGACAATAAACGATCTTGTATCTTGTATCTTGTACAATGTTCAAGCTGGCAGCTCGAAGTACACACACTTCCGTCCAATGTTTTTTTCCTGCCAAGCTGTGAATGAATTATATTCTGTGCACTTGAATCCTGTATATGCAGTATTCTTCTTGCACATTTGTGGATGTATGCAGCTCTGTGTGCACAGTTTAATCTAATACATTTGTGCTTCAAACAAGATCTTAATAATAGCTAAATAAACATGTCATTACATTCCATACTAAATCATGCTGTAAGCTAAACAACAACATTCTCTCTATGCCGGTAAATGATTGGGTAGAGATCTGGGGCAACATTGTGTCACACTCTGCACTTAAAAAAACAAACAATGTATTAGAAATCTATCCGTAAAAAGCAAAATACCTTTATCACGGACAAGACCCCTTCATTTGTCTCTGGATCTGTGACGATTCTGAAGTTTACACCACTTTTTCCATGGATGACATAATTGACCTTCCAGGCATCTGTGCCCTTGGTGTCTCTGTCCGTCGCTTGCATGCGTAAAACCTCCACGCCTACTATCCCTTCTTCCAGAGTTGCACTTTGCTGAGATTTACAAATGTTTGACAAATCAAACAATAAAAATTATAACATATACTGTATATTATATGTAACACAACCATTGAACTTTGACGCCACAAGGGGGGCATAGGAAAGAGAACCTGCTGACCGAGGGCCCTGTGAAGACGGGAAGGTGGTTGTTTTCGTCATCGATATTGACAACCACGGTGCAGGTGCTTGACAGCTGAATCGCTTCCCCGTGGTCTTTCACCTCCACCAGGATAGTGTACGTCTTTGATTTCTGAGTGTCGGAAAAAAGAGTTGGTCCAAAACATGTCTGTTTGTTTGTCTGTTTCTTGCATGATAAAAGATTATTATTCTTTTTTTTTTTTTAAAACCTGATATAATGACATACTAAACGTCTATCACCTCATAGTCCAGACACCCTCTAAATGAGATGTTTCCATAACCACTGTTCTTTTCCATGTAGAATTCCAGGTCAGAGGACTCTGGGGTGACGGACACGATCTTGAAGTCAAACGTGCCATTGTTGCTGTTTCTGTTGTCTAAATCCGTGGCAGAAACAACGATCACATATGAACCTAGCCAAATTGGGAGAAAGAAGAATTGTGTTTAAACTGCCCAACCATATATATATATATATATATATATATATATATATATATATAAATGGAGGTTATATATTGCAATTATGTAATGCAATGTATATCATCCTTACATGTAATACAGAATGTATTTACCTTGTGGGACTGACTCTTTCATATGGACCATATAATACGTTTGTGTAAAAGTAGGAACATTGTCATTTACGTCCAAGATTTGCACCTCAACAGAAAGTTTGGTGTCCACGACGTTTGTAAGCCTGTCGACTGCCTCAAATTTCAGCTGAAATGAAAAAAAAAGTATATAT
The DNA here is from genome assembly GCF_031168955.1 of Gadus macrocephalus. Classification (NCBI taxonomy): domain Eukaryota; kingdom Metazoa; phylum Chordata; class Actinopteri; order Gadiformes; family Gadidae; genus Gadus; species Gadus macrocephalus. The sequence goes on from NC_082382.1 coordinate 12,175,959, forward strand.
ATATATATATATATATATATATATAAACATATGCAAAGTTTTCTTGCCACATATTGATGTCCTAAATAAGAACACATATCAAAAAATAAGCACTTTATGAATTGAAACAAACCATAAGTTTTTGGTTTTTCTCATAGTCCAATTTGCCGAGCACGGTGATAATCCCTGTGTTTGGATCAATTTCCAGTTTCCCCTTGGGCTCCTCATCGACTCCCTGACCATGCAGCTTCATAACTGCGAACTTATTCTCCAGTTCAATCTGAGGAAGGTGTCAAATCAGCAGAAAATATGAATGTCTCACTGCATCACTGTGCTCAAAAAAGAAAGTAGCCTATTGTGTTAACATCCATTTTACTCACTTTGCCGAGTACATACGGATGAGTTCCACTGTATTCCTCTTCGATTGAAAAAGTATCTATTATCCAGGTTCTTTTCTGCCGATGCAAAATATCTGACGATGAATAGTTTATTCCTAGAAACTAAAACAAAAGCATTCTCAATCGGGGCTCTCAATTCACCCACGCATTTCAACCCATGCACACGCTCACACGCAGAGAAATTACCAGGATAGCCCCCACCAATTTGCGCCGCTATTTAACAGTGGAACAGCAATCAAATGGGTTCCCCGTACACATTCAATTTGAGTTGCGTTTCTCTGGGTAGTTCACAAACGAGTTAGGCTACGCCCTCTCCTACTCCGTTCTGTTCTCTTTGCATTGGTGGAAGTGACTTTAGAGCAGCGGTGCCCAACCAGTCGATCGCGGTCTATCAGTAGACCGCCGACAAGATTATTGATTATTGTTGAGAAGGTGCCGTGCGCAGACGGAATGAAACCCCCACTGCAGTCCGTGCAGTGTGAACCCCCCCCCCCCCTTAGGTAGGAAGGTAGGTTTTCAATGTTCACACTAGGCTGGTAGATCTCGGGAGGTTGGCTACTTGAAAAGTAGATCTTGGGTCAAAAAAGGTTGGGCACCCCTGCTTTAGAGTTACCGTCATGTTTTGTATTTTTTTTTTTACCATTATTGTTTCTTAGGGACAAATATTAACAAATTTCTCCTACAGGGGATTGATACAGTTGTTTCTATTGAACAGAAAGAAACACTTGGTCATATGTTACACACATTTTACCACAGCATGGCCAACTGAATGCCACATATATATTTTAAGCATTGGACTGCATGCCACATAAATATATAAATATTTTTTGCATGTTTGCAACGTTTACAAGTTCAGGGAAAAGTATATGCCTCTACTGGTTTTGCTTAGACCAATATCCTTTTGAGGCAGTGTAGATTATGATTACTAATGTTATGGGCCAATAATGCTTATTATCATACATTAGTCACCATGTCCTTATTAAACGACGTCTGGCTGGGCTCAAAACATACGCAACTGGATATGCAAGAGCATTCCTGAGGAAACTATGTACAATGTTTTAATGCGCTTGAATGCCCTCCACCGTGCCATGGATGAACTGGAATGCATATTATAAAAAGCAACGAATGAGCAGTGTATAAACTGTATGCAAGTTATTGAACATACTAAGGAACAGACTCTACAACCTTACCAGGATGACGAGGAAGCTGGAAGATATTGTGTCCATGTTGGGAGTACAGCAGAACAGCACTAAAGCTTGCTGTGTCTGTGTCTTTGTAAAAAATAAGCAAAGATATATGAGCTGCAGAATATATTCACATGGGAGGAGCAAATGCTGATTAAGAGATAAAAAAATATATGAAAGGATGGCTTGTGTGTGCGTGCGTGCGTGTGTGTGTGTGTCTTGTTGGTTTTATGGGAAGTCCCGTAACTGTTGGCAGAGAGCAGTTGTTTTTACTGGTCCATGCTGGTGCTGGTAATCTCCTGTATCTGACATATGTCATGCTTTAAATCCTACAGCAGGGAGCACCAGAAAAGAGTGGAACCATACCGAACCATACTGGTAATTGTATTACCAATACATGCAATACATTTAAATGACTAGAGTGATTCCTGACCAGGAAGTGAAACCTGGAAGTTGCGTGTTTAATGCAGAGCAGAGGGGCTGACTATTGTTTTTATTTGAAACGTTGCAAAAATGTCACATGAGGCTGTAGAAATTGTGATTTTAAAGAAAACTTAATGTCACTGTAAACGTGTCCTGATTCTTCCCTCTGACAACAATGTTGATATATTTACAGTACTTAGCAGTAATGTTGAATGAGAGCACTTGTTTTAGCCAGCCAACTCACCAGGATTCAGCTGCAGTGTTTTCCACCTGTTGTCCAAGAGCAACTAATTTGTTTTAATTGTGATACATTTAAGCGTGTCTGCACTTGATTAAAGTATGAGAAAGCCTATGGAACATATTTAGCTAATAACTCTATTAAGTTTGTATGTATGTATGTAAATATGTATTATTAGTTAGTTTGTACTGACCATAGATGCTGGCAGACATTTTCTTTCCGTTTTGTTTGTCAATGCTTGTTTACAATTTGCCCATTTATGTAAAAGTATATTTTGTGGTTCTGCTGGCTTGCTGATAACACACGAGGGATGATAATCACCAGTACAATTACACACAATGGATTTGAATTCACCCGTTGGTGCGTTGCCCCAAGAATACTGCATTGCTTAAAAGACATCCACTGCAAGGCTGTCTTGCACCAGACTGCCGTTATATGCTGAGTATGACACCGACAGAGATTGGTCAAGGTCTTTCCAGCCTCATCGCTGTAATGAAAAGCAAACAACCATATCAACCAATAACACCACATCCCCCTCTCGGTCGCCTACTGGGACAATGTGGCATCACATCCCAATGGCCGCCTCCACGAATATAGGAATGCTTTAGGACGGTAGTCATGGTGTTTTGGTCATTGTTTAGTCATTAATCATGTATGTGTCCTAATCGGGAGAAATCATTGTGTTGGACACTACCACAGCGTTTCTCATGCGAGACATGGCAATAATAAGTCATCTTATTAGCCTAGGATACATTATATACTACAACTCTCTCTCTCTGGGAGTACAGCAGATCAGCAGCTTGCTGTGTCTTTGAAAAAAATAAGCAAAGATTAAATTAGCTGCCTGCAGAATATATTCACATCGGACGAGCAAATGCTTATTAAGTTATCAAAAACTACAACAAAAAGCGATGGCTTCAGCGTTGAATTGTATGTAGCCTTAGTTACGGTGTGTGCGTTGTAAGTCTCGCACTATGTTGGTACTGTATGTGTGTGTGCATACACGTGTTTGTTTAATAGTGATTGACGTTTTACTTGTGAACCCCGCTGCCATATAATTATTGGCACGAGAACACTTGTTTTTACTGTTGCATGCTGTTGAAATCCTGTATCTGACATATACCATGCTTTAAATCCTTCAACAGGGAGCACCAGAAAAATGTCAATAGGCAATAAAAATGGTGATCTAAAATGAAACCTAAATTTCACCGTGAATGTTTCCTGCTTCTTCCCTCTGACAACAATGTTGATATTCTTACAGCAGTCATTTTTATTGAGAGCACTGGTTTAAGCCAGCCAACCCACACAACAGCTTCAGTGTTTTCTACCCGTCCAATCCCAACGCCTCCATTTTGGAGTATCGGAGCATTGGATTGTTATTGGTAGTAATGGTATTTTGGTCATTGTTTAGACATTAATTGTGCACTTATTTGTCATTATCGGCAGAAATCATTATGTTTGAAACTACCTCAGCATTTCTCATGCAACACGTGGCATTACAAAGTTGCCTGATTAGCCTAGGATACAATATATACTACAACTCTCGTGAGTCAAACAAAAATCCAATGATGCATTCTGATGTAAAAGCTCTATTCAAGCCAGATCTTCATACTGGGGTAACTCACATACTTTTCCACAATTTGGGATTACCATCCATCTGTCTACCAGTAGGCAACCTACCCTGCCAACATATTTTCTTGAGTCATGATTACACAAATATTGGGCATGGATTTATTTGTTCTGTTATTTCATGGTTGGTTTAATTATGCAGCAAAAAGAAGATCAGATAACCCTTGATTAACCCCTGAAGGGAAATCCAGGTATTAAGCTTGTGAAACTGCACATATAAAGTCTCTCTCTCTCTCTCTCTCTCTCTCTCTCTCTCTCTCTCTCTCTCTCTCTCTCTCTCTCTCTCTCTCTCTCTCTCTCTCTCTCTCTCTCTCTCTCTCTCTCTCTCTCTCTCTCTCTCTCTCGATATATATATATATATGAGCTATCCCTGAGATTCAAAGCCAGTTTCAAAACTGCTTTCGACAGCGGACTGGGGAAACAAATTGGTCAGATGACTATAAGGAAGCAGACCTTAGAGATCAGCGTTTGATAGTGTTCTTAGGAAAATGCCACCCACCATATAGCCTACTTGCCAAGTCACGCCCACCTCTTCTTTCACATAATCGAGTCAACGGTGGTAAATGAGAAAATCAATTGCTAATATTTTATTCTGAAACTCCTTAAAATAATCTTGGCAGGCTTTGGGTGATATAATATAATTTTCTACATCAAAAACTATCCAATTAAAAAAAAAATACAATTATGTACCTACAGAAAATGTAACAGACTTTAGAAGGTGGCTGCTTTCTGCTCCCTCCTCAAGCCATTCTTTATGTCAGTTAATAAATATTTGTTGTGATAACGGGGCAAAGTGTAATTAAAACGTCAGGCGGCAGCACCTCTCTTACGGTTGAGTTCACCTATAGACAAGCACAGAACAAGTTCAGTTAGTGATGTGCCCCTTTCTGGAATGTTTAAGTCATGCTTCACATTGTGTTTGCCTGGAACAAATCAAAGCTCCTTCAATGTGAAATAAGAAGCCTCCCTTTGACTGACGGTACAGTGGGCATGACGCTACATGCCCACTGCACCGTCAGTCAACGGACGTGGGAAGGTGTGGCTGACGGATGGGGGAGTAGTCTTTGCAGAGGCATCCCTCAGCCAATCAAATCGCTTCGCCGGGTTCTTCCCGCTTCTTCCTGCTTGTTGCGATGCAAGATGACCCGCTTTCCCGCTTTCCAGTATCGTCAGAGCCCGAGTCGCGTCACAGTGCTTAAATTTGCATACGCGATCTGATTGGATGACGGATCCGTCGCTGCCGAAAAAGTTGAACATTTTTCAACTTTTTGACGAAGCCAAAGGCTCCAACGGAACGGACGGATCCACAATGCATTGCGCGTCCGTCCCCATTCAAAGTCAATGGGGATCAGTCAACGGACTGAAGCAGTGGGCACGAGGCTTCACTCCAACTTATCCAACTCCAAGGCTAGGCTGCTTCACTAAGACCACAACTAACCACAATCCCTTCATAACCATGCAGTATTCCGAAATGAGAATCAATAGCAAACCGCTAAAATAGTACCTACTTTTTCGTATTACATTCGGTTTTGTGATACCTAACAACATTAAATACAATGGATAACAGTTAAAATCTTTATTACCGACAAGCAAATTGCACAAATTCGTTGGAAAATAAACCCTGCAACACAGCCTTTAATCAAAATTTTAAATTCTAAATATCTGATATAGCCTACATCTGAAATCTGATAATCTTTAATGAAAAATATTTGTATCTGTTACAAAGTCATGTAAGGTTTAATATGATGTCAAAGACATCTACCTCAGTCAGGATATTTAATAATTATTCACCGAAGACGAAGTGAATAATTGTTTTAGTATATACTACACGTGAACACTCCAAAAATAAACAAGATAACACTTTTTTCGGGATTTTTTATTTTTGTTATTAGCAAACAACGCGGGTCATTTTGAGATTAATACAATATCCCGAGTTTGAGATCTCAATCATGGGATATTGCTCAATCCCTAGACTGGGTAGCCCCGCCCATTTTGCCAGCGATTTTAGTTTGCCCTGCAGAAGGGTCTAGACAAGAGCAATACATTTCTTTCTAGGTTCGATACGTTTTTGCGGGAGCCTATCACCAAGCTGGCTTTTCCCCCTGGCGCGCAAAGACGACAGGAAAGCGACGGCAAGCAGCCAATTGCGTACAGAGTCTTTTGAACTAGGCCCATTGATCACGTCTCTTCTGCAGAAGAAAATGACAGCAGCTTCCAAAGTCGAACGTGCAATGTACGATTAAACTTGGTCTTGCCAGGCTACAATATCCCGAGAAAGCGAACCAATCAAATTGCGCCACTTTAGGAGGTACACGTGTAGCATATACTATAAATTATTAGGACCTAATTGTGATCTTACTCACATCTATACCGACACGTTAACATAAGCTACTACTTTTACTTCTACTACAAAGAGGTTCTACTAGGTGGTTCACGTGTAGCATTTACTAAATAGGCCTAATCAACCTTTCCATGTCAAATCACACTTGACTTGGTTTTCATGCCAGCACAACTCCCCAAAGCCCAACCTCTCCCTAGACTGCAATGTTGAGGGAGTCTTATATGCAAATCTTAATTTAATCACACGAGTTCTAACAAGAAATGCCCAGTGTACATCTTTCCGCACACAAAAGGTCTGTATCGTATGTATCAGTATGTGTCGTTTTTTGAGTTACAAAGAATTACTGATCATCCCGTAAGGAACTTACTGGAGGAAGCATCATCATAAACATAAAGAAAAACACATGTCAGTGCAACAACCTGTAAAACCTACAAGTAAGTTGAATTTAAGATCAAACCAATCATCAAAATATTTGCATAATGAAAAAAAAAAAAACATTGCAGAGCTTAACCGATACCATCCGAAAAGCAAAGTAAACACATGTAACATTCTTTTAAATACCACTATCCAGACTTCTTAAGTTCATGTGGGCCATGGACGTTGATAAAGTGTAAGTGATCCCCCCGGTTTCAGCCTAATTTGGGACACAATGAGATTTGGGCTGAGTTTGGGGGAGGGGGTGTTATCCTGCAGCACCATGACTGTATACTATAAGTGCCCGAAGAAGCTTAACCCGCTCGGAAACAGGCCATCAACGTGGCCGTCTTATTTTAGGAACTGACAATATAGTGCTGAAGAGGATAACATAAGTGCTACATTTAAAAAATAATTTGGGTTCACTTTATCTGTACAAATCTTTACAATATTAGTTGGATTTATCCCCAGTGCCCCAGTGCGGGGTCTCTCTCTCTCTCTCTCTCTCTCTCTCTCTCTCTCTCTCTCTCTCTCTCTCTCTCTCTATATAAAAACATATATATATATATATTGTACTGCACATTTCTTTGATTATACTGTATATATATATATATATATACATATATACAGTATAATCAAAGAAATGTGCAGTACAATATCATCACAATATTCTATTTTCCTTTGCTTCTCCTTTCAAGGTGAGAAAGTGATGATCCCTGTTTTCCAAAAGCTGCATCAAAGGCCACATTTTCTTTGACAGACATATCAAAGTTGTATGTTCTTTTACTTTACGTTCTTGTCACAGAGGCCTCCCAGGGTCTTGAATTTGGGGCCCAGATCGCTGAGAAACTCAAGGTCGTCCCCCAGGTCCAGTGACAGGTTGTCCAGCGACTGAGCCCGGCTGCCTTGGCCCTCGTGGGTGAACACAGTGGGCCTGTACATCGGGTAGTCCCCAGGCACCTCCCCTAGCTCATACAGCTTCTGTAGGATCAACCAACAAGAGGGCATCTCAGAGGCGTCCTTCAAAGCAACTTCTAAATAAATACTGGGGTCTCCAAATCCGTTAGCACTTGTCTCCTCTTGTATTAGAGAAAGGAGCCCACGGTCGGTCGGTAAGCCACGACAGACAGCGGCATGGTAATGAGCGGGAAAGGGGATGGAGGTTAAGGGGGCCATGAGAGGGAGAGGCCTCTGTCTCATGAACACTCAACATTTTAAATAAAGCATTGTGAATATTATTTGATCTACTGAGTGGGAAAATGAACGCAGTGCCCTAGTGTCTGACTGCCACTAGTGACAGGCGCCATGTCAAAAAGTCTGCCAAAATCTGGTTCCTACAGTTGCTTTCATCTGGATCACAATGTCATAACGTGCCAGTACATAGCCTTGTGTCTTTAATTAGCAAAGGCGTGTCGTTAATGTTTTAAGTTACCACATAATCACAATTGTATGCAAATAAGCTGAATCAGGCATGATATTTACTTTATTATAGGTAAAACTAGCTAAAGTATTGTTTCTGATGTGTATTATGTTGGCATGTGTCTAATATCCGGTAATAAAGTTCAGTCATTTGTCATTGATAACCCATCTGTTATTGATTGATTGAACTTATATATGGTGGATAGGTCAGGTTTCCCTTCAGTGGATAGTACTGTGCGTACTGCGTACCATCATATAGGGGACACTCCCACTTGAGATTGTCCCTAGAAGGATGATTTTGACATTGTTTTATAATAGACAATCAACACCACATCTGAATGTGGTCAAATATGGGCCTTTAACATATCCTTAATAATATATAACTGTATATGAGTGTTTTGTTGAATGATTAGTTCATCATTAACTAGTAAAGCTTGTAAATGTATGTTATTTTCAAGATTAGTAAATAATTAAATAAAGGCTTATAATATACTGTATGACTGAACAGTATTATAAAATGAGACCTTTTAGCCTGGTTAAGAACTATATTTGGAAACGTGTAAGTAGCATGATTTACTCAGGGATTCTATCTAAAAAAGGATATGATCTCTTCTGCAATTATGACCCTGCCTTAATGGGCCTGCTCTATGCCCTGATTTATAACAAATCTAGTCCTTTCCATCCGTTTTTTTTATTTAAAGGTGCAAAACCACCCATAAAAGACAAACGATAATCCCCTTTATGGCAGACCATACATTTTTGAAACACCTGCTGTGCATGAGAATGGAAGAGTGCATCTTCCTGAGATTTCCAGGTCAATAAGGACAACCATCAGGGGCATTTACTATGAAATGTAAAACACGTTTTACAGCACATGGCCAGCACCATTTATATGCCTGGTTCACTCATCCATATAATGTCATTTATTTGCCTTTTTATAAGCATGTTTTGTTAGTGATTTCAGTGGTGTGATTGTACACAGTCTAGGAAATGTGAGCACTGCCCATGAGTGTATATTTAGGCTATTATTATAGTTAATACATGTATAATTAACCTATTAAGCAAACAAACCTTCAACTTCAAGTTTAAACTTAATCTTTAAAAAAAAAAAAAAAAAAAAGTAGTAGCTTATGTTAACTTGATTGTATAGATGTGAGTTAGAACACAATTAGGTCCTAATAATTTACGTTGTATATACTACACGTGAACCTCATAAGATTGCGCAATTTGATTGGTTCGCTGTCTCGGGATATTGGGTAATATCCCATGATTGAGATCTCAATCATATTGTTCGTCTCGCTAATAAAAACAAACAAATAAACCGCTGATAAAAACAATAAAACCTGGCAAAAAGTGTTATCTTGTTTATTTTTTTGAGTGTTCACGTGTAGTATACACTAAAACAATTACTAAGGCCAAACTAAACGAAACTAGCCTAGAATTGGCGATTTAGTGCAACATAACAAGTTAGAAATATAGGATTATAGCACCACTGGGCATTGGTAAATATAACTTACGGTTTCTATGTGTTCTGCGATGAGCTGATCCGAGAGCAGGGTGGAGGCCTGTTTGCGTGAAACACTCTTAAAAAAAGAGGGATGGACAGAATTGTGATCAGAATTTATAAGGTTTTTAAGAACAAGAAAAAAAACAAAGAAAAAGCAATAAGAAGCAGGCACTTAAGTACCAGCATTAGTGAACGCAACTTACCCTGGCGGACATCATCCTGGAATTCCAAGTTGAGGACTGAAAGTAAGTAGAAATCATGATTTGAAAACGGTTACGAAGGTCATCATATTTTTAAGGATCTCGTCCTAATGGATGACTTCAAGAAAGGGTAGCCTATAGCGCACTCCTGTGGACATAAAAGACACTGCAAGCGCCTACCATGCTCCGACCGCCATTGCTCCTGTGAGACTCCCTTGGGTCTCCATTACGCTGCTGCCCCTGTCTCAGACCTCGGAAGGAGTTTACCTGGGGGGTTGAAAGGGGTTTGGGGGTTACGGTTGTGTGGGGGGTTATGGGTGTGCTCAGTGCCGCTGCTAGCTATTTTGGGGCCCTAAGCATAACTCCTTTATGCCCCCCCCCCCCCCGAAAAAAAGAATTGGTTTCTGCCAGTTTAACATTTTATTCAAACGCAAAAGTTAAATCTACTTTGTAAACACAGTTCACAGAACAGCCAAAACATACATACAGTACACACAAGTATTGGAATGTCCAAAATCTTTTAAATTAAATAGTTATCCATAAATACAAACTTAAAACCAGAAGTATACAAGTAAGAATTATTTTTTTTATTTTATTTTATTTTATTTATTTTTTTGGGGGCCCCCTCAGGACTTGAGGCCCTACGCGCAGCGCGTAGTGCGCGTTATGGGAGCGGCGGCACTGGGTGTGCTAGAACTGTACTTGACAACAATCCAGCAATGTGACAAAAAAGGTACAGTTAACCAGCAACACCGGTTTCGTGATTTGTTTCAGTGTGATGTATGTTCTTGTTTGTTTGGTGAAACAAAAGGGTATTACCATCCTGGGTGCGGAGCTCTGGTAGTAGTCTGTCTCCTCGGTGGTTGTCTCGTACATCTGAGACATCTGAGACATCTGAGGGAGCAGAAGAATCAGAAAGGAGCCTTCACTCACAACGGACTTCAAAGATCTTTGTTTCTTCTTCAAGCGATAATACATAATAGCTGAAAAGGCATCAAATGTTGCACAAATGTGCTGGCTTGCTGTCACTATGTCCTTTGACGACTGTGGAAAACCAAAGTGTACCTTGACCACCGTGAGGGTGCCCTCGTTGGTCAACGGATCAGTGGTGACATCAAATCTACTTAGTTGTGTTTTAATAGTTATGGTCTGTGACCCGTAGTGTTTTGAGCATGGGGCGTAGAAGAATATGTTGTTTCAACCCTTTCCATCGGCATTGCAACCATGTCTCTCTACTTTTTCTCTATTGTCGAGAGAGAAAGCGAACTCAGATGTTGAGTTTCACCATCACCTGACCCTAGATGATCCGCACATCCATAATAAACTGTCATTTCATACAAATAATTCATGCTTGATCTGCTAAGCTCATAAGCCCTCGCTGGCAGCAAGAGATTGATGAAGAAAAGCCCAAAAATACAACGCAACCGATGCATGACATTAGTCGAGCCAAACAAAATCAATATTGGTAACCCTTCCGTCATTCGTGTGTAGACTATGACTGACGTGGATTTACACGTTGGACGTGTGATTAAAGCTGTAGCCTGCCACTCCCTATAGGTCTGTGTAAGGCCCTCAGCCCTGCTTAGTCTCCCTATAGGTCTGTGTAAGGCCCTCAGCCCTGCTTAGTCTCCCTATAGGTCTGTGTAAGGCCCTCAGCCCTGCCTAGTCTCTCCCTATAGGTCTTTTTAAGGCTGTGTGAGCCATGCGGGTGGTGTGTGTGTGCACACAAAGACACGCCTGCTGTGAGTTCCCTCTGATACCCCAGGCCTCTCCTGGAACCGTCACCTTATCGTGGTGGAGAGGTTTGCGTGTCCCTGTGAACCTGAGAGCTGTGTTGTCCGGAGCCTTGTGCTCCTGGTAGGGTCTCTCATGGCAGAGTGGTCTCAGGTGAGGGGCCAGACAAAGAATGGTTCATAAAACTCCAATGAATAACGAAAAAAGAGGAGATGTGACCCGGCCCGGAGGAAGCCCGGGGCCCCCGTCTGGAGCCAGGCCCAGACGGAGGGCTCGATGGCGAGCGCCTGGTGGCCGGGTTTGCCACGGAGCCCGGTCGGGCACAGCCCGAACAAACTACGTGGCACCCCCCCTCTCTTCATCCCATGGGCCCACCACCTGTGGGAAGACCCGTTGGGGTCGGGTGCGCAGCCACATGGGTGGCAGCGAAGGTCAGGGGTCTCGACGGACCAGACCCGGGCGGCAGAAGCTGGCTCTGGGGACGTGGAACGTCACCTCGCTGTGGGGAAAGGAACCGGAGCTTGTGAGGGAGGTGGAGCGCTATCAGTTAGATCTGGTGGGGCTTACCTCCACGCACAGTCTCAGCTCTGGTACCGTACTCCTGGATAAGGGTTGGACTCTATTCTTCTCCGGAGTTGCCAAGGGCGTGAGGCGCCGGGCGGGTGTGGGGATACTCATAAATCCCCGGTTGAGCGCCGCGGTGTTGGAGTTTACCCCGGTAGACGAGAGGGTCGCCTCCCTGTGCCTAAGGGTTGTAGGGGGGAAAACTCTGACTGTTGTTTGTGCGTATGCACCAAACAGCAGCTCAGAGTACTCAGCCTTCTTGGAGACCCTGAATGGAGTCCTGTATGGGGCTCCAGTAGGGGACTCCGTAGTTCTGCTGGGAGACTTCAATGCCCACGTGGGCAACGATGGAGACACCTGGAGAGGCGTGGTGGGGAGGAACGGCCTCCCTGATCTAAACCCGAGCGGTCGTTTCTTATTGGACTTCTGTGCTAGTCATGGATTATCCATAACAAACACCATGTTCGAACATAAGGGTGCTCATAAGTGTACCTGGTACCAGAGTACCCTAGGCCGAAGATCGATGATCGATTTCGTGATCGTGTCATCTGATCTGAGGCCGCATGTTTTGGACACTCGGGTAAAGAGAGGGGCGGAACTGTCAACCGACCACCATCTGGTTGTGAGTTGGATCAGGGAATGGGGGAAATTTCCGGATAGACCTGGTAAGCCCAAACGAGTAGTGCGGGTGAACTGGGAACGTCTGGAGGAGGCCCCCGTCCTAGGTATCTTCAACTCACACCTCCGGCGGAGCTTTTCTGGCATTCCTGTGGAGGTTGGGGGCATTGAGCCGGAGTGGGCGGTGTTCAAAGCCTCCATTGCTGAAGCTGCGGTGGCTAGCTGTGGCCTCAGGGTCTTAGGCTCCTCAAGGGGCGGTAACCCTCGGACACCGTGGTGGACTACGGTGGTCAGGGAAGCCGTCCGACTGAAGAAGGAGGCCTTCCGGGATATGATATCCTGGAGGACTCCTGACTCGGTTGCAGGGTACCGACAGGCTCGAAGGGCTGCAGCGGCTGCCGTGTCGGAGGCTAATCAGCGGGTGTGGGAGAAGTTCGGAGAGGCCATGGAGAAGGACTTTCGGTCGGCACCAAAGTGTTTCTGGAAGACTATCCGGCACCTCAGGAGGGGGAAACGGGGAACCATCCAAGCTGTGTACAGTAAGGATGGGACTCTGTTGACCTCAACTGAGGAGGTTGTCGGACGTTGGAAGGAACACTTTGAGGAACTCCTGAATCCGAATAACACGCCCTCTATGTTGGAGGCAGAGCTCGAGGTTGATGGTGTTTCGTCGTCAATTTCCCTGGTGGAGGTCACTGAGGTAGTCAAACATCTCCGCAGTGGCAAAGCCCCAGGGATTGATGAGATCCAGCCAGAAATGCTAAAGGCTCTGGGTGTTGAGGGGCTGTCATGGTTGACACGCCTATTCAACATCGCGTGGGAGTCGGGTACAGTGCCAAAGGAGTGGCAAACCGGGGTGGTGGTTCCCCTGTTCAAAAAGGGGGACCAGAGAGTGTGTGCCAATTACCGGGGTATCACACTTCTCAGCCTCCCTGGTAAAGTCTACTCCAAGGTGCTGGAAAGGAGGGTTCGGCCGATCGTCGAACCTCAGATTGAAGAGGAACAATGCGGTTTTCGCCCCGGACGTGGAACTACGGACCAGCTCTTCACTCTCGCAAGGATCCTGGAGGGGGCCTGGGAGTATGCCCATCTGGTCTACATGTGTTTTGTGGATCTGGAGAAGGCGTATGACCGGGTCCCCCGGGAGAAACTGTGGGAGGTGCTGCGGGAGTATGGGGTAAGGGGGTCTATCCTCAGGGCCATCCAATCTTTGTACTCCCAAAGCGAGAGCTGTGTTCGTGTTCTCGGCAGCCAGTCAGTTTCGTTCTCAGTGGGTGCTGGTCTCCGCCAGGGCTGCGCCTTGTCACCAATCCTGTTTGTGATATACATGGACAGGATATCGAGGCGTAGTCGTGGTGGGGAGGGGTTGCAGTTCGGTGGTCTGAGGATCTCGTCACTGCTTTTTGCAGATGATGTGGTCCTCATTGGATCATCGGCCTGTGACCTTCAGCACTCACTGGATCGGCTGGCGGCCGAGTGTGAATCGGCTGGGATGAGGATCAGCACCGCTAAATCTGAGGCCATGACTCTTAGCAGGAAACCGGTGGATTGCTTACTCCGGGTAGGAAATGAGTCCTTAGCCCAAGTGAAGGAGTTCAAGTACCTCGGGGTCTTGTTCGCGAGTGAGGGTACTATGGAGCGTGAGATTGGCCGGAGAATCGGAGCAGCGGGGGCGGTATTGCGTTCGCTTTACCGCACCGTTGTAACGAAAAGAGAGCTGAGCCGCAAGGCAAAGCTCTCGATCTACCGGTCGATCTTCGTTCCTATCCCCACCTATGGTCATGAGGGCTGGGTGATGACCGAAAGGACGAGATCGCGGGTACAAGCGGCCGAGATGAGTTTTCTCAGAAGGGTGGCTGGCGTCTCCCTTAGGGATAGGGTGAGAAGCTCAGCCATCCGTGAGGAACTCGGATTAGAGCCGCTGCTCCTTTACTTAGAAAGGAGTCAGCTGAGGTGGTTCGGGCATCTGGTAAGGATGCCCACTGGGCGCCTTCCTTGGGAGGTGTTTCAGGCACGTCCAGTGGGGAGGAGACCTCGGGGAAGACCCAGGACTAGGTGGAGAGATTATATCTCAACACTGGCCTGGGAACGCCTCGGGATCCCCCCGTCAGAGCTGGTCAATGTGGCCCGGGAAAGGGAAGTCTGGGGCCCCCTGCTTGAGCTGCTCCCCCCGCGACCCGACCCCGGATAAGCGGATGACGATGACGATGACGACCCCAGGTAAAGTGGCCTGAGAAGGCTTGTTGCAATAAGTGGGGATGGGATTGTGGTGTGTGTTTGTGTTTGTGTTTGTGTTTGTGTTTGTGTGTGTGTGTGTGTGTGTGTGTGTGTGTGTGTGTGTGTGTGTGTGTGTGTGTGTGTGTGTGTGTGTGTGTGTGTGTGTGTGTGTGTGTGTGTGGGGAAGAGGGGGGGGGGGGGGGGGGGGGGTTCTGTGTACCTGCGCTCTTTCCAGCTTCTGCCCCTCTGTCAATGTCAGGCTGCTGATGGGGGTGAGGTGGAAGGTGGGCTCCATCTGCGTGTGTGTGGGTGGGACAGGGGGGGATGGGGATTGGGGGGCAGGAGGAGGAAGAGGTTGTTGTGGAAAGTCAGTTATATTTATCTTTCACTTAATATATATTCACTATTGAAGTATCATTATGCAATATTTACTGAAACACAAAACCGGCACTCAAATCCTGTCCATTTATTTTTGCAAATCCAAACAAACCCTCATGCAGACACAGTCAAGCACACACACACACACACACACACACACACACACACACACACACACACACACACACACACACACACACACACACACACACACACACACACACACACAGTCGCACACACACACACACACACACACACACACACACACACACATACACACACACACACACACACACACACACACACACACACACACACACACACACACACACACAGACCTTGCAAGCAGAGCCCCCTCCCTCCTCGTTGTACATAATGAGCGACTGGTTGCCTTCACTCTGGGAGATTGTGATGCTCTGGAACTTGTTGCCGCATTCACACGTGAAGAGGAGCAGCAGCAGCACTGCGAATGTGTTCCATTGGGGTGAGACAATATATAGGATTGGTTTGTAATTTTTGGCAATTTGTCCCCATACAGCCCAGTTCTGTTCTGTACATATCCAGAGCTTTCCCAATGGCAAAACATACAAACATAAAATTTTTCATTTTTCACATTTTTGTGTGTTTGGTTTCTGGGTTGTATTTTGTACATATATGTTTAATTTATTTCTAATATTTCGAGCAGAGGAATTGTAACTAAAGCAAATTTCCCAAGGATCAATAAAGTAATCGAAATTGTATTTGTCGTTATTAAAACTGCACAAAAAGCTGCAGCAGAAAAAAAAAAGAATTCAAATAGATGAGGAGACATACGAAAGAGTAACAGTGCACCGCATGCGAGTCCGATGACTGAAGGGCCGATGTTGGTCGAGGCCGGCAGCTTCCCGCGGCATGTGTCCCCTCCGCCGCAGTCGCAAATGACCACCGCCATCACCACGTCCTCCGCCCCTCCCCCGCCCTGCTGGTCCTTGATGACCAGCGGGACAGAGTAGTTGCCGTAGGGCAGGCTCTTCAGCATTACCAGCCCCGCTTCCTCCCCTGAAGACGGCCAAGAGGAACAAGAAGAAATGTTTGCATTGAAATTGAAATTTCAAACTTTAATCTAAAGTAAATTAAAGTAATTTACCAGTGGCAGGGTCAATTTTCCAATTCTTCTTCAGTTCCTTGTCTTCCGACCCCAGAGAGAAGGAGAATGGTCCGCTGAATGGAGGTAAGTCTGAATCAAAAGCGTAAACCGTCAGCGTGTTGACCTTGTTAGCGCACATCACCCCGCTGTTGTTGACCAGCCCTGGGAGGTGGTCGTTGATGTCCCTCAGGTGGACCAGGATAGTGCTGCTGGCAGTGGCCGGGGGCTCCCCTAGAAGTCCAAAGATTTATTTTTTACTGTTTTATCCACCGTGTGCATTGATGTATGTTTTTATTACATGTTGCAGTTTACCTAGGTGTATATCTAAATGTGTACACACATTGTAGTGTGTATTTGTCTACGTGGTGAACCGTCTCGTGTATCTCATACCGTTGTCTATGGCAGCGACTACGATTTTGTAAACGTTGGCTTTGTCAACAAACGGCGACTCTCGGTCCATCTTCTTAACTGTATGGACTATGCCCGTCTTGGGGTCGATGCTGGCCCAGCCTGCGAGGTCTTCAATTATTGTATACCTGGTTAGACAACATGGGGACGGGTAGAGAGTTAGAAAGACGAAGGGAAAGAGAGAGAGGTTGTTTCTGTGTCAAATAATCTGGCGTGAAGAGCCACCCACCGGATTTGGTCTACGTCCGAATCGTCATCACTGATCTTTGGTTCGAACAGTTTTTGGCCAGGTTCATCCTCCTCTCTCTGATACACGTCTGTCACCTTCTTGTCAAATTTAGGGGGGTCGTTGACATCGATGACCATCACGGTGATGTTGATGATGTCCGTTTTGGGGGTGACTATTTTGTATCCGGGCTTCTTAGATGCACAAACAAACAGTTCCTCCTCGTTCTCCACTCCGATCTGCAGGGTGCTGTTGGCTGTCCTTTCAAAATCCCTGCCCTGTAGAAATGGTATAGAAGATTTAATGAATTGCTATGTCTATCTCAGTCAGGCTAGGTTCTACTGATGGCTGAATCAAAGTGCTGCAAAGCTCTGAGTTAGGTTGCACAACTGTTCTGGCTTGCTGTCACTATGTTCTTTGACGACTGTGGTAAACCAAAGTGTACCTTGACCACCGTGAGGATGCCCTCGTTGGTTAACGGATCAGTGGTAATATCATAGATTTTGTCTTCATTCCCTTTGACGAAGAAATACTTGGCCCTCCAGGCGGCGGTATTAGGGGTGTCTTTATCTTCAACTCCCACACGCACAACCTCCTTGTTGGTCTCCATCTCCATAACCTGCCCTTTGTACTGGATGTGCAGGTGGTACATGTAACGGGATGGCACGTTAAAATGAGTTCAGCTTAGCTTAGGCCCTTCATCGGCCTTAAGATTAAGTTATCTACAATCTTTACCTCTCTCTCTTTGAATCTGGGAAGATGACTGTTGCCGTCCATAATATCCAGATGGATCACAGCAGTGGAGGAGAGGGGTGGCTTCCCATGGTCTTTCGCCTCAACAATGACCTTGTACTTCTTCACTTTCTGTAAAATAACGCTTTATCAAAGTTGTTCTATTGTTATTCCTTTGTGTGTGTTTGTGTGTGTGTGCATGCGTGTGTCAATGCGTGCTGAATTTGTGTGTGTGAGCATGCATATCTGTGTGTGTAAGATAAGGGGATGAGAAAATATCATACTTTATTGATCACTGATGGAGAATTTGTGTATTTGTGTGTGTATGTGTGTGTGTGTATGTGTATGTGTGTGTGTATGTGTGTGTGTATGTGTGCGTGTATGCGTGCGTGCGTGTGCGTGTGTGTGTGTGTGCGTGCGTGTGCGTGTGTGTGTTGTTGTTTTTTGTTTTTTTATTCCCCGGGAAGCCTCACATCATAGTCAAAGCACCCATCGAAGGAAAGCTGCGCCTTTTTGGAATTTGGAGTATTCGCTAATTTCAGCACCGGTTCTTTGGGTTCCTGTGACAAAATCCTGATGGTGAAAGAAGAGTTGATGGTGTTCTCCTCATCCTTGTCTTCTACTATCAGCCACACTGGGAGCCACCCTTTGAGAATACATCTGGTGTTAAGAAGTTTCAAGACACTCAAAGAAACCTTTCATGCTTTTGAAATCCAGCTATATACCAAATAATTAAAAAATATATATATACATACATATATACATACATAAAGGTCAAAGGTCAAAATGGATAGAAAACACAATGTTATGGTAACTATGTGTAACTTTTCAACTAGCCTGTAGCTTGAAAACACCTGGATATAGCTGTACTCAATGCTAATCAATAGTGATTTAACTAACGTAATCAATAAAGTCATATCCAATGATTGATAAAGAAAAATATATATATATACATGCTGGCCAGCCCGTTCCTCTCTCTTTGTTTCAAAGAATCTTACTATCGACGCTCCAAATACCCTTCCAGTTCTGACATATTTCAAGCTGATCTGGCCTGGTTGGTCAATCACAACCATTTATCTAATAAGGGATGGGTTTGAATAGACTGTGAGGAATTGTCATAAACAACCAAGATGGCGGTCACTGATGTGGAATGGCTATCCATACAGTATTACAGAAACTGTTATGTATAATTTCTCTAAATGAAAAACAAACAAATGCACTTAAAGTCTTTGTTAATAAGAAAGATGTGTTTAATTAACCAATTCCAGACTGGTACGCATTTGCGATTGGTCTGGCATTGTCTCACTTATACAGCTCTATACTGTTATACTACTGACAAATTAGCTTACCTTCTTGTATGGTCTCCCTCACATTGGCTCTCATGATATCACTTTTAAACCTAGGTGCGTTGTCATTAATGTCTGCTATGTTGACATCAAAGGCCAGAGTTTTGTCAATACTTAGGCCAGTTTCTCTGCTCAGGATATCAAATTTAATCTATGGAAAAAGGGGTAAAATTAAATAATTGTATGCGTCATGTAATTAATTTGTGCCCCACATTGTCTATCCCGAATACCTCTAATGTTCTCTTTTTTACCTTTGTATTTATGCTATGATTGTTATTCTTATTAATATTATAGAGGTACGTATGCTAAATATATAGTTGCATTTCCAGTTAACTTGAATGCTCTAGCAGCACACCTTATAATGCTTTTGATATAAATTGCTTAATAGATGATATTTATAACACATAGCATCTTACTTGAAGTGTTAACAAATCTACAAGAGCTGATACTTTGCAAGAGTTCAGCATGCTTGGGTACAAAGAAATGCTTTTAAAAGTATAATGATAAAGGCACAGCATTTCTCATGCGGAGATGTGGCTAAACAAAGTTGACATTAGCCTAGCATATTATATGCTTGACTAAGGATGTTGACAAAAGACTTTACAGTACTACAACTCTCTCTCGATATGGTGGGGTATCTCAAACAAAAAATCCCATGATGCATTCTGACCTACAATACAGACTCTGTATTCCAGTGTGTTTGCTTACATGGAAAATGGGGTCTGTCTCTCTGTCGATCTTCTTGTGGATGATGACCTCCCCAGATGTGTCATTGATCGAGAACACATCCATGGGGGCTTCGGTCACACCGTTACCAGAGATAGAAAACTTGTGTATGTCGTCCCTCAGTTTGGTTTTATCATTAAACATCTGATGAGACACACGCACACACACACACGTCAGTCTTTTACAGTCTCACAGTCCTCACTGTAGGACTGTAGAGACTGTAACTGTAATAGGACTTGTTATGACAGCCATGTGGACAAAATGCAATGAGGTTCAGCAATCAACAAATATCAATGATGGACAAAAAAATGTATGAACTAAACAAGATGAATGAATGTCTTTCGTTACCGTCGTGAGTACTTTTGGGTATGGTCCTTCATCTTCCTCTACCAGTTCAAAGGTGGAAAGAACCCACCTTCTCTTGGAGCGCGACAACAGATCCTGTGGGCCAGAGACAAGGTCACGTTATTTTATATTTTGGGTAGAAAAGGTAAAAGGTTACGCTTTTGAAATAAATTGAGTTTGAAATGTTAGTCACATACTCGTTTTTCCCGCTTATGCTCTGGGCAGTTGTTGCCAGGGGCTTCTGCAATCATCATGACAACCTTGAAATCCGTTGGGAAAAATCAATAGTCAGGTAGGGCTAACTACTAGTGTTTTCGGCCATTGTCTTTAATAAAAATTTAGTCACTAGTAGTTAGGAACATGTTTTCTTAACACAACTTAGGTTATCATGTTCCTGCTTCTCTTCTAATGGGTTTAATTATTAATCAGCCCCAGGTATACGATCACTCTTCTAGAGTCTAGTATAGGATCTGGGTTTATTTTTGTACCCCATTTCCCATTTTCCTCATATTTTCTTTTTCTTTCCACACACTAAAATTTACAATATATACATGATATCCTTCCTGTTTGTGATCGTAAAACCTCCCTGATCTTGTGTGGTCTATCAATTTCACCTCTGCGGCTGGCCATCCCTCTACTGACACCAAAACTAGTTTGCCTATTAAAGTACTTCTTAATGGAACAAAGCAAGAAAGAGAAGATCATAATCAGAGAAGTGCGACAGATTTGAACTGTTTAAAATCTCAGGAACTCAGGAACTCTCCCAACCCTCTGAGCTCTCCCCTCTGTCGTTGATAGGAGTTCACAACCATGATCCCACCTGGCTCAAATAACCAAGAGGGAAATCCCTGTGTTACGTCCCCTGCTAGGGGAAGGGGTGGCAACATATAACCAGATGTTTTTGGTTTAACTGAAAGTTGTTTATTTAGCCCAGAGCATGGGATAATCAATTTAACACAAACAGAGGAGGCAAAACTACCAAAAGGAAAAGGACCATTGGGTGCTGTCCAAATCAAAGAAACGAATATAACCAAGAAGAAGCTCCCAAAATACAAGAGTGGAACAGCACCCCTGCGTCTAGTGTTTTTAACAAAAGTATACCTGCGAGTCCGTGTTCGATAACCCCTAAACAAAACTCTGGCCCAGTTCCCGTGTAGCAAACTAGAGCCTCAATCAAACAACGAATAATCATTCCAAGACCCAATATCGCAAGCTGCATCTCCAAGGCCAGCTGCCGTATGTGTCGGTTGCGAACTATCCGGCTCAAAGAGCCGGCTCTTTGACGTGAACGATTGGAACCGGCTCTACGATGGGAGCCGTTTTAAGATCCTATTTGGGAGCCGTTTTTTTTTTTTCAGTTTTTCGCTCTCTCCGCCTCCCTGTCGCTGTGCTTGTGCTCTGCTTTTCGTTTTTTTTCTCCTGCGGTGCCTCGCTGTCTCTCCCCCTGCCCTCCCCCTCCCCCTCTCACTCTCACTCTCTCTCTCCCCCCCCTCCCCCTCTCACTCTCTCTCCTTGCGCGTTCTGCCTGTGGTAAAGCAGAGGTTTTTTTTTTCCTCCGTCGGTGCCTTAATGTCTCCACTGCCCTCGTGTCAAGCGTGTGCCAGGGGCGGGCCGTACTATTAGGCAAACCAGGCATTTGCCTGGAGCCCCAGGCCCCATAGAAGGTTTTTGGGGCCCCCAAAATGCCCCAATGCAAATATTTTGTCCCCATATTTATTATTTTTATAAAAATCTCTTCACAATAGTAGCATCGGGATGTCTAATTACTCATATTTTGACGATCTTTCCGTGTGCACCCCCCTTCAGTCTGCACTACATGGACTATTCCATGTTACGCGCATCACGCTCATCACGCGTATGCAGAAATGATGTCAAATTCAAAACGGTAAGCGGTAGATGATGCACAACTGGTAGTGAATATTGCTCATTCTCCTTCTTCCACTTCGGTTATTGAAATTGATGACAATAACGATAACAATGACTGCGAGACACATATTCTTGTGGATGACCCAGCACTCTGGCCCAAGCTGCTGTGTCTTGGGCAGGTGCACACATATTCTTGTGGATGACCCAGCACTCTGGCCCAAGGGCCGCAGATTCACAAAAGCATACTATTACATAGTAATGAAAAATGATGAGAGGGTGAACAGGTCTTGGTTAGTCTAGTGAAAGTGCAGACCGTGTTTTTTTGCTTTTGTTGTTGCCTTTTTGGAAAACAAAAACAACTGAGTGAGGAAGGATTTAAACACTGGAATAACCTTGCAATGCATCTAATCAACCATGAAAGGTCTGAAGAGCACAGGAAAAATACTGATGGCTGGAATCAGCTATCAGTAGGTTTCCAGTAGGTCACAGCAGCATATAGCTGCTGTGACCTACTGGAAACCCTCAGGTATATGATGACATAAGGTTAACAGTCAGTGTAATGTGTCAACATAACTAATCTTATTGTTTTGAATGTTATTCTCAATTTGTAAATAGATAATTAACATTTGCATGAAAGAAGGATAGTGACTTTTGTTCATCCCTTGTATGGAGTATCTCATTATGCGACATAAGGTACAATAGACCGGTAGATGCAGGGGCCCCTAAATTACTGTTCGCCTGGAGCCCCCAAAGGGCTAAGTTCGCCACTGGTGTGTGCTCCACACATCTGACCAATCACACGCAGCTTTCAATTAATAATGTGCCAGGAAAACACTGAAAAAGTTTCTCTCCACTTTTTTTTTGGAAACCGCAGGCAATTGGCCAAGCTGTATAGCGTTCGTGGGCAGGTGTCAATGCACAGTCACGCACGCAGCAGTCAAGAAGCACACAAGGCATAAAGAAGGGGAGTCAGTGTGACAATTGAATAGGCCTGTGTGATAATGAGTGGTGACAGAAAACGGAGCAAAATCTGGACTCATTTTAAAGCTACGTCAGACTCCACCAGGGCAGAGTGTAGACCCTGCAAAACCAGAATATCCTATCGTGCAGGCTCCACTAACAACCTGCACAGACACATGCGGACATCGCATGCAGTGGTTTTTTGGAAGTGGTGCTATTTTGTAATAAAGGTTTTATTCATAAAGCATTGTTATGCTGCATTTTTACTCATAAGTGCTTAACAATGTCAATAATGAAACAAAATGTTATAAAATTAGGTTTAAGCTATTAATTAATTAATAATGTAAAACATGTGTATGGGGAGCCGTTTGGGAGCCGAAACAGCCGGCTCTCCACAGTAAGAAGAGCCATTAGAGCCGCATCTCGCAAAGGAGCCGAAAATCCCATCACTAGAGAGTTGAGCTCGCCCGTGCTTTATCCTCCAGGATCCTCGGCCCTCCGATGTAGCAGCCAATCACGTCCGGGGAAAGGCACATCAAAATTAGCATAATGGTCAACAAATCACACGCGGGAAAAACACATGATCATTAGCATGAGCATCGTGAAACTGAGGGTTTTACCCATGAGGGCGGGGCGTCAATCCGCAACCGTAACACCTGTCACCCGACATCTCCACAATGGGCTTTCAAAACAACAGAGAGATAGTAGTAGGCTACCCTACACCCTATCGTCGCTCACCCTACACACAATCAGCCCCAGGTATTGTTCCGGCAAGAACGATCCCTTTCTCTTCAGGCGAAGACATTGAAAATGCTCTTCTTCGCTTTGAGCGCAAGGCGAGTCTGAGCTTGCCACCTCTTTCCTCTTCGCGCTCGCAAGGCACTAGAGGCCTATCAATCTTTACTCTGACCTTAAAGTTGCACTGCTTGCTAAATTGGACATATCTCCGGAGAAATACTGGCTACACTTTCGTTCAACCATTGTAGGAATTTGTGAGACTTATCAAAGATAAAGGGGGAAGAATAAGGGCCCGTGTCCACGAAAAGCTTTTTTAAAAGGCGGAGCGCCTCTCTGCAATGCATTCTCTATGGCAGGACGCGCTTGCAGCGCGCCTTTTAAAAAGCCGCCCGGGGCGGTTAAACGCTCCGCGCGCCTCGCGCTTATATACGCGCGCCCCAGTTGAAAACAGTTGAACTTTTGAAGAAAAGCGCTCCACGTCATCGGCGCTTTTTTCGATCGACCAATCAAAATCGAGGAGGAGGCAGGCTAAAAGTATCAACAGAACACAAACTGAAAACAAACTGAAACATGTCGGACGAAAGTTTAATAACAGCTGTGAGTGAGTGTCCGGTCCTGTACGACCTCACGTTAAAGGTGGTATTCCCCGTACTGCCTCCTGCCACGATTAATGCTGTGGACCCACGCTCTCCTTCGGGCAACCACGACAGGCGCAGGGGGATCGTCCGCAACCTCCGCTGCCACGGCAAGAAGCGCTAAATCTTGCATTCATTTTCTAATAAAATTGTAGGAGCAACCAGAGGGGACGTTCAGGTGTCAGATGCCAGATGATGGAGCCAACAGATAGAAGCTGCATATCTATGGATACAAGCGATGATGGTATTAATGACGTAAACGAAAAACGCTCCCTGCGCCTTTTTTGAGCGGCGCGCACAAACGCGTTGAAAGCAGTGCACGGAGCGCTCCGCCTTTTAAAAAGGCTTTTGGTGGACACGGCCCCTAAGAGAAAATGACAGAATTTCCATAAATTCTACAACCGAGGCTAGGAATGTTACCAAATTACATTAAAACGTGGAAAAATAACATGAACCTGACGATGGACTAACAGCAGCTAAACTGGCCACCCAGTATTTAGATGCTCGGAGTGGATTCAAGCCAGCATTTTGGAAATATAACACAGGAGGATTTCTTTCAGATGTAAAAGGGGTTCCCTGCTAGAGCAGGGACCATATAGGTGGTCAAGGTCGGGACAGCAGCGTGGCATCGGGCTCTTATGTCCCATGAAAAGGCCCAAACTGTCAATGTTTTGCTATGTCCCCTGTCCAGCAGCAGAGGGAGCTGTCTCTTCTCCTGAAGCAAAACACTATGGTCTATCGTCAACCTGTTAATGCTTTGATTTATATCTGTTAGTAACTCAGTGTCCCTCATAAAAAAATCCTTTATGTCGCGTAAATTTTGTCATGCAGAGTAATTATAGGTTTAAAACAGGGAGGAACAGTCAGGGTCCTTCTAGGCCCTCAGATAGGCCCTAAGATATTCTAGATATTCATTTATTTTTTATTAATTAATAGTTTGACAATCAACATCAGAACAAAAAAATCCACTTGTCAGCCTATCAGAATGCTGCTGACTCAGTGGTTGGGAAGGAAAATACTATGCAGCTCTGTGATTGGTGGTACCGCTATAATATTACAGAGGGGCCGGGTAATAGTAATTCAATGAGACTAATTTCAAATGACCAATGTGAGGAACACGAATCACAGGCCAATAAACTAGCTGGCTATCTTATAGGTCGTGATTTGGTAGACTTCACAATGGCAGCCGCTGCGAGTAATGTAACCGATATCGAGGAGGACATTGTTTCTGATTTGTTATGTACGTGTCATGGTCTTGTCTATTTCCTTGTCTTGTTTTGGTGTGTTTCCTGTTTTACTTTGGTATCTCTGTCTTGTTTCTCCCCATGTACAGTCAGGTTTCCCTCCTGTGTGATTACTGCTCCCTCCCCTAATGTGTTTCAGCTGTTCCTCGTTGCGTGCTCTTTACGTTTGGTATTTAAGCCCTTGTTTTTCCTTCGTTCCCAGTCGGATCATTGTGGTTTGTGGTGAGTTGGGTCCTGTGTGTTACCAGCATTACCCATGTTCTCGGTGTTCCTGCCTTTTTGCATTAATAAAATACCCTTTACCTGAACTGTCTATTAGGTCCTGCCTGCCACCCGCTAACCGTGACAGTACGTCATTTTCTAGACCCACATCAGAGCGTAAATAGGTATTCCTAAATAAGCGTCAACTTAAATAAACCAAAGCTTCTGAAATGAATTTCAACTCCCAACAACAATTTTGATACCCGAGGATGACTCGATCCACCAAGAGAAAAAGCTTTACTGTTGGGATCGTTTGATTTGTCTGCTGTCATGCGTTTTCATATTCTCCTGAAGTTCACACACAGATTGTGCGATGACGTGATTATTCGTCAGGAGGATTTGTTTAAGAGATAGCTGTTCAATAGTGGACAAAAGTCCCAGAAAACCAAACAGCAACTTTGTGTCCGACACAGCAAGAGATTGGGACACAATTTCTTCTTTTTGCTAAGCCAGAGTTCCCACAGGCCTCTACAGGGTTCTCACCGTTGGAACCGGTTAATGGGTTCTCCATTCATGCCCTCTTGACATTTTAAAGAAGTCTTAAGAGGGAAAATAAAATGATCCGGTGAGTGTTTTTCTTATGTGCCTCAAATGAGGGGTGGCTTGAAGACCTACTGAGCAGAGGCCAGATATAATCTCCAGAAAGCCCAGGGGAAACAGAACAGCTGGTATGACTTAAAAGCCTGGGAGCAGGAGTTGGAACCCAGTCAGAAGGTTGCTCTTCTGCTACATACCACTAGTAACAAACTGTAGGCTCAGTGACCTTATTCAGTCAGTCATCGCATTGGTCCAATGGCATACAAATTCTCCCACTTATCATCCCAGCCTCCACTTGCCGAAGTTGAAAGCTGTGAATCTCACACAGGATCTCAGGATGGAGGAGGAATCAGAGTAAACATCTTTCTGACCAAGCTGTTACCACACCAATAATTCTTGATAATTTTCCAACCAAAACGGCACAGGAACTTTGACAACTTTTTTTCTCGTGGACGTATGGTGTTCCCAGGTTTTCCACTGAACAGTTTGGGGTAATACTGTTCAGTGGAAAACCTGGGAAAATCATACGTCCACAAGCCTACGTGTATCTGTACGACTTATCGACCCTCTCATCCAGGAACCAAATCCATGCATGAACTTGGAATAATTGAGCCGTCAAATAGCTATTTTAGTAATCCAATAGTTCTTGTTCCAAAGAATGAAGCCATCCCAAGGATACACAATGACCAGAAGAAACTAAAATCGGTATCAAACTTTTATGCCTTTCGGACTACAGGGAGTTCCTGCAACCTTTCAACGTCTCATGGACAAAGTTTTACAAGGACATATCAGCACAGTTTATTTAGATGACATGATATTCAGTAGTTCCTGGGAACAGCATTTACTGAGTTGGCCACATCCTGGTCAAGATTTGTAGCGCTGGTCTACCATCCTCTATCTTAGTCGCTAACTTCAACCAAGAGACACAATGTTTTACACCATTGAACGAGATTGCTTGGCCATCAAGTGGGCCCTTGAATCCCTGCGTTACTATTTATGAGGACAAACGTTCATTCTTGAAACCGACCAAAGGGCACTAACATGGATTGACTCGATGAAGGATAAAAATGCCCCGGTGACCCACTGCAACCACTCAGCTTCAGCTTCCGGCATCAATCAGGAAAGTCTAACCGTTTTGCAGACTACCCGTCTAGGCTACCAGAACTGACCCTCACTAGAGAGGGGGAAGGTAGGTTGACAATGAGCCCTAAGTCACTAACTTCTATATCCTGTAGCAGTTCCCCTTACATCAACATATATAACACACTATAACCACCTTTACCTAATAGCTTAAACAAACATCATCTCACCAAATGACTTACTGGCCAAAGAGAACATGTATACCTGGTGCCCTTTATACATTTAGGGCATTTAGCAGATGCTTTTATCCAAAGTGACTTACAATATCTATATTTGTCATAAGAAGTGAAACAATATATATCGCTGTCAGTACAGTAAAGATGTTCATAGAGCCAAGTACAAGTACTAACAATCACAAGGTTAACCCATTCCCTGTGTACAGCAATGCTAGCAGCTACTGCAGATATTACACAATTTAGTACTATGAATAACTGCAACGTAGATTAAGTGCGTACAATAAGTGCGTACATTAATGCCAGGATGTACAACATACAATGGTGGCCGGAAGGGGCTGGGTAGCTATGCAGAGTCGAGGTGAACTCTGAACAGGTGAGTTTCGAGTCTTTTGCGGTAGCTGGTGAGCGACTCTGCGATCCGGACATCGGCAGGGAGCTCGTTCAAACACTCCACCTGAAGGTACAGAGCTCAGTAATAGGTTCAAATGGCCGCTGAGTTGCTGTTTGCCAGCAGAACAACCTTGCGGTGTCATCAAGACCACCGTGGTGTTTTCATGTTTATCTTCTATGTTTCAGAGCAATGCGATGGCCAAATCTATTTGTGTTATCCTTTTGTTTTGTTTGATCAATCTGTTTTCCTCCACTTTCATCTGCCTGCTGTGTCATAATTGGTCCCGCGTTGAACCAAGTCTTAGTCACACGTGTGACAGTATCAGTGACACCATAGGACTAATATTGGTACTGCAGTGAAAAATCACAATATTAGATAGCGATGTGTCTGCCCACCCCCACCTCCCCAGACTCCAAGCTCACACCGGTCGACAGGTTGAGGACAAACTGAACAAACATGAGCTTATGATAAGCCAAACGCAATATTATTTTTATTTTATATTTTCAATTGATTATTTTGTATGGTACATTTGTAACATATTGCTCCTTAAATAACTACTGAATTGAAAGAGGGTCCATTATTTGTTTTCCCAAAAACCAACAGTGGATTTAAGACAAGTCTACAAATCACAGTTTAACTCATGCTTACTATGAGGAGGAAATAAATTTAACAATATATTGCATAGTATTTAAATTAAGTATTGAATATTATCAATTACATTTTTGTTTATAATCCTGATGCTGACAATGGCAACGAGTTACTATTAAAAAGATAATAACAATGCTTTCCATTTGACCATTAAAGAAAATCGGTCCCAATGACCTCAGCCATAACACTAAAGATATATAG
>NC_082382.1:12207407-12227646 GCF_031168955.1 Gadus macrocephalus
AGAAACATGCCCTCTCGTTCACATACATAAACATACACACACACACACACCCACATCCACCGACACACATACAAAGATGCACACGTAATTACACACATTCCCACAGCGGTTGAGCTTGTTTGAAGAATTTAAAATGGAAGAAACACAACACATGAACCAATAAGTTCATTCTGCAATTGCATTGAAAATGACATCTCACATGATAGACGTGGGAGCGATTATTTTCCATAAAGAAATACTTTCATGCATAGATAGACCCTGCTCATGTACGGGTCTGCTCATGTACAGACCCGAACCGGGAAAGAATGTTAAACTGAGCGGAATGAGCCGACAGCACAGCCAAACGCAAGGAATTGAATGTCACTCCGTACGTTAACAACGTCTGGGATACGGACAGATCAGAACGAACTCGAGAGAAGGGTCGATAGTACTTCGAGGACCCCGGAAGACTGTTCAGGCAGCACGGCCCCATACTCATGAGAAGCCATCTTGAAGGTTTTATACTTTGAAGCCATTCTAGCCGCCTCGATGATGAGAAAGTCTTTAAATATAATAAATAATTTCTTATCTCGCCACGTTATCTCAACTCTAAGGACGGCATCAGGGCGTCTGGGGAAACTCTAGCGACAACCAACCGACTTCACCACTTCAGTCACTCACTTCACATGACCACATACCCCGTCATCAAGATCAGGGTGGTGTCTCCCAGTGTCTCCTCCATGCGTCTCTTGGAGGTACATATGAGCGACATATGGGATTCACATGAAATGCATTCAACATCAGTGGTTTAGATTGTGTTTGTCGTGTGTACAACAGCACGCCCTTCTCAACCATCCAGCACCTTCCTTGATAATGAGTGGGTGTAGAGGGCAGAGGAAGAGACAGTGGGGCGGGTGCAGACAGGGGCCCCCTGAAGGCCTTAACCGACACCAAAGTCGTAAATCCTTTCCCCATTTTTATTTGTTATTTTGCTTTTATACGGCCTGCGATCCAAATCCCCAACATTCCTTATTTTATGCGTTGATTTATTGGAGATGAACCAAGAGACTTTGATGTAAAACAGACTTTCAGACGGGCAGGTGTCAAGTGTTTTTAAACAAGTGTTTTTCACGGCAACAAACCCAGGGTGGAGTGGGATTTGGTTTGACGGATTAAGAATGACACAATACGGTCAACTGAGGCAGGGAAGGGCACTGCTAAAGGCTCTGTTATGGTTCTACATCGGCGCAAAGCAATGACCACGCAGTCGCTTCGACACAGTTGTGAACCTGTTTTGGTTCTGCGTCGGATTTTATTGAGTGGACCAATCAGAGCCCTTGCTGCCGCCTCGACGTAAGGTTAACATTTTTGGAGGACGTAATGGGTCCGTAAACCCCCTTGCGTTGCGTTGATGTGGAACCATAATCATTCCTTGAGACTTTGGGGTTTGCCCTGCTTTCCAATGTACACGACAGGACACTGAGAGATTGATCGAGGGAGAAAGACAGATGCAGATGAAGATGAAGAAGAAGAATACGAGTCCACCCTTCACCCATGTATATACGCTCTCTGGCCTACATCTGAAACCAACACTGGCCGAAGCTACACTCTGAGGGCGGACTCGGCGTCTCCCTCGTCTTCGGTCTCGTCGTCCCGGGCCTGAGGGACGGCGGTCAGCAGCACGGTGTCGGCGTGCACCTCCTCGTCATCTGATTGGACGAGGGGCGTGTCGCCTCCGTCGCTGGTGCCGCTGGAGCCGGACGACGTGGAGGAGCCGCGGCTCTTCGCTGGGCCTAGGCGCTCCGGGCCGTTGTTGTTGTCCTGCTGCTTCGAGGGAACCCCCTGGCAGAACACCACCTCCTCCTCCTCTTCCTCCTCCTCCTCCTCCTCCTCCTCCTCCTCCTCCTCCCCCTCATCTTCGTCTTCCCCCTCTGGGGAAAGATGCAGAGAAATTAATCAATGGCAAGAATGGAAAAAACGTATCGGAATGAGTGTGTTGTCACAGCTAGTTTATTATTCCTTATAGTTCCGTCGCACTGTGCGACTTTTCAACTAGCTCGTAGATTCAAATAACCAAGACTTTTCTATTGTCATAAGTGATTTCAATCATGGTATAAATGAAAGGGATAGCCAGCTGTGCTACACTAGCTTGTGTCACTTCGTTGCACAGAAAGTTAGAGCAAACAGAGCCAGAGCCCCAGTAAACGTCTCCAGTTCCCCAATAAAATTCCAGTGATCATTATTAAATTAATCTGCAGTAGCGCCGCTCTCGCTATGGAACCGGCAGGATTCATCAAGCGCATCTCCTGCTGCCTCGGGACTCCTGCGTCGAGCCTGCCACTTACCAGCCAATCAAAAAAAAGAAAGGGGCTACATAATAGCCAATCAGAGAATAGGACTACTGTATCTGGGTAATATTTGACACAACAACCATTGAAAAAAGCAGTTATTCTGGAATCGTTCACGTGATTCTTCTGAATGTTTCTTCGTAAACACAGTGGAAACCACGGGAGCTGGAAACAGCACAGAGTAGGTCATCCCCTGCTTTAATGATACAACAAATTCACAACTTGTTTTTCACAAACAATGACAACTTGATTGCTGTTAGAGAATGTTGCCCACATAAATAGCATCAGTTTTTCAATACTGAGCATCTAAATTTAGATGCTAGCCAACAGTTTTACAGCCTGGTCTCTCTCTCACACACACACACACACACACACACACACACACACACACACACACACACACACACACACACACACACACACACACACACACACACACACACACACACACACACACACACAAATACATACACACACACAATGCGTGCAAACACACACAGGAAAATGAATAATGAATGAATAATAATTGTCTTCAAAACTTGAGAGACCTGTAAAAGTATAGGCATTTGTTTTGTGAAGCTGTCCTGTAAAAAATTAGCCTTCTGAAAAACGATTAAGATGGACATCAAGAAATTCTTCATGAACAGAGGCAGAAGGAGAGGAGCAGTGAGGAGAGATGAGGAAGATGAGGGAGGTATGATAATTGCCAGTGGTGGACGAAGTATTCAGACCACATACTTGAGTTAAAGCTGAGATACCTGTAAAATATTACTCCAGTAAAAATGAAAGTACTCCCTTTAAATGGCCACTTGAGTAAAAGTATAAAAGTCCTTGGCTTGAAATGTACTTAACTTATCAATTAACTTATTAACTTATCAACGCTGGAGTTGATAAGTTACCGGACTACTTGCGGAGTAATAAGAAAGACGTGAATCAGGCAAAAAATCCACTTTCCTTGACAGTAGTGATGGATTAAATGATTATTTTCCTTGATTCTGTTCGTGTCGGTCAGTTGAATCGAATCATGGAATGCACGGCACAAGCAACATTATGCATGCACCCTCAAAATAGCATCTGAACAACAAGCCACTGACTGTTTTCTGAAACTGCAAAATAGCTCCAGGGAACGTTTGTGCAAGAACACGTCTCCTCCTTTCGCCGAACCGCCCCCTTGGGGCGCATGTTCACCCCCTAATTTACACTGCGGTCAAGCCAGCCGACCCATCGAGATCAGCGGTCAAGCCAGCCGACCCAGTATTTTGCCGTACCTGTATATACTAGCCATTACGGTAATAGCGCTCAGCGCGTCAGAACTAGTTTTAAAATAAAAGCATTTGTCTGGTACATACCGAAAGACAGTCATTAAAAGCAAATACTATCAAAGGAAATGTACGGACGTTGTGATATTTACTTTCAAAATAAAAGTCCAACTAATTGACAAATGTAAGCTTATACCAATGGTTTATTGGAGATTTAAAATGAAACGCCCTGTTATCCCAGACTCATTCCATGTCAGGGTCATAGTTCACGACCCCATAGTGTCACCCAAGAAGTTTCAGGATATTCTGATGTGTAATTTCAAATTAAAAGCTCACTAGAAATTGAAATATGAGACTTATTACATATGAATTTGGATTAAATTTTAAATGAAACGCCCTGTTATTCCAGACTCATTCCACGTCAGGGTCATAGTTCACGTCCCCATAGTGTCTCCCAAACAGTTTCAGGATATTCTGATGTTTAGTTTCAAATTAAAAGCCCACTAGATATTGAAATATGAGACATATTACATATTATTTTGGATTACATTTAAAAGGAAACGCCCTGTTATTCCAGACTCATTCCACTTGAGGGTCATAGTTCACGACCCCATAGTGTCTCCCAAACGGTTTCAGGACATTCTGATGTGTAGTTTCAAATTAAAAGCCCACTAGATATTGAAATATGAGACATATTAGATATGATTTTGGATTACATTTAAAAGGAAAAGGCCTGTTATTCCAGACTCATTCCACTTCAGGGTCACAGTTTACGACCCCATAGTGTCACCCAAGAAGTTTCAGGATATTCTGATGTGTAGTTTCAAATTAAAAGCCCACTAGATATTGAAATATGAGACATATTAGATATGATTTTGGATTACATTTAAAAGGAAACGCCTTGTTATTCCAGACTCATTCCACATCAGGGTCATAGTTCACAACCCCATAGTGATACCCACGAAGTTTCAGGATATTCTGATGTTCGTTTCAAATTAAAAGCCCACTAGATATTGAAGTATGAGACTTATTACATATTTTTTTGGTTTCAATCTAAAAGGAAACTCCCAGTTATTCCATACTCATTCCACTTCAGGGTCACAGTTTAAGACCCCATAGTTACACCCAAGATGTTTCAGGATATTCTGATGTGTAGTTTCAAATTAAAAGCCCACTAGATATTGAAATATGAGACATATTAGATATGATTTTGGATTACATTTAAAAGGAAACGCCCTGTTATTCCAGACTCATTCCACGTCAGGGTCATAGTTCACAACCCCATAGTGATACCCAAGAAGTTTCAGGATATTCTGATGTGAACGAAGTAAAACCGAGTGCGCGTGCCGTTCACAGACACCAGAATGAACGAGTTCACAGTAACGTTCATCAGGCAGTAATACAGTACGTTCAGTTCACGTTCGCCGAAAATATGAACGAGTTCATGAACTATCGTTCAATGAACGCGTTCAGGCACAACACTGGTGATTGGAATGTATGTCAGCCGAGAGCAACCAATAGGTTTAGAGCTAAATGGTCCCGCCCCCAGGAACGTTTTTTTTTTCTTCAGACTTTGACTGTCAGGAGTTTCAAAACGAATGCGCGACAGAACACTGCCAATATTGACGTGACTCAAAGCTTGCGCCTGTGTGGTCAAATCTCTGAAAAGTCAGTGCCGAAAAGTCTGTTCTGAAAAAATACATTGCAATGGCGTAAACGTACACCTTTACAAGTTTTTAAAAATGAATATTCAACCTTTCAAAACGTATTTCTCAATGTATGAACAGTACACCTGTTTGAAGAATCCCATTTACAAGGTTTCAAAACCGGGAAACAATGAAATACACTGTTAGAACAGTGCCAGATTTGAAACTGCAAATGCGCTGGTGATATTGTTTGAACTTTGAAAACATGTTTGTGAAAAAAAAAATACTTTGAAAATGTGTTGGTGAAAATTATGAAGAAGATAAAATAGAACACAAAATCATGTTTACAGATGTTTGAATTTTTGTTTGAATTTTTTTCAGGTTATAATCTCTTTTTTCAGTGTTGCAAAACCTTTTTTACAAGGTGTTGAGTTATCAAACCCAGACTTACAAGCCTTTGAAACTTTTTTTTTCAGGTTTGAATCATGGCAGGAAACTGGCTCCATAACAGTTGACCCCACCTAATACATCATAACTGCGAAGGCAGCTAACTTCACCGGTTCCACGGTAACAAATGTATTGGATTTGTCATTGGCCTGTAATTGCTTGTGGGGTCTGATCATGGCACACTCCCGGGGGGGAGAAGAAAGGAAAAGAAACATTGGCCCTTGTTTGTTGGCATGGTTTATATTTAATTTTTAGTAGAACATAGGAGTCAATATGAGCACGGCGGAGCCGTCCTCTGGTACTTCAACAGTTTAAGACGTAACTAAATCAAATTTCAACCGTTTATCTTCGTTCAAACAATTTAACAAATCGACACACTTATCTTCAATAATATCTAAACGGAATTTCGATATCATTTAAACTTTCTTCAGAATCACTGTTTTAGTTTCATACCGGCTTCGTTTTCAGTTGGTCTCATTGAAGACGTCTGCGCATTAACACTCCTACTTCTGAAGACATTGTAACTCAATAATCTTCCAACCGTTTACCTTTGTTCAAACCATTTAACAAATCTACACAATTGTATCTTCAATAATATTGAAACGGAATTTCGATATCATCAAACTTTCTTCAGAATCACAGTTTTAGTTTCATACCAGCTACGTTTCATTGGTCTCATTGATTTACATTGACGCTGGAGCGTGAGGACGTTCAGCAGTGTTGCCAGATTGGGAGTTTTTGCCCGCCGGATTGGGCTAATTTTGGAGGGCGTTCAGGCAGTTTTGCCAGATTGGGTGTTTTTTCCCGCTCTATTGGACTACTTTTAATCACACACTGGCTCGCTATTCTCTTTAAACACGCACGCACGCACGCACGCACGCACGCACGCACGCACGCACGCACGCACGCACGCACGCACGCACGCGCACGCACACACACACACACACACACACACACACACACACACACACACACACACACACACACACACACACACACACACACACCAGCAGGGCAGGGCAATAAATTTGACCTTTCAGATTCTTCAGTTCAATTCATTTTACATTTCTGCATTTTTAGCAATGCTTTGCGCTTCTCAATAAGCTGTCACTTTATTTCCAGCCATTTACATTTCTTTAATGGTGTGCAAGTTTACATTGTTTACTACGTTTAGATTTTTTTACTTTTGTTCAAATCCCATCACTTGATTTAAGCCATTTAATGTTTCTTTATTAATCGATGTGACTTTTTTAAAAAATATTTTCAATCTCAATTTGTACTGTACTCACCGCATTTTCTGCAGGAAATTCATTTTCTAGTTGAGATTTGGAATTCTGAAAGTCTCCCGTCTAATAACTGGGAGGGGCTCAACCTTACACATTCCACATACATTTTTTATTGGACTATTTCTCTGTCTTGTAGTGCAAATAGGAGCCTTATTCGTTTAGATTATCGCTCTATCCTTCATTAATGTCAGATATCATCACTGTCAGCACCAAGTAAGAAGACTTGGCCTCAGGTCAAATACTGGGGAAATTCTCTATAAGCGAAGGAAAGTAAATTTAAAGAAAAATATCAACATCACCGACAATCATTATTATTATAACTTATTATCTATGAATATGAGCTGTCTGTGGTTGATAGTCCATTCTCAATGGCAAAAACATTTCACTTTGTGAGTTGTGTTCCCTGTGTTACCCGCGTCACCCGTGTTCCTTGCCTTTTGAGTTAATAAATTATCCTTTTACCGGAACTGTCTGTGATTGGATCCTACCTGTCTGCCTGCCACCCGCTAACCGTGACAAAACGCGCTGTCAAAACATCAACTCGTCTGATTCAAATGCGCTCATGGGTCTTAAAGGGGTTGGGAGATGGCACTCTCATTGGTTTATTGCACGTTACGCCCAAACCACACCTACGGGTAATTAGGCTACTTCAGGGCACCGTTTTTAGATTTGCGTCGGGCACAAGAGTCATTTATCCGCCTGTATAATAGCAACATTGCCATAGAACCGCCCACAAAGCTACTTGCGTTTGGCGCTTTTCACTTGCGTTTCAGACCGTTAAAATGGGGCCCGGAGAAAGTAAAGGCTTAGTTATGGTTCCAACGCAAGGGCGTGACGTGCACCTCCCAAAAATGTTAACCTTGCGTGGAGGTGAGCAGCAAGGGCTGTGATTGGTCCACTCACTACAACCCAACAGAGAACCTTAACAGGTTCACGACTGCGTCGAAGCGTCTGTGTGGTCATTGCGTTGCGGCAACGTGGAGCCATAACTGAGCCTTCAGTGTTACGTTTTACCTCAGTGGCGGACTCAGACTGTTTGAAGGGCAGGGGCGAAAAAATATAAAGGGCACATTCTGGACAACATGGGGCCCCACCAGCGGACACAGTGGCTTTTCTAACTTGATGGTGTTTTGTTCCCCCAACGGAGCCTTAAAGGCAGCGCTGCCTGGAAGGTCCTATCCCCTAACCTTAGCAAGCTCTGCCTGGAAGGTCCTATCCAGTGTTGGGAGTAACGGCGTTTAAGTATAACGGCGTTACTAACGGAGTTCTTTTTCAGTAACGGAGTAATCTAATTAATTACTTTTCTCATCGTTGCAACGCCGTTATCGTTACTGATAATGTAAAGTGGCGCGTTACTACAATTTGGTTGAATGAAGCGTGCGGTGTCATATTACACACAAGCTGCGTGGAGAGAGCAGGGGCGTGGGGATGAGGACACCATTGCAAACGCGATGATGATTGGCTGGGTGGGCGGATGCCCTGCTCACGCTGTCTCATGGCACGCTCTGACTACAGCTGAAGACAGCGACAATGGCGACGAGCCAGGGAAATTCAAACGTAGCGTTCTCTAACTGGAAGTACCGGCACTACTTCTCACTCATGGAAATTAAAGGCAAGACTTGTCCCCAAGGGGAAATTTTTCTTCACGTCACAGTACATTACATATGTGGGCCGCACGCCGACAGACAATAAACAGAAACAAATAAACATCTACACAGATCTGCATAAACATCTACACAGAGTAGTACTGGGGGTGATTTATCTTGGCCTTTTATTGAGTGCTGTTATGGCTGCAGGCACCAGGCTTTTGCCGTAGCGAGCCCTCCTGCACAACAGGGACCTATACCTGCGTGCAGAGGGCATGATAGTGAAATGGCAGTTGAGAGGGTGTGTGTTGTCCTGTGCTATTGCGGATGCAATGCGCGAGATGGCCTTTATATTGAGCTCTGACAGTGTGTGGGGAGACCAATTCATTTGGCAGCTATATTTGTGACACGTGTAAGTTTCGCCCGGTTTTTGACAGTATGCATGATACAAACACAAGAATGTGTTTGTATCATGCACGCTATGCCCAGGGAAAAAAACGTTATCCACGTCTGCCTCAAGTAACTCAAATCGAATAAAGCACCTTACATCAACCCATGCGAATATGACACTTGTTGCTGCTGCAGCTGCTAACCCAACCCCAAGCCCAAATGCAGCTAGCCTGAGCTCCAGAGAAGGAAACGGAGACACTCTAAAACAAACAACGCTCGATTTGTTGTACTGAATATTTAAGAGTTGGATAGTGTTCTGTTTATTGTGCAATGGTATACAGGTAGAGAATTGCACTAGGCCTACTCAATAGCCAGATTTTCCTTTATTTATTTTCTATATGTTTTATTTCTATGCATCATATGGCAGGCCGCAATCTATTGAGTTCAAATAAATACCAAATGTTCTAAAATACTGTATATAGTGTTTTTATTCTTCAATCAGTTAATCTAAACATCTATGACGTTAAAGATGTTATAGAACGTAACAGCGTTATATAACATGAAAAATAACGCCAGTTACTTTGCTGAGTAACTAATTATTTTTACAATGTGGTAACTGAGTTACTAACTCAATTAGTTTTTGGGAGAAGTAATTTGTAACTGTAACTAATTACTTTTTGAAAGTAACTTGACCAACACCATCCCCTGACCTTAGCAAGCGCTGCTTTGAAGGTCCCATTCGGGGCACTTGTTACATCTCCATGTAGCACTTAAAAGAATAGTTGGGCTCATAATTTAAACGGGGGGTGTGGGGGTCCTCCCCCAGAATTTTTTTTGCTTCAAAGACACTGTTTCCCCTTATTCTAGCGACTTTATAAACACCAAAATGAGTTGTTCACATCATTGTGCACTTTCACATTTTAGCCAAAGAAAGGAGGATGCCTTACTGCTTTCATCTTTACTAACATTTAAGTAAAAATTAGACTGGAGAAAATGTAGTCTGCTGCTACCAGACAGTCTTTGACCGCTGACAGCCAGCTACGGAAACATTTAAGGAAGTTTTCCTTCATGTTGAGCTGATAGCTGACCATTATCGTCTCTCTTGCACGAAATGACCTACACTTGAATGATCTTGAACGCTCAAAAAATGTATACACATTTTAAAAAGATTATGCAAACTGAAAATATTAAGTTTTTCTAACTTGGCATCTAATTGCGCTTTTCCACTATGGGTTCTGACATACTCTTTATCCGCTTTTTGCTTCGTTATCCAGTGGAGATTTAAGTATCACTCGATGTAGCTGTTTGTCATGGCGACGCCACATGAAAGCAACGCCCCGCATTCCCCGTTCGTCAGCTACCAAAGAGAGGAACGTCTTCACCTCAATAGCTAACCACAACATGTTTTTTTCGGTTTGCCATATTCTTGCTCCAGAAGGCACATCATCATCATCAGGGGCAACCTAGGGCACTCATTAATTTTCGTTCACGTGTAAAGGGCAGCCAATAAGGCACTTTCTCTCATTTTCACCACCATAGAGGGCACTTTAGCACACTTTTTCAACCATGGGGGCACCAGACGGGCAGAAGGGCACTAGAAGGGCACCAGACGGGCAGAAGAGCACTAGAAGGGCACTATAAGGACCAGACGAGCAGAAGGGCACTATCAGGGCACTAGAAGGGCACTAGAAGGGCACTGGAAGGGCACTGGAAGGGCACTGGAAGGGCACTGGAAGGGCACTAGAAGGACCAGACGGGCAGAAGGGCACTATCAGGGTACTAGAAGGGCACTAGAAGGACCAGACGGGCAGAAGGGCACTATCAGGATACTAGAAAGGCACTAGAAGGGCAGAAGGGCACTTGAAGGACCAGACGGGCAGAAGGGGACTATTAGGGCACTAGAAGGACCAGACGGGCAGAAGGGCACTATCAGGGTACTAAAGGGGGCACTAAAAGGGCACCAGACGGGCAGAAGGGGACTATAAGGGCACTCATTAATGCACGTCATTGAATTTTCTTGTTCTAGAGGGCACATCATCATAATTTATTGTATGAAGGAGCACCTAAGGGCACCTAATCATGTTTTGCACGTGAAATGGGCAGCCAATAAGGTTTTTCCTCTCGTTTTCGACACTCTTGAAGGGCACTTTAGCGCGCTTTTTCAACCATTGAGCCACGAGGGGGGGCGGTCGGCCCCCCTGCCCCCCCCCTGAGTCCGCCACTGTTTTACCTGATATAACCAACGATTATGCAGCTGTGATAGACCAACACCATGGAACATGCGGGGGGCCATGTCTGCGATTCGGTCTTGTTTGACCTGTCTCCCTATCCACTCACTGTCACTCCCACAATTAAAAAACTGAAATCGTGGATTATCGAGAAAAAGAGAGGGCGGGGGGTATGAAGGTATTATTGTAGCAAAAGTCTTTAGCACCTGTAACTGCAGAATTTGAATGCGTACACTAAAGTCACAGTAAATTTGAAGTCGTATATATTTATTTTGCATGTGTACTCTAAAGTCACAAATGTGTAACAGTACATTTGTAGTCGTAAAAAAAATATAAATATTTTTTATACCATTGTAAACACAAAATAGGGTCTACGAGTACGCTAATCTGTGTTACAGGTGCACAAATCCTTTTGCTACAATTATTGCAGCGCAGTTGGTGCAAAACACATTCGCACACCCGTGTTTCATAATCTGAGAACATGCCCAAAAGGTGTGCATTCGTAAACCCAAATTTGAACAAATGCATCAGAAGTTGCACATCTGTGAACGCTATGTTAATTCAGCATTTTAATGAGCGAGCACAAAACCATTTTACAACTGCTCGAATCTGCTCCTGCAAGTCTCAGCTGTGGGGTTTTTTGCAGGTTGTTTTGCAACACCCCTAGGTGGTAAATGTGTAGCAAAAGTATTCGTATCCGTAGATGACAGATGCCGCTTTTCCACCGCACATGTAGCTCGACTCGACACGACACGACTCGACACGACTCGACACGGTAGCAGCGCGGGTCCTTTTCCACCGCAAATAGTACCTCCGGGACGTGGGCGGGGTCGGCTGCGCGAAAGGGCCGTGACGTATTTTTGTACGCGACGCAAACAACACCTACGTAACCCACACATGGACAGAACCCACATAACAACAATGGAGAACATCGATGCGATGGTATTCGTGTTCGTATTATTAGCTGGCATGTTGAAGAAGTGGAATATGTTGGCTGCGGCGCTGCTATGGCTGTTACCAGCATGGTTGCCATGTCGCTCTCATGACTTCGTCACACTCTGGCCAATCAGTGGCCGGCCGTCTGCCGACGTCACCTTTTAGCATCGGCTCAGCCGCTTGGAACCTAGAGCGAGGCGGTACTAGAAAAAGCAGCCACTTCAGGTACCAGATACCATGTTTTCGCGGTGGAAACGCAAAAAAGGCGAGCTGAGTCGAGTCGAGTCGAGTCGTGTCGAGCTGGTACCATGCAGTGGAAAAGCGGCAAGAGCGTCCGTGAGCGGGACAAAATAGTCCCGCCCATAATTTCCTAATCCAATGAAAATCACCGGCCGGGATGCATTTCTCAAATTACAGTGACGGCTGGTGGTGATTTTGGGTGGGTGGGCTAAAGAATGCATTACATTTATCAATACTTCACAGGGCTCCAGACGCATGAGGTCACCTTTATATCTCTGTTCATAACTTTCATATAATGTGAATGATTTTTAAACAAGATTAAGGTGTAGAGAAAGGCATTTCTTTATTTGAAGCACAATTATAAATGAAAAGAAAAATAAGGTGTTTAAAGTGCTTCACTGAGCTGAAATTGAACATTTCGAACTAAACCATTAAGCAAAATAAAACTTTTTTTGTGCTTAAAGTATTACACAATTAAAATGTTGACTGGTCTCCCTTTGCGCAAAATGCGGCTGTAGACGATCACACACTCTTTGGTAGAGACGTCTGTGTCGCCGTCAATCATGAAGGACATGTAGGCCTATGTGGCGTTTCCGACGTCCGCAGCTGTCTTTTGCTTTAAGGTGTCGCCCATTAGGCCTACTGCAATGAATTGTGCACATGCCATCTCATTGCTATAGGCCTACGTCGGGTTGATGTTTAATCCATTTCTCTTCATGAGAATAATTTCGGATTTAAATTGAGAATGGCAACTCATTAAATGAGATCATTTCCGATTCCTTAGAGAACCTTATTGTTGCCTGTCGCTGAAATGCAGCTTGGAGAGGGGCCACTATCTCTACACACTTGTCACGTCATGTTGGGTTATTTAGACTGCTTTTTAAATGTTTCGATACGAAACGTAGTTGACCCGCTTACAAATGCACTATTACCGGCCATATTCTGACCGCACTCCTGACAGTAAATCTGTACATCGTTTGGTTGATGTGTCCCCAATCTTTTCACTTCCAATTTTTCCTCCAAAGACATTAAAGAAAACCGATTAGAAAGTAAATAATCCACTTCATTCATTTTCATGCTAACGCCCGCCATACTGCACTTGCGCTACTGTGCTGTGATTAGTCGAAGGACACTGTACTGTAGCTACTGTGCTAGGTCAGCCTTTGGGCTAAACTAATTTAGCCCAAATGGGAAGCATATGAAGGGGGCGTGTCAGGGCACCTGTCAATCAAACGTCAATGGAAGCTTACGCTACTGCGCTTGGGCTGAATACATTTAGCCCATTCACAGGAAAAAAACGAAGATATATATATCCTGGGTTTTTCTGTCATTTTTTGGTGCTGTTGCTCCTTTAGGTTCTACC
Source organism: Gadus macrocephalus (assembly GCF_031168955.1). Taxonomy (NCBI): domain Eukaryota; kingdom Metazoa; phylum Chordata; class Actinopteri; order Gadiformes; family Gadidae; genus Gadus; species Gadus macrocephalus. The sequence continues at coordinate 12,221,116 of NC_082382.1, forward strand.
AAAATTTAAAACAATATGTTCTAATTTTTTTATTTTCACTGTAAGAGGGCTTAGCCCTGTCAGCCCATTTATACCAGCCGTCCCTGACTGGGACCCATCGCGTGCCAGCCATGGAGCTATAAAGATCGCAGCATTCTTAGCGCGGGTACGTTTCTTTGAAGAGGGCGTCCTACTGAACGGAGGTGGGTATCCTACATTATGTAAAATGAAATGACTTAGTTCAAGGGAATTCTCCCCAAAGTATTGCATTAACATTTCTGAATTTATGTTATGGCGACCATTAAAATACATTCAAGGACATTTGCGGCATGTTAATGAAATACTTTGGGGGGAATTCACTTGAACTAAGTCATTTCATTTAACATAATGTAGGATACCCATCTCCGTTCAGTAGGACGCCCTCTTCACTTCTCCAGAAATAAACGTATCCCGTACTGAGTATGCTGCGATCTTTATAGCTCCATGGCTGGCACGGGGTGGGTCCCAGTGTAATTTGAGAAATGCATCCCTGCCGGCGATTTTCATTGGATTAGGAAATTATGGGCGGGACTATTTTGTCCCGCTCACGGACGCTCTGTCATCTACGGATACGAATACTTTTGCTACACATTTACCACCTAGGGGTGTTGCAAAACAACCTGCAAAAAACCCCACAGCTGAGACTTGCAGGAGCAGATTCGAGCAGTTGTAAAATGGTTTTTTGCTCGCTCATTAAAATGCTGAATTAACATAGCGTTCACAGATGTGCAACTTCTGATGCATTTGTTCAAATTTGGGTTTACGAATGCACACCTTTTGGGCATGTTCTCAGATTATGAAACACGGGTGTGCGAATGTGTTTTGCACCAACTGTGCTGCAATAATTGTAGCAAAAGGATTTGTGCACCTGTAACACAGATTAGCGTACTCGTAGACCCTATTTTGTGTTTACAATGGTATAAAAAATATTTATATATTTTTTACGACTACAAATGTACTGTTACACATTTGTGACTTTAGAGTACACATGCAAAATAAATATATACGACTTCAAATTTACTGTGACTTTAGTGTACGCATTCAAATTCTGCAGTTACAGGTGCTAAAGACTTTAGCTACAATAATACCTTCATAGGGGGGGGGGGGGGGGGGGATGAGGAGTAAGGAATACGAATGAGTCATTCTGCAAGATCATACTGGCAAGTCGTAATACCAATTCCCATGGACTAATCCAAGTTTGAAATATTTAAGTAAGCGCATATCATGTTTGCGTGTCAAATACGGGTTTAGATGCCAAAACTGAAAAAGGAACAAAAAAAGTATAAAATACTCCCATTAGTAATCAGTGCATGTCAGTCAGAGGGCCATTCAAGTTTCAACCCCACCCAATCCTACATCTGATTTATATGCAAATATGAATATAAAGATGTTTTTCTGTATTTCTGTCTTTGGGTAATTCTGTCTAAATCGTAGGGGCTAGCGAGGGGAGGGCGGACGGCGGCAGCAGGAAGGGGTGTGTGTACCTGGCAGCGGGGACGCCAGCGCCCCGTCGTCGGCCCCGAGGCCTGAGTTGAGGAACACGTCCAGGGCCTCCTGGTCCGAGACGTCCATCAGGTCCATCTGCTCCAGCACGTCCACGTTCACCTCCATGGACGAGATGCTGCCCATCGGGGCTGTGGAGCCAAAGAGCACAGAGGAGATAGGGTCGATAAACAAGCAATATTTTGATGGTTTACCCATGCACTCTGGCCCCTTATATTACTTAAATAACCATAGTAGTGATTATACAATTAAGGAATTATGCGCATTAGCATTGTGTAGAAGCAGAATACTTAACAACACAATCACTACACATTTATTGACATGAGAAAGACTAAAGATACACATTTAAATGTATTTCTGTTAATAATTAGTCATTTGTTTTAATTTGTTTTTATTACATTTTCTTTTTTCCACTTACTCACACACAAACACACGTACTAACAAACACACTTACTAACACACACACACACACACACACGCACACACACGCACACGAACACACACACACCCACACACACACAAACACACACAAACACACATACCCACACACACACACATATACACGCGCACACACACACACACACGCATACACACAAATGCATACACACACACACACACACACACACACACACACACACACACACATACAGGTATAGATACAGTTTAGGCATGTAGATCAATGACAAGCCGTTTAAACAGTGCTCTCTCTGTCCCCCTCTCTCTCTTTCTCTCACGCTGTCAATCTCTTAAAGTGAAAACATCTCCAACTCTGTTTTGCCCTCAGACAATTTTCGTGGGAACCAAACAGTTTGTAGGAGATCTGCTGCTTGTTATGACCGCAAATTTATTAGTATTCATTATCTACAATATCATATTATTACAATGCCACTGATTAAGGAGAAAAATATTTCTTAACATCTGACATCTGTTTCTGTTTATGGCCGGGAGTTATGAGGGGGGGAGTTATGAGTTATGCTTATAGCTCATAAAGTAAAAGGTCATCAAGGTGATAAGTAGGCCATTTGAGGAAAGATATAGGAACAAATACTACAATAAATTCATTGATCATGTTAAATTTCTTGAGCATTTCTTTTGTCTCTTGACATTTGCTCTTTTCTAACGCGTGAAGTGTTTAGAATAAATGTAATTATATACGTGCGGTTTGTTTGCTCAACATGCACCAACCCAGGCGTGTTCACATTCCACAGTCATGCAGTCACGAAGGTCACACGACCTGACATGAACATAGATAGATAGATAGATAAATACTTTAATAATCCCAGAGGGATTATTAAAGTACTGGTATAGGCGGTTAGGCGGCACTGGTATAGGCGGTTAGGCGGCACTGGTATAGGCGGTTCATCCACTCACGTTTCCTGCAGTCGATCTGCAGGTGAGAGGAGGAGAGGTGGACGTCGGCCTCCTGCTGGAAGGCCTCCTCGAAGAAGCGCTGTCGCTCCCTGACCTTCAGAGGCTGTGTTGTGCCGTCGCTGTCCCTCATCTTCTGTGCGTTGTCTGTCTCCGCTGCGAAGGGGAAGCAGACAGGGCACACGCACGCTACTGTCACCACGAATCATCCACTGCCGTCAACGATGCCCAGCTCGACAGGCTTGTACCTCTGAAGGGCTACGACAGCTCTGTTGTACCGGCATGGAGACGCGCTATGTGTCCATACCAGTACTAATAAACGATGCACGTTAATATACATATCTTCATATATATTTTACATTCAAAAGTATAATGTGACCAGATAATTTTCCATGCGATGTGTATGAAAGGAACAAGAGCTACGAGCGACACAATCCTTCTTTCTGACCTAAGGCTTTGGTTGTGCAAGTCTGCTCACACCCCCTTGTCATGCTCCGAGCCCACTCCCACTGAGCTCCAAGCTGACACTTTCCCTTGTATGTGTGTGTGTGTGTGAGTGTGTGTGTGTTTGTTTTTGTGTGTGTGTTGGTCTGTGTCAAATGCTGAGCATGCTCTGAATGAAGCCGGCACATTGGGAAGCGGGTTACCACTGTGTGTGTGTGTGTGTGTGTGTGTGTGTGTGTGTGTGTGTGTGTGTGTGTGTGTGTGTGTGTGTGTGTGTGTGTGTGTGTGTGTGTGTGTGTGTGTGTGTGTGTGTGTGCAGCAGGGGCTCAGCCTTGTGTTGACAATGATTGGAATGCACAGATTATGTAAACCTCATCTCCACCCTATACTCTATATTGCACTTGAGTACACGTGTGTTTGTGTCTCTATATCTGCCTCTGTCTCCTTTCCGAAGTACTTTTCTCTTTCTCTCTCTCACCATTTCTCTCTCTCTCTCACGCTGTCATTATTTTTAAGTCAAAAGTTCTCCAGTTTGAATAGTCCTGCAGGTTTGTCTGGTCGCATAAAAGCCCATGTAATGTAGACACTCCAAGATGGCCTGTCCCAATCAGAGCGGCGTATGGGAGGTCCACCCCTCTCTCCAGCCGTGCACCGGGAGTGCTGCTACAGTCACCATCTTCTCCCTGAGATATTTCCATGAGGGCATAGCTTGAAATACCCTTTTAGCGTTTAAACATAGTTTTGTCTCATTGCGTTGCTTCCCAGTGAGCTTGGTGGGAATATGAACGGCATGAGAGACCCAAGAGACTCTGGGCCCTATCTTGCATCCGGCGCAAGTGACTTAGTCACTGGCGCATGTGTCGTTGCTAGTTTACAACTGGCGCAGAGCGTTCTTTTCCCACCACCGCCACTCGCCGGTGTATTAGGGATTGATCATGCGCCCAAAGGGGCGGTTCGGCGGAAGGAGGAGGCGTGTTCTGGCGCAAACGGTATTTTGCCGTTTCTGAATACCATTGCGCTACTGACCAGGAAATACCTGGTTTAAAGTCAGTGGCGCGTTGTTCAGATGCTATTTCAACTTCCAACTTGCGTTTCAGACCGTTAAAATAGGGCCCTATGTGTATAGACTCGAAATACCTTTTGTTTCACCCTAGGGGTAAGGAGTTGGAGGCCTTGTAAGCTAAGGCCTTCTGTATGAGTGTGAGTGTGTTTGTGTGTGTTTGTGTTTACCATCTACCATTGCTATAATATTTGCATAGTATGTGTTGAATGAGTCAATCATTTGATTGCAATACAATGAAGATCATTATAAAATAACGAACCAGGAAATAGAAAGAAGCAAAACAAGGCACACCCAATCACAACATACAACAACCAGCACACATTTCAACAGATTTGGCCGAAGGTCTGCCGGTTGGTATGGTACTATTTGTTTAGTGTTTTATCATTTGCAATGATTCATCAGTTTCGGCCACTTAATTCTTGAGAATTCTGACCCACACCCACATGCTCATAGAGTGGTATAATTATTAGGCCATTAAGGTATCCAGGAATGTGCTGGTAAACTCAATTATCTATTGGGACCTTGAGAGATCTGGAAATGCAGGTCATATTAATTGCCTTTATGAGGAAAGCTCTGTTGCCAACCAATACTAATTATGTCTCTCAATTAAAGTCTAGAGAGGGAGTGTGTGTGTGTGTGTGAGAGAGATTTGGTGGAAGGTGAAATCTATTTTTTAGGCCCGCACACTCTGTTTTGCATGCATGCAAACATACACATATGTACACATACCCTCATGTTATTGTGGGCTGTTGCTCATGAAACAGCCCGCAATAACATCAAGAGATGTATTGCTTACATGATATATGTGTGAGTGTGTGTTTGTGTGTATGTGAGTATGAGTGTTTGTTTGTCTGTGTGTGTGTATGTGTATGGGTATATGTGTCTGTGTGTGAGTATACGTGTGTTTTTGAGTGTGCGTGAGTTTGTGCGTGTGTGAGTATGTGTGTACACACGTAGGCCTGTGTGTGTACATTTATGGAAATCGAAACATCAAAAGGAAAACGTCAGCATTAATAGCACAGTTGAAGTCAACTTTTTCCACAGCAGTAAGAAGGAATTACAAAATCTGCTAATATTTGTTAACAAATCGTGTTTTTGCTCTGGTATCTGGCCCATGCAGTCCCATGTTTTATAGTGGTGTCTAATTTCTGGATCTGAGATTACATCAACATAATCAAGAAAATATTCCTCAAAGCCTTTAAGGTATTGATGAGTTCACGTAGAATGTAGCTACTATTGGCTCGGCTATCTACCTGCTATTGCTATATATCTTATTGAAGCCGCTGTTTTTTCCACTGTACAATATGCTGCAGGGACACTCTAGCGGTACTCTCTAGCACACCCTTCAGGCACGTAATTGTGCTAGAACCTAAAAACTGGATGAAATAACAACACCCACCACAAAACCACACGTGAAGCGTTTTAACTGTGCATGGATTCACTGTGCCAGACCACACTGTGATTTAGTTGACACTCCCTACACATACCCTACATTGAACCATGATTTCCTAACACTCACACTAAGCGTGGTTCCCTAAACCAGTACCGTCACTTAGGTCTTCATCATTTATTTACCTCTTTCCCCTCCTTTCCTTCCCATTGTACTCAGTTCCTTTCCTTTGTTATGCCTTCCTTTTATTTCTGATCCCTCTCTCCCTTACAGATGCTACTGGATTCATTGGTTCCCCGTCTTTGTTGACTGTGTTTTCTTTGGTGGAATTTCCTCTTCAGGCACGCTGTGTGCATCCACATAGTCACGACAGCCTGTGCGTTCTTGTGAGTGCACACTCTCTCGCACCTTCTGTCTACTGTTCTGTGATCCAATGAAAGCAGCTTATCATTGCGACACGTCTGGCCCTGGCATTGTAAAAGGGCACAGACAGAATTAGGTGCTGTGTGTGTGTGTGTGTGTGTGTGTGTGTGTGTGTGTGTGTGTGTGTGTGTGTGTGTGTGTGTGTGTGTGTGTGTGTGTGTGTGTGTGTGTGTGTGTGTGTGTGTGTGTGTGTGTGTGTGTGTGTGTGTGTGTGTGTGTGTGTGTGCATGTGTGTGTTTGCATGTATGTGTCGTGTTTTAGTGTGTTTGCGTTTGTGTATGAATTTGTGTGAATGTGTGTTTTAGTGCATGTGTGTACATGT